>NC_089618.1:3161452-3477598 GCF_039881205.1 Euwallacea similis | reverse complement strand
ATTGAATCTCCAAAACCTAAAACATTAACCATTCAACGAACCTAATCGCCTGCTTTTCAGCAACTTTAGTCTCCTTAACCAAATTCTTGATGGGCTCGCTCAGCTTCTCCAAAATGGCCTCACATAGCTGCCCATAGTTCTCGTCCTCCTCAGCATACGCCACGCACCTTTCCAGACTCTCCAGATTTTCCTTAACCTGCAGTGTGGGGGCTAAAAACTTGGACAAAACATCCAGATCTTTAGCCGAAGACGAAGGCTCCGAGCCGCTGCTAGCCAAAAGACCTCCTCTCCCGTTTCTCATGATTTGGATGGCCTTATGGAGTTCAACTTTGATTTCCCTGATGGTGATGCACACCTCTTGGATGATTTTAGAGGGAGTGATTCTGCCTGATGATTTAGAACGATCCAGTTCCTTTTCTAGAAGGGTTATCTTCTCCACGTTATCCAGACTTTGGTGCAATTGCTCAGAGGTATTTTCCAGGATAGCGCTGCAGGTTTTCTGGATTAGGGTGTGTTCTTTACCCTTCATTGCCACGCATTTCTCCACAACTCCCAGACTTTTTTGGAGGTCGAAAACTGGAGGTGCTAACATCTCCACTATAGAAATTTCTTGATCTAGAAGGGAGTGTTTCTGTTCCAGGCTTTCAAACACAGTTTGAACGTCTCTGATTGGTTGAGAAATGCTCTTTAAAACATCTAAACTGCGATCTGCAGCTGCAGATGAGGACTTTAGAGCGCTCTGAGCGACAATGTCCTCCTCAACTTGAAGAAGACGAGTTTGGACATTGTTTAAAGTTTCCATGAGTTCGGTAATTATTCTGGATTCTTCCAGTTTTAGCTCGTTTTCCTTGGCCTCGCGACTTTCCAGATCAATCACCAATCCTAAAACAATTACTTAAGAATTCGGTATAAATTCAGAACAACTAACTCACCATCCCCCTCTTCGCCTTGCAAATCTCTGATAACGTCCGCCTGGATAGGTTCTTCGAAAATATGACTAAATTGCTTGGGTTCCTCTGTAAGGTTTACTCGTAAATCTGAGCCGATTTCGTGGGTAGTTCGAGGTGTTAGAGGACGCCTGGCCTCACTGGCGTGGTCCTCATCGGGTAAACTAGAAGTCTCAGTAATAGCAGCCACCTGAAAGTGATTTTTAAACTCTAACAATTCGAGATTATTGAATTCACCTGGAAGGCTCTTTCCTCCTCCAATTGGTGCCTCTCCGAACTCACAGCACTCTCAAAGTCCCCATAGCTCTCACTATCTAGTTCCGCAGCTCCTGCAAGGCTCTCGTTGTTTGAATCTGTAGACATGTTTTTGGAGAGGGTGTAGTAGCTGTTGCTCTGTTGAGAATCCGTTTTCCGAGGAGGCCTCCTTGGCGCGTCGCCACTGCTTGAGGTAACATCGATCTTGAGTTGCTCTGAGGTCACTGAGGCCTGACCAGCCTCATCGGTGATTGAGTAAATCTCCTCCACATCGGCCTCAGTCCGCAAGTCGTCATCTGCGGTCACAAAGTAGTCGTCTGACACATCTACCACCACGGCCTCCATGAGCAAATTCCCTGAGGTTGAAGATTCTTTGATGAATCTCAGTGGTGGTAGTTCTACGATGTTGTGCTCGCTGACGTGCTCAGAAAGCTGTTCAGCGTACATTTCAACGATTTGCAGAGCCTCATCTTCAGTGAGGTCAGGGGTTTCGTAGAGGGAGACCGAGACTTCTTTACCGTCGAATGAGAAGGAAACTTCTCCAGTTCCTGTTGGAGAAATACCATGCTGAGTTGCTTGGTTTAAACATTTGAGGAACCATCTAAGATACTTGTAAATTTCCTGTGAACCAGAATTAAAGCCAGACTACATATAAAAATTGTAAATACAGTCCTGCATCGCTTATATCAGGAATTACCAGGGCTGGAATCAATCAATTTTTGAAAATGTTCAAAACATTCTGCTTTAGAATTAAGGGATATTTACCCAGAGTCAGAGATTGATCTCCTGCAGTGTCGTAGAGCTGCGAAGTCCTCTCCTCATGGATGGTGGAGAGGGATGGTTGCCTCGCCAACTCCGCCCTTTCTTGTTGCTTCGCCCTCTGCTCCTCGAACCCTAACAAAGAGGCCGAGCTAGCAACAACCCCCATACAATTCCGAGCTTCGCAGGTGTAGGTACCTGTAACCTTTCCTTTAACCGTCAAGAACTTAACAAATTTACTGATTTATTTACCCAAACAGCAGGTGCCATCTTCTCCGGAGGTGATGCGATGTATGTCTCCAGGCTTTAACTCAACCCCATCTTTGTACCATTTGAGTATGGGTTGAGGAACTCCAATGACTTTGCATTCCAAATTGACAGCGCCTTCCTCAGAGAGAACTGCTCGGAGGCACTCCAAAAATTTGGGTTTTTTGTAGTGTTTGGGAATGGTCAATCGCAGGAAACTGGAGGTGACCGAGTGGCCAAATTCGTTGGTGGCTACGCACTTCCATTCGGCTTGGTCGTTGAATTCCAGCTGCCTGATATCCAGATGGTACACACCCAGGTTCTCCTGGTGCATGAAATACTTATCCGGCTCGTTGTCTATTGGTTGGTCATCACGGTACCATGCGAGGGTTGGGAGGGGAGTGGTGACGCTTACTATAAAAAAAACGCATTTGTAGCTTTCAAGAGGATAAAACAATATTTCCAGTCAGGGAATTATAGCACAGATTCGCATTTGGATATTTTCCGATTTTGCTGCTTTCTTGCACATTTTCCTTATTTTTCCTCTCAATTAGGAAAAACTTCCTACTTTTAAATTTTACAATTCATACAACTTTAAAGCAAAGCTTACCGTGAACAGAAAACCTGAAAGTTTCATTGATTTTGGCCTCAACACTTTTGAGTCCCTGCAGGAATTTAGGCGCCTGGCTCGCAGAGAGCAACTGCGCCCTCTCCTCATCACTCAGCTGACTCTCAATGTCTTCCACTGTAAGTTCTGCAGAACTTCTCGCCTCCCCCATGCAGTTTTTGGCGATGCAGCAATAGGAACCTGTAAATTTATTATTTCAAGCAAAGTAAAGAAGAGCGCTTTTGCAGACCTAAAGAATTAGTCCCTGTAAGCTGATACACATCCCCAGGGCGCAGCTCCTGCCCATCTTTAAACCATCTAAGCAGAGGCGTAGGAGACCCCACTACTTTGCATTCAAACGACACCAATCCTTCCTCGGTTAATACTGCTTTCAAAGTGTCAAGGAATCGGGGTTTTTTGAAGTGTTTTGGAACTGAAATTTGCTCTGGGTAAATCCCAGAATGATTCTTTTTAAGGGTCAATTACTTATCATCTTAATATCACAAGTAGAGATGGAGATGGCGCCCTCTTCACTTGTGGCCACGGCCTTCCACTCGCCCTGGTCCTCCGCCTCTGTGGGGCGCACCTCCATAATGTATCCTCCAAGACCATCTGCCAAGCATTTGTACCTGCTGTTGAGAGATTGTTCGTCAATTTTCCCTTGGGAGTTATACCAGGCCATGGATTTGGGCCAGGGAGGCACTGAAACTGTGATTATGTCTAGGTTAATTGTTATTTTCCGACGAGTACGGAAATCGACACTGTCTTGTGAAATATGTGTTTGTTTCAAGGCTGGAAGGAAAAGACGTAAGACTTGCCTTGGCAGGAGAGCCTCAGAGGGTCTCCAATTTTGATTTCTTCGTTCTCTAAGTCTCGTTTAAATATCGGCGGAGGTCCGCTGGGTACCGGACTTCCGGTCATTCTCGATTTGTCAGCGGAATGTTCCAGCACGTGCACTCTCGAACTGGAAGTGGCGGTTCCTATGCAATTGGTGGCTTCACACAGGTAAGTCCCCAATGAGGTAGGATCCTCATTGGGGTCCACAGTGAGGGCGAAAACATCCCCCGGACGTATCTCTTTACCATCTTTGAACCACCTTAACAAAGGGGTGGGCACTCCCACTACTTTGCACTCCAAGGTGACAGTTCCCTGGTCCGTGAGGATGGCTTTGAGTTCCTCGATGAATTCCGGGGATTTGTAGCTTTTGGGCACTGCAAACGCCTTTTAATTGTTAAAGCTCAACCAGTAGATATTTTTTACTAACCGAGCACATTGAGATGGCACCCTGAGCTGGACAATCCCGCGAGATTCTGTGCCTGGCAGACCCATTTTCCCGAGTCCTCAGTAGTCACTGGGGCCACATCAACACAGTGAAACCCTCCCTCATTGACAAATCTGTATCTTTCTCCCTCGCTGACGTTCTGATCGTTTTTGAGCCATTTTATCTGGACGATAAATCAAGCCTTAGACACAGAAGCGTTGCCAATTTCTCTTACATAAGCAAAGCATGATTCAATGTCCGGTGTTTTCCCAATTGCTAATCTTTAATTGACTCACTTAAGATTATTTTTACGTACCGAAATGTCGGAACTGCTTCTGATTTCCACCAGGAATCGAGTCCTCGTTCCGACCTTCACCGAGAGGTCGTGTAGCCTCCTCAAGAAGGCCGGAGGCTGGTTCTCTAAGGCGGAATCCGACACCCTCAGTTCAATATCACGGGAACTGGTGCCAGTGGGGGATATTGCAGTAACTCTATATATTATTGGATTATGCTTAATCACAAAAAAAGGTCAAGGAATCAAATCGAGGAATTTAGCCGCTGTGTAAAATAAAATTTGGGCTGAAATGGGATGCAATGACAATATGCTTTATGGCTGAAAATTTGGTAAGTTTAACTACAAGTTACGCTTTAACTCAATTTGCAATGGAAGGAATAAGTTACTTTTGACTTGAAATATATGAATTTCCATTAATTGAGAGATTAATAAATTGCCAGTTGCAATGCAATTCCACGCTAAATACTGCAGTAGTTAGTTATTTAAAATGCGCGAAACTATTTGTATTTCTTAGAGGGGCTAATATTTTTACTAAATTTTCCACTTTATTGCCTCCCTGCAAACGATTTAATTTCTAACAGAGCTCAAACTTCAATAATTCTAAATCATTGTCTAACTACAGACTTGTGGTATATGGATAAATGGCATCAGCGCGTTGGTTATTTGTTTCTCGGAACTGTCACGTGACTCCTGTCAAACTAAAAGCATTGCGCTGTCGCCAGCGTGCTTGGCTGTTCAGTGACGATTTCAGAAAATTGAAAGCGGTTTTGTCAGTTTAGTTTACACTCTCTTTTTAGTGGTAAGTACCTGTATATGCCGGCATCATTGCTCTGGATACTGTCCAGAGCGAGTTGGACAGTGTTGCCGCTGATGTGGAGTCGCCGGCGGCGGTCGGGTGCCACGGGGGCGCCGTCTTTCGACCTAAAATTCCCCAAAGAATTCCTTCAATTCCTCCGAGACCCGAAAATATGTTTAAATTCAACTAGCGCGGCAAATCTATTTTTAATCGGGTCGGACGCATCGGTTTTAAAATTAGACGTTATTAACTAAACTAGAGCGCAATGGACCTCCTTTCAACGCACGCGATTCAAGTTTTGGGGTGACTTACCCTTGCGAAGAGCCGTTCTCGCAACAGGGGAGGTGCCGTCCTTTGCCGGAGGAGCACTTGCAGCAGCTACTCACTTTCTGGCCCATCTTTAGGGCTAAGAAAGAGCGACCAAGTCCATTGCCGCCGCTTATAAATCAACCGGAGGTCGCCCTTCTAATTTGGTCTATTTGCGTCTGTGACCGCGGGTCTAAGTGTGAGTAGAAAGTCAAGGCTCGAAAATTGGGATATTGGCCAAACCAGACATGTGATCTAAAGATGCTTAAGGCGGAAAATTAGCCGATACTTTAATTAACAACGGTGCAGAATCTTGATCTCCTTTATTGACACAACACTAATGGAAGAAAACGCGGTTTTGGAGAATAACGCGCGCCTGTCCCGCTCTCCCCCCGACGACTGACCCGACGACTTTTCAAATTTTCCGACACTAGGGACGCGTTGGCTAGTACAGGCCGCCCAAAATAACTTTCTTCTGTTTTCATGCACTGGAGTTCCAGAAACCCCGAAATCTGTGTCAGTTGCATTTAGCCCAGTTTTCGATTCCCCTTCTCCAGCAAATCATCGCAATAATTTTTTTTCCGTATAGCCCAGCAAAATTAGAAATTTCTAGCTTAATCAATGAGATCCCCGAGTTGTTGTCATCGCTCCAAAAATACACCGGTCCGAAAATAAACCAAAACATCGTGCAATTTAAAGAAAACAAAGCCCACTTGCTCTTACCAACTAATTTCGGTATTCCGCCCCAACTCGTGAAGCTCCGCCTTTAAGACAGCGCTGCCTCCCTCTGGGGTGGTCAAACATTGCTCGTTATCGTCTCGAAATCTTGGGGGTAAAAGCTCCGGGTTGGGCTCCCCTAGTGCAATCAAAACTATATCCCCAATAACCCTCGAAAACCTCCCTTACCTCGGACAAACTTGATCATAGCACTTATTCTTGAAGATGACGATGTTTTAGTTGAAATGGCTATGGCTCATCAAGGTCGTGTCGTGCGCTAAAAAATCGGGAAATACATCGGAAGATAGTTACAGCGGAATTCGGGCGATATAAATAGCGGTTTATACTGCGACGTGGCGTCGGGACGCGTTACTGGAGCACCGGGACGCCGCTTGGGTCTAAATGCGTTCCTGGTGTACGTCACTGCGTATACAGGACGATGCCGCAACCAGTGCAATTATAACTTATTAGAGACGAATTAAATAGATTCAAAATAATTTGTTTCAAAATGCAGCTGTGACATCATTGGCAAAATGTTAAAAATTACTACTAATTTTTCAGTAGGAGAAAGTGATGGAATTATAAATTCCAATTCAGGTTATTGCAAACCCTGTGCTTTTTAATTTATATTGCTCGAAAATATCTTAGAGTTATTCTAAAATTTCCGGAATTTTCACCGCTAGTAAAGGGAAAATGGTGTTATGTTATAGTTGTAGACGTAAAGCAGACCTTTAACACCGTAAAATGGCCCTAAGAGTAAAAAAAACAAGATTTCACTAAATTATTAAAGTAGTCCTTTTTCTTCGTATAGCCAATTTTTCGCGCGTATTCAACCAGTAATATGTCCTTTTTCTCAGTTTAGCACCTAGAAAACCAACTTTAAAACTCGTTCATGGTTGAAGTCTATCAGGCAAGATATCTCTTTATCGAAAAGAATGTATAAGACAAGGATGTAAGCAAACCCCGGCCACTTACAAATAAAAGTCAAGATTTTAAACGTCACTGTCAATCGAATTTAACCTTACTTTTATTTCATTGTTTACAATTATTGCTAACACGGAATTCTGTGGCAGAAATTTACTAAATTATCACATAAAACACCTAAAAATCTGTATAAGTGGATTTTAAAACCATCAAACACAACTTTAAGTATTCTCATGAGCTCTTGCTCCCTTATTTGCGATGTCTGCGGCAAGGAAATCCCCTCGTTCCCCTGTGGGCTTAGAGAGTTGCAAAGACATCAAAAATTTGCTCATCAATCTTGGGGCCCTTCAAAGCGTCCTAATATAAAATGTCAAGAGCAAGGATGCCCCTTCTGGTGCTACAAGTTAAAGGCGTTTCGCAGCCATCTGGATAATGACCACAGTTTAAAACAAGAGATGGAGGAGCTGTGGTTCCGGGATTCAAGAGGTAAATTTTCAGACCCACTACCCACTTTTAAGAGGTAAATATGAGTTTTAAAACAGAATTTGAGCTGTGGAAGTCGGCAGAGGAATCCCAAACTTCAAGTAAATGGGTGCGAACGGGAGGCAAAACTGACAAACTAGTAACCATACATTATTACTGCCACCGGACTGGTAGGGTTCGCTTCACTTCCAAGAGGAAAAGGCAGAATTTAAACTCGTGTAAATTAAACAACTACTGTACCTCCACTATATCTTTAACCAACACTCCACAAGGCATTAAAGTGCATTATTACCCAACACATTATGGTCATGACTCTCAGTTAAACTCCACATCACTAAGCATCGATGTGAAGGATGTAATTGCATTAGAGTTAATGAAGGGCAAGTCAGTTTCTGAGGTGTTTAGTGCCCTTAAAGGGAGCAATATTGTCGAAGTCACTAGGAAGCATGTGCATGCAATTGCAGTGGAATATGGCATAAAAGATTTTGGTTTGAAAAGTGAATTAGGTCAGAAAAGGAGCACCATTAAGCAGAACCATATAATAGCAGCCAATGCTTGTGACATGCTTGTAGTTAAGTTGGAGAATGAATGGAAAGTTAAATCCTCACAGGGAGTTTTTACAGTAAAATTGGTTCAGGATAGTTGCAAGTGTAAAGTGAAATGTCCTCGTTGTTTAGTATGTACGCACGCATATTCATGCACTTGTGAGCATTATTTAATTGGTCAAAACATGTGTGAACATATCCATAAAGTGTGCTTAATGCTGCCACAAGTTGAAACTTGTCCTGAGGAACCTATGGGAAATCATGTTAGTCGAGAGGACGTGCAAAATAATGCCCAAAGTGTTCTCAATTTGTGCCAGCAGGCAGAAGATAGTTCTGTGGACTGGGAATCTGTGAACAACCTCTTGAAGCAGGCAATTGATTTGATCACAAAACCACGGGTTTTAAACGGAGATAGCGACAATACTAATATTGTAGCGAACGATAATTTATTGTTAATTGGGCCTACGGCTACTGATGATTTGACTGGAGAGCATGGGAGCACCTATTCATTATTGGCCATGGCAACTACTTATACTGATTAAGGCATAAGTCGAGGAAAACTGTCTCTCAGAATAATATTACCGTAAAGAATCATGTAACATTTTTGAGATAATAATTATTCTTAATAAATGTTTTTTTTTTCTAATTTTTAAATTCTTAATGACGCTCCGTATTTTACCTAGCCTGCGAGGAAATGTTGAAGGTACTGTGTCATGAACCTTCAAAAACAAAAAACATTAAAACTGAATGCTACAAAACTGAGAAGTCAATGAAGAAATTATTTTTTAGGCGCAGGGGAAATTTCGCCTTCACCATTTTATCAAAAATGTCCTGACATGATGGAAGGAAAAGCAAATTTCTGCTGATGGACAATGGTGATTTTAGCTCATCATGTCTATATGATGCTACAAAATCGTTACCGATTTCTTTATAGAGAAAAAACTTACTTAACATAATGTATAGTCTATAGAACTACTGGCTTTAGTGCAAGCTCGTCCTTTGTAAAATTATTAAAAATTAAGGACTTTTAAGCAATTATTTTACTTTATTTTATCCCTTGTGAAGTGAATTGCTCAATTTTTATAGAACTTTATCACTACCACTTAGCAACACAAAGTAAAACAAAAAACCTCCATATTAAACGTTTTATTCAGCCATAAGGAGTTCGGTGCACATAAGAATGCATACATCAAGACTACTATTACTAACGCAAGACCAGCTTGACATCAATGATAGCATCTACCGCTTCTCGGCCCAAACTATACAATAACTCAGTTAAAAACGGTGCTTTTTTTACAATAAAACGGGGCTTAAGCCTTCCTGAAATCAACTAACACTGGATTAGGTGTGCATAGCACATACTGGAGAAAACGACCAACTAACAATGCGTTTTCCTAACAACCATTTAAAGGGCAAAACCCTTGGGGCAAGACGAAGCTCTTGCACCAAGCGGCATTTATTACAGATATAGTAGAGATTCATTCTTTAGATATATTTTGTAATAAAAGTATTTGGTTCCTATATATTATTTACTATACATGGGTTTGAGACGCGTGCGCCTTATACTAGGAGAATGCCAGCCGCAGTAGCTGGCGGCAGCTGAGAGGTTGCTTTGACACCAAGGTATTACAGAGTGTCTGAAAAATTGTGTTGTGAAATAGCAGCACAAAATGCTATGGACTTAAGGTCGAAATTTTAGACACCCCGTAGAAATGTAAATTTAAGGATGTCCCGTTTTTGATGCCCTTTTTAGGTTAGCTAATAATGCGGCAAATAAGCGTTTTATGCAGTTTCGTCCAAATTTGTGTGTGAAAACTGTTTATCAGGAATCATTAAATAATGTATATGAAATGGCGAAGGCTTCGCATACAGAGAAATTGCCATTTCCTGGTGTGATTTTAATTTTAAATATTTTCACCACACCAGACCACGTCTTCAAAATCAGCCGGTATCTAAAGAACTCGACGGGTCTTGAGGCACATTTTGATGTCATTTTATTGAATTCCAAAAAACGGGACACCCTGTACACACATAAAGAACCTAAAGACTGAAGTCCTATTGCACATGACCGCTATATATGTACATAATAAATGAGAGAGAAATAAATAGGGACCTGCGCAGATTTGGCCACTGAGGCTGAAGCAAAAATCAGTCTTTTTAAGGAGGCAGAACCGCGCCAGCTTACCTAAACATTCTAACAGTCAAAATTAACTGAAAAAAGGGTAACAACATTGATAACAGCTCTTCTTAGCGTAACATCGACAATATTTATTAAAACTAAGTTGATCTAGATGGTTTGTTACTTTTGATTATTACTTAGAGAGGGAGGGGGGATTACTTTAGAATGTCACGTTCGCGGGTGGTCCTTCTGAGCGTAAAAATGATAGCATTGCCATGTCACGTTTACGGTCATAACCACCACCATCAAATCTTCTGAGCACTATAATAAGTGGCGCCATTACCGACATTTTTTTAAAATTCCAAAATGAATGGGGCACCCCCGTAAAGAAAATTAACAGAAACTGCATTTGGAGGTCTGTTCCAGGTGGATAGCGCACATGCCGGTTAGCTCGTTGCACACGTTGTTTAGCTGAACAACAGTGGCGGATTTGCGTCGTGCATCTTTAGGGTTCCGGTCAAAGTCCTCCGTACCCATGCTGTTGCGGAAGACACTGACAGCACGTTGTCTGCAACGCAATGTCGGCTCCGTCTTGGTGGCGTTGCCGTTATTGACCTTATCGCGGACCAGAGAGCCGCATGACTGCGCTTTGTAGAGCCGAGCGTTTTTGTTGAACAACACTGGTAGCGGAATGCATAGCTTCTTGTGGACCTGAAGTTTAACATTACGGAATAAAAATATGGCATGAATACGCCACTGGAGTGTGACGTCAAACATATAGTGATTCATATGGTTCCAGCGACAGATCATTTTTTTTAAATTATCAGTTTTCCAAAATTCATTTTTTTTTTCAGATTTTTTTGATGCCCTCTAGACCTACCAACGATTATTACCTGAAAATATTTGCCCAAGAGGCGCAGCTTCTTCTTATCAGCCTGAGCAAGTTTATGGCTTGCAGCGTCTCCGCTTTCGCCGCAACTCTTGACTGTATCTTTCCTGGACACGTGCTCAACTGGCTGTTTCTTGCCAGACATGGACAGTCCTTGTAAAATACGTGCGCCAATACCCTTGACCTTGGGCGTGGTCGCCACCACAGTGGTGGAAATGACCAAGGCGTGAGTATTATCTTCTTGCACCTCGGTGATGCGATTTAACGACTGACTCTCTCTCAGCCTCGTTTCGCCGCTTCTTCGTCTGCCGGCCTTATGCCGCCTTCCTATGGTGACCGGACCGTTGGCGGTGTTTTTGCGACCACCATCGTTCTGGGTGCCACCACCATTGCCATTCTGTCCGCCTTCGGTGGTGCCACCCCCGCTTTTATCGCTCGAAACGGGATCTAGGGTCTGGCGATTGGCGCCACCTGTGCCTGCCCCAGTGCCGGGTTCCTGTGAAATTATACGCCAATGAGTTGACTTTTAGAGAGAAAACATTCGTGGTAAGATGTAACAGAAACAAGGGGAGAAAAAGTTCTGGTTGAAGTCGAAGCAACTACGGCAATTAGTGTTTAGAACGTACTAGTCGTGAGTCTTCCGGATAAACACAAAAATACACGATTTGATCTAATTGAAATCAAAGGTGTACAGGGCACGAATTGAAAGAAACCTATAGAAATGAACATACTGGAAAACTTGTGTTTTTTACATACCTGCGAGTCGCTACTGTCGTCGTAGCTGTCGCGCCTATTTTGTATCGGTTTGGTGGGCGTGGGATTTAACTTGTGCGCCCTTTTCTTCCGCTTCTCGCTATCATCATCGCTAGCATCTGATGAACTGCAAGAGGCGGTCCTCGACTTGTGGAACTTACTACGCCTCTGTTCGTATGGGATCCGCTTAACAAAGCGCGCTCCTGAGTGCGCTCTCTGGGAGTCCGCCTCTGCACCCTCCTCGAAAATTTCGTTGAGTTGCAACGCCCCGGAACCTGCGAAATCACTTTATTGACATGGCAAGAATCACCGGATACTTCACAGAAAAGTGGTTAGTGCAGAAGGAAACTCAAGTTATTATCGACAAATAAATCAAAGCTTTTTTTGGGGGTGAAACTTACTCAGCTACGGTAAACTCATGTTACAGCTCTAGAAGAGAACCGATCACAGTTTATTCAAGTGCAAGATAGAGTACAGCAGGACCGTGTAAAAGACCACTTTGAGGGTGCGTTTCAGCTTACCCGTGCTACCTCTGGTGGGCGAGGGCATCGTCTTGTATTTAGGGGCGGCAGCGCATTCCAGTGGAGCGCTAGTGGTGATTATCGGTATGGTGATCGTGGAGGAATCCGTGATTATTGTTGTGGGAATGAGGTCTGTTTCTTCACTGCGTTCGCAGAGGCTGGAACTCTTGGTCGGCTGCCATTTTTGCTCAATTGGCTGCTGAACAAAACACGTGAAGTCGTGTTTCCTTGTTAAAGGATAAGATCTAACCTTGCTGACAGGGACTATTGAGGGAGGCTTACGCCTCTCTGTTTCAGCAAGTCGCTCTTGCAGGGCGAGGTTTAGTCGCCCTTCTGAGCGAGAACCCCGTCGATTCAATGGGGGACCCAATTCTTCCCGACCCGAACAGGAGGATATGTCTTCTTCTTCCTCGTCCTCTTGGACTATGCTGCATTTGCGCGATCTCTGCGATAAATTTATTGTTAAGGCTAAGAAGAAAGAGCAGAAAAAACTGCAAAATAGTCCTTATCCGCAATTTCAAAGGGAATAGTCTACGCCACTGCAAATTTGTTGAAAAATAGTAATATCTTGCCTTTATAGTTAGGGAAATTATCAATTTAACTTGATACTAAATAGTGGCGTGCTAAGACCCAAAATCGAGAAAAAAACATGAAAAAATGATTCTGCGGTACTGGTATATTGCCGAAAATTACCCGATCTCACCTGAGGTAAATCTCCAGGAGTCCTGGGCACATTCAGCAACCCGGAATTAGCAGCCCCGGTGCCATTTTCTCTCTTGGGAGGGCCCATATTCTTCGAAACCCCCAAATTCTCCGGCCTCTTGTTTTTGCTGGCCACATCCATCCTTTTCGCTCTCAGCTTACGCTCTGCCAGCAGATAATAAGTGGCCGTAATGTGGTTATATTCGTTCTTGTCCAGACACTCCTGGACCTCCTCTTTGGTGGCGATGTTGCCGTTCACGATTTTCTGCACTATAAAGTTATGGTCGTCTTCGGAGAGATGCTCACGAGATATGAGCGGCAATGCTAGGGTGTCTGAGGCACTGTTGTCCTCAACGAAGCAGGAGGCCAGCCAGAGATGGCTGGAGATTTCCTTCAAGGTCGCGCGTTTCTCTGGATTGCGAACCAACATTCGAGAAATAAGGCTGAGGAGGCAAGGAAAAGTATATAAAAATAAGAACAAGTCATAAATCTTGCCGAAAATCAACCCCTAACCACTAGCAAAGAACCATTTACATAAGCTCCTCTTCAGTAATCAGGATTCGATTCTCGATGACATTTTTAGTAATTTAGCGTAATTTACATTAAAAAAAAAACAGATTTCGGCGAATACCGCCACTTTCGGGATGCACTTCATGCCGAAATTTTACTATACCACACGCTAAAACGAAGAATAATCAAAATAACTTACTCTCGACACTCCGCGGAGACGTGCGGGGGCACGTTGTACTTGCAATCCATAATCATAGTTAAAGTCTCAGAATCATTCGCCTCTTGAAAAGGCGCTTGCCCGCACACCAACATATAGAGAATAACTCCCAACGACCAAACATCTAAAATGACCACTTCACTCAATTTTTTTTCTAATTTTATCGTATAGAAACCTTACCCACAGCAGGGGCATCATAGGAATCTCCCAATAAAATCTCTGGTGCTGAATATGCAAGACTGCCGCAGGAAGTCTCCAGTTTTTGCCCTGGACAGAACTTGTTACTAAATCCGAAATCCGTGAGCTTGACCGCACCCAATTTCTTGAAAAAAACCACGTTTTCAGGCTTCAAGTCGCGGTGCACCACATGCAGCTGGTGACAATACGCGATAGCTCGGACTATTTGCCGGAAATAGTCTTTGGCCTTGTCCTCGGGGAGTCCTTGCTCGTGTCTGATAATGTACTCGTATAAATCTCCCCCGTCGCCCCACTCGAGGATCAGGTACAGCTTGGTGGCGGTGTCGATCACCTCGTAAAGTCGCACTACATTGGGGTGCTGCACCAGTTTCATGCAGCGCACCTCCTGGAAGAGGTGCGCCTTAGATACCTCGTCCAATTTGCTCTTGTCGATCACTTTGACCGCCACTTTTTCACCGGTGAAGACGTGTCTGGCCAGCTTGACCACGGCGAAATGGCCCCGGCCCAATGTCTCCTCCAGGTCGTAGAGCCCTGCTATTTTGCCGTCGTACGTTCTGGCAAATATTCAGGATTCAAAATTAAGTTCCAGGGCTATATTAGTAAGTTTTAAGGGTTATATTGAGCTCAGTCGATAGTAAATTTGGAGATCGATTTTAATGTATCTCCACAAGAACGAATTTAAAAAATCTCTTTAAAAAAATTATTTATGGAAAAAAAATTGTTCCCATTTTAGAACAAACGAAAATGAAAAAGGCTGAAAAAATTATTAATAAAAAATTGTGAGGTTTACCGAGAAACAAACCCTAACCAGGTAAACTGACGTGTGTTCAGTGCTGTTTTGAAATGGTCAGGGTTCGATTCCCGATGAAACCCAAATTTTTTTATTTTTTTTTAATTGACAATATATTCTTAGAAAAGATCTACGTTCAAAACCAAAAATTTGTGGAGAATTTTGCTTCAAATACGAACACTAGCGGAATTTCGGAAAAATTAAATTTCTTATCGAAATTGAAAATATCGTTGTAAATGATAAAGAGATGCCTTCCACATACTTTTGGCATGCTTTTCACGTCTACGCTGTTTTTGTGGCCCTAGAACCTACGACTTTTTCATGTTTTAATATTTCCCTTTGGGAATCCCCAAAATCTCGAACTAATTATTCGAAATTTCGAGGAACACAAAAGGGCAAACTCGAAGGATTTGGCTCAATAAACGCATTTTGGGGACTTGTTTCGGCTCGACCTGAACTGCAGAAGTGACGACTAACCTGAGCAATGATCCCGGCAGATCCGACGAGCCATTACTGGTGGCAGAGCCCCCTATTCGATGTAGTCTGCGCTGCATGGCTGCTGCAGAGACAAAACAGGACCTAATTGCATTGTATTTCTAACAGTGACTGAAATTTGCAATTTTGATTTATCTCGCAATTATTGCACCACTTTCACCGGTTTAATATTGAACGAGATCAGATTCAAAGTTAGTTTTCTCCGGCCGCTTTTACACTAGATCCGGCACCTAACAGCTGACTCAAACCACACACTTACCTCGGCTCGATTTAGCGTTCACTTCATAGTGCCTGAAACAAGAATAATTCTTAGACAGGTGCCACCCGCAGTAGCAGGCGAAAGCGTTTGTTTTGGGGGCTAAAAATAGTTTATACTATAATTGTGGGGCCCCAATGTGTTACGGGTTTATTTCCGTCCCGGATGAGCGGGATTCGAAGTCCTCTCCTTCGGACCGAGTCAACATTTCGTCGTATAATATAATTGAAAACGTGAGGGGGCTGTTTTCCCCAAGAAAACCGTTTAGCGGTCTAGCGGTAAAGGCGAAAGCAAACAAGTTCTCGTTAACATGTCCGAGAAACGTGTGCGCATATAATTAACGGAATTAACGCTTATCACGTTTTCTTACTAATTGGCTAATATAGACCCAGTTTAAGTTAATCTGCCACCGGGTTGCCGAATGCTTAACCCTTGGTACAAAAGCAATTCTTAATTAGAACTTTGTCCCGCTTGAGCCAGTGGTCGTTGAGAAATTGACCCAAATCTCCGCGGAACTCTGAATTAATAATAAATCAAAAGAGTTCAAGTTTAGGGCTATTTTTAGACACCCCGAAAATCCGCGTTTGCAGGATTCCTACCCGGGGAAAACAAACGCAGGACACTCACATATTTCATTATAAATATACCACTGAACGCCTACGTCACGTCGCTGCTATTAAATGGCGTCACCGGTATAATATAGTGCTTCCGGTCCTGTATACGTGTGGAACTCTTAACTGTCCAAAAATCTATTTAAATATACATAACGTAGTGGAACATTAAGGGTTGTTCAGGAGTTAATAACCAAATTATACTCTTAATAAAACTTGATTTTTTTTTTAATTTGACATATGACTATGACAAGTCTTTGAGGTTATCACGTTGCTTCTCTGCCAATTTATCAGGAGCATTGCGGATAATAAACGTTAAAAGTCATTTTAGTGTTTTTTCCAGTAATTCACCCAATCCTCCAAATGCCACAACCTCCCTAAAGATGGATTCAATTCGATTCCTACCACGCCTTTTATAAGCTAGCGCCCAAAAAACCTTTTAAGTATTCTTTGAAATCTTTATGAACCAACCAGAAAGCCCTAATTTCGAACCATGAAAAATTTGCAATATTTTCGAAGATACACAAAAAACCACATCAATTCCTGCCTGTTTTAGAGCAAGAATTGAAAAAAAATTGTTTACTTATAGCACTGAAGGCTCTGCCAAAAAAATTCAAACTTGAGATTCACGCTGAAGCCTTTAAGCTAAAAAATCTCAATTTTGAAATCCAGAAAACTATGAACAAAGACCAGATATGCATAAGAATGTGTACTATCAAGAACACTTATCAATCTTGATTTAATTTGGGCCGTTGTTCACTATCAATTTCGCAACACAAGAGACGTTCCAAGGAGAAAATTGATGTTGAATAATAGGAACCATTATCAGAACATTGCATCTAGGCAATGATAATGTACTCAAAAGTGGGATTACTGGACGGACGCCACGATTCTGAAGGCTGGCTGATTAGAATTTAATTCTCACATAATATTGGCTGGACGCGGAGATGTATGAACGAGGCGTGGTCAAGGATTTCCAGTGCTTAAATAAGAACTCATTCATTTACAGCTAAACATACCAAAGATTCCCGGAAAATTCTGTGAAAAATTACTCTTTAATTTTGGTGCCAAAATAAGCATTTTGCGAGACACAGCAAATGGCACTCAAATTTTATAAAAAGTATTGAGCTCAGCACTAGGTGCCTTAAGGGTTTATACTGAATCGAGACTCGAGTTGAGTTTGAAAACATATGAAGAAATGCAAGACCTAAGAAAGCTAAACCTAAACTGTAAACTAGGGCAGATTAATAACCCCAAAATAACGAATCTTTGGGAAAAGCCTTAGCACCTCAGCCTGTTCCTTTACTGAACTTAAGACAAAAAAAAACTTGGCCACATCTTTTCTTTAATTTTAAGGGCTGTGCCAACCCTCCAAGGTTCCTGTAGATGTCTATAGCAACCAATAAACTTTAAAGGACATTATTAAGAAATAGGTAAATCTAAGGGACAAGAGAGAGGATACTTTAGTATCATTAGTGCAAACACCTATACATGAGGGGTTGAGGGTCAAATTGGGCGTCTCACTGAAACACCCAGCTAATGAATTATATACAGGAAATGTTAGTTTCCCTTGGCCAATGATCGATAAAAACTATATTACAAAATAAGATTACTCACAGTCTCACTTGTTGTGTTTTAAATGCACCCAAAGGTTTATTTACTACCTCCCTGACAGTGGAACTCGCACACGAAACTCGGGCATAAATCTGACTGTCCGGCTCTGCGGGGATGCTAGATTGGTATTTTGCTCGGCAACAGAGTCCCACGAAAGGATTTACGTGGAATTTCACTAAATTACGTGACCTTTTTGGAAATTTTGCACATTTTAATGTACTACTTTATAGGAAACTTGTAGGAACTCAGTAACTGTCAAGTCGGCTCGGTGACGCCAGCTGCCATCTTTACGTCACAAGCGACGTTGCCAAAAAGTTGTGGAATAAAACCGAAATTAAATTCTACATTGCATACACTAAACCTAAAACTGGCTTATAATAGAAAAACCTTCATGGACATCCATTAGTCGAGTCACCATTACATTATTTTCAAAATCGTGCCTGAAATTAGTTGCTACTTTATTGTAATACAAGGAATTTATAATTTCCACCATAAGAAACACGGTGGAATAGTATTTTAAATAACATCGCGACAATGGCGCATTACACCAGCTTCAGTGCCATCTACCGTCAACCTCTTTAGGCTTCTATCGACGTCTCCTACAAGGGGACTTTTATTAGTTCAATCAAAATTACATTCATTTTTTAATATTTTACCATTTTCCCTCATCTTCAACACATTAAAATAATCAAAATTTCCTATAAAGTATATTAGGAGGTAATTTTAAGTACCAACAGTACTTTATTACTGACCCAGGTAGGCACCTCCTGCCCTCTCCCCGGCGTCGCGACGCTATATTGAGGGTGCGGCTTTTCACCCCTTCGTCAGTATGATGCATTAGCACATTGCTGCTGTTTTCAGCCCTTAAAGATGGATTTAAAAGGAAAAGTGGCTATTGTAACTGGGGGGGCCTCTGGCTATGGCCGGGAATACTGCAAGGAGCTCTTCAAGCAGGGCTGCAAGGTACTTTTAGATTATAATATTACTAAGTTCAGTTGAAATTTGAAAGCTTAAAGATTTCAATCTGCGACATTAACGCGGACGCCGGCGAGGATTTGCTCCACCAGCTGTCAAAGAACGTTAAGGATCGCGTCATTTTCATCCCCTGCGATGTCACTGATTACATGCAATTCGAAGGTAAGGTGAAGCTAACTTAACTAAATTAAACCCTTAAAATTGTTCATGCAGAAGCATTTCAAACTACCATTACCCAGCTGGGAGGAGTGGACATAGTCATCAACAATGCCTCGGTCATGAACGATCGCCTGTGGGAACTGGAAGTGGACGTGAATTTGAACGGGGTTATTAGGGGGCTGCTGCTCGCTTTCAGATTCCTGGGCAAAGACCGAGGTGGCCCTGGAGGGGTTGTGATCAACGCTGGCTCTAGCTGCTGCAAAAACCCTTTAGTGTCTCTACCAGTGAGTGCTAATGATGCAAATAATTTACTTCTACATCTTAATTATTTCTTTAGGTTTATACGGCCACAAAGCATGCAGTTGCAGCTTTGACTCGCTGCTATGGGGATGTATACCACGTCAACTTGACAGGGGTGCGAGTGATGGCTCTCTGTCCCACCCCCACTGAAGCGGAAATAGGGGGTGATCCCCGAAAGAGAATTTTGAGCGGCGAGTATGAGCAGGCCTGGCTGAGAGATACCGCAAGCGGGGCTCCAGTCAAGTATTTATCTTCAAATAAAAATGTCAATTTCCTTTAATAGGTTTTGGTTTTAGAGCTGAAAAACTGGGCAAAGCTTTAGTGGAGGTGATTCTAAATGCTAAGAGCGGGACGAGTTGGTTGGTCAGCAATGATCACCCTCCGAAGGAGGTCTCTTTGGCGTAATGGAAATGCGGATTTTTTTTACCGCCTTTTTTATACTCTTTGTATATATTAGGTTTGTGGCTACTATTGTTGTGTTGATATTTAATTATTTTCTCCCTCATTGTTTGGTGTGTGTGTGCGGCTGACACAAAGTGTTCACGTTTATGTTATTGCGCATTGGTGCTTCGTTGTAACCTATGAGAAATCTCTGATATAATCAAATTTAGCTGATATTTAACCCTAAAAGGACGTTGCTTTTTTGGTAATAAAAGGATTTTGAAATTAGTTGCTTTTGATCGCCCCCGGTATGTAGTGTAAGTTTATTACATAGGCAACTACAAATACTCCTGACTCACACAACCCTTCGCCATTAACCTTCCCACGCACAACCTCAATGACATACCAATTTATATCTGTCTTTGTTTTCCTCATGGAAATACTCATTTCTTTCTTAATGCCATAGGCGCTTACTGAGTGGCCACAAATGACGTAAACCATTACGTCACTCACAAAAATAAAAATGGTCGGGTTTGTTTTTTGTAGTGTTTAGTGGGAAGTATTTTACCGATTTTTAAAGTACATTTTAACGTACAGACCCGGCAGCAGGCATCAAACTCAAAAGGAAACTGTAAGGTTTGACTTGAGCCCCAATTTGCTAGTATTTAAGTTGTGAAAGCTCTGGAAAGGCTTTCGAAAAATTCAAGGTTATATTTCAGGGGTCATGCAAGGTATACATTTTAATATTGATTAACTACGTAAAAGATGTTTGAAGGTGTTTAACTTTACATAAACACAGGTTTTATTAATGATATTCCCTGTGGGAAATCGCTGCCTGGTAATACTGGGCAAGGCGGCGACCATAAGATCCAAAAACAAAGCTTCAAGTACAAGGAGCTTTCCAGAGCTTTATGTGAGGCCTTACAAGGATTGATGGGCAATATTCTGTTGCAGAAACATGACAATGCAACAGTACTGTTTGCGTTGGAACAATCACCAGCCAAACTTCATTTCCGTCTTCTCCAGTCTGCTGAACAATGAATCTTTGGTGGATGTCACATTAGCAGCTGAGGGCAAGCATCTGCAGGCCCACAAAGTCGTCCTGTCTGCTTGCAGCTCGTACTTTCAGTCGTTGTTTACAGTGAATCCGTGCCAGCACCCCATTGTGATCCTCAAAGATGTCAAATTCTTGGACTTGAAGATCATGGTGGATTTCATGTATTATGGGGAGGTTAATGTGTCACAAGAGCAGTTGCCTTATATTCTGAAGACGGCGGAGATGCTGAAAATTAAGGGATTGGCTGAGATCCCAGTGGAGCAAACCTTGAATAAGACACACAATTCCTCGATGGAGAAAGCGGAACTGTTGACTCCACAGGACTCAAATTGGAGTGCTGAGGGAGGTCCGGTGCAGTCCTCCACGCCTTCACCATGTCCTTTAAGTCCTGGGACTAGAAGGCAAGTTTCTTGACTTTCACTTGAACCTTTCTCATATATTTTTAAATTCATCTTTGGCCAACTTACAAGCACAGGCTCTTTAATGTATATACATAAGTAGTTTGTAGTCTTTGGTTTTGACATATACTAATTGGAACATGTTCTGTAATGTTTAATGGCTAAATAAATAAATAAACAGATTTTTCAGGAAAAGACTTAGGAAGTCTTCTTCAGGTTCTGGGTCAGGGGAAAGGCCTGAGAGTTTGGAGACTCAGCATCAAACTAATGAGCTTCTCTTAGGCCAAAATATCTTAGGCACAGTGATAAAAACAGACCCTGGAGGTTATTCTTCAGATAGTAGGTCAGTTCTTTGCATTAAGGTTTGTTAATCAATTATATAATTTTCGCTTGCCTTAGTAATTTGGGTCAAAAAAGCAAGCAACACAGTGGGGAGTCAGCGGACCTACATCGGGGCAGTTCTCATGAAAGCGGCGACAGCGATACTTTGCACCAAATCACTTTGGTGAGTCTTCAGTTGAGGCTTTAACCAATGTTTAAGGCGATATTTTAATATAGCAAGTGCCGCAGCATCAACAACAAGAAGTCAGCAGTATTGGACATAGTTTAGAGGCTGGAGATCCCCCTGCCGATCTTTCCGGTACTGCGCAGCAACAGCAGCAATCAGCGATAGGTGCGTAGTAGTGCGTAGTGTGAAAGGCTAAGTTTCAACCGCAGCGTGAACATGTGCAGGTCCCAAATCCCCTCCTCCAAGCGATATAGACCAGAGACTAAGCTCAATGTGTTTCTCATTCATTCCTCATTCACTCCTCAACCCGCTGTTCACCACTGCCGTTGAGCTTAGTCCTTTCGTCAGTATCGCTGTGGTCCTATGACGCCCCCCTCTTTGCAGGGCTGCAGTGGAACGTAATGGACCAGACCTACTACGGCGCCTCCTGCTCCTCTGAGCAGCCACCCCCTTTGAACCCTCCGGGGGAGCAGGCGGCGCCAGCCTCCTCTCAAGAGGAAGGCGCATACCAAGCCCAGATCGGCAACTCTCCCCCGCAAATATTGAAGCGCAAACGCAGCCTGAACCCTCAGAGTGAAGAGAACTTTATTAAAGCTCTGGAAGCGGTCCGATTTGGGGGTATAGGGTTCTGCAAGGCGGCCCGCATGTACGGCGTGAATAATCGTACCCTCTGGCTCGAATATAAGAAACGGGGTTATCCCAACTTTCGCCTGAGCATCAAGAACAGAAAACAAGAGCAAGAGCAGCAACAACAGCAACAGCCGCCGCAGATGGAGGGGGGGCAGCAGCTGTTCGCCAAACCGCCTACGAATGATCCCCAATCTGCGCCAGGAGAGCAGATTGTGTGCGCCACACAAAGTCACCCGGTGGCTCTTATTAGTGGCACCTTTTTTGAGGGCAAACCGGTCGATTTGGGCCCGGCACTGCATCGACCCAAGTACCTGGATCCGTCTCTGATCAACGCGCAAGGCATTAACTTCCACAGCATTAATTTTGAACAAATGTGAGGTTAGGAGTGCGGCCGGGTGGGCGGCGTTGCCGTTTAAGTGAAAAACGGGGAAGTTTGGCAACAACCATACTGTTTAATACGCTCATTTAGTAACGCGTCATAACCATAAGCTTTGTTACAGCCTGGCAGAAACGAAACCCCAATAACTATCAATAACCCCCAAGAATACTTTAAGCAGAATAACTGCGCACACGCCTAATTTGATTAATTGGTGTCAGCAGCATAGGGGTAATGACGCATTTATTAAATTAGCGTATTGTTGTTTGTTTTGGTTTCATTTTAGGGATATTTAAGCAAGAAAATTAGTTCATCTACAGGTAGTACCATTGTCATTTAGTCATTTTTATACTGTGGTACCCTAGCAGTCTTGCTTAATTACCCTTATTTTATCTGGTATGTTGTATTTGGCAACGCTGCAAAGAGCTGAATGTTGCCAAGCCGAACTGACGTGCTTGAATCTCGAGACTTTTCTCGAAATAATTAATTCTGAAGGAGTGCCATTATATAACGTTTCGGTCCCATTTAAGGGGGTTTCATATTGGTTATTTTATTGCTGGACAGTCCTGTTATTAAGGCTTTTATCGTTTTATTAAGGTTTTTAATTGTATTCACAGTTTTGTAAGTGTAATATACGTATATAGTTAACCCTGAAATTTACCCCTCTTTTCATGAGAATAAAACCCTGCTCTTTGGTTATTTGGAAGTGTTTATTACTCTTAGACAAGGCAACAGTGGACCAAATCCTACAGCAGAACCAGCCGCCCATGGGCACCAAAAGAGGGCGCTTTTTGATGCGACAACCACGCATCAAGCGCGAGAGCGACTCCAGCCAACCGTCAGACAACGATTCTCCCTCTTTTCATTATTTAAGCGTCCCCCACTCGGGGAGGGTGGAGAGGCAACATTCCGATCCTCTCCCCACTATTTCACCCCCTCCCGGAAACTTACTGGCAGTGCCTGGAGGACTAGTCAAGCAACACTCCCATCCTCTATTACCTAGTCAAATACCGCCGGTGAGTATTTCAGTGCCAATATTTGATATGTGAGAAAATAATGATAGTTATTATTATAGCCATTGTCGCCTCCATTGCACGTTCAACTGTTGCCTCATAGTAGTGCAGAGAGGGCGGTAAGTCCGGTGGTAGTGGTTAGTGACGCGTTGGCGCAGTACGGGGACCTGTCCAGGGCGGACGCCGCTGAAGTAGCGCCGACTCAGATTCTGCGCGTACGCACTGACGAGTTGAAACGCAGCTCTTCTTCGCCGCAGGTGAGTCGCATTTTTCCAGCCATTGCAGACACTTTTTTCTGGATTGTTCTACTTCTTCCCAGGCCATGTGAGGGCGCCTCAAGTAGTGGTCGGGGGGTGTGGCCTCGTAGAGGTTGTAGTGAGGGGGACTCGTCGAAAAGCAATCCCTCTGATTAGCCTGGATCATGTTCCAGATTGCCGAGTCTAGAAAAAATATTTTTAAGTCAAGTTTATTGTTTTTTTTGTGTAGTTGCAACTTGACGTTGTTTCGCTCAAGTCCAGAGGTTCTAAATCCACCGAAATTGGCTCGCAGATGGTCAGCTGACTAGGATTGAAGAGGGCCATTTTTTCTTCTCCAGAAAGGGCACTCTCCACTATACTCTCGTTTTCTACGGTTAAGCTCTCTCCTACCTCTAATTCTTTGCGCACTTTTTCCATGGTGCGCTTAAAATCTTCTGTAAAACGAGCTACAGTCCTACAATCCGCCTCAAATTTGCTAAGAAACTTCTTTTTAGTTCCGGATAAAGGCCTCAGAAAGCTTTCTTTATGGAACTCTTCAAAAGCGTCTAAAATTTCACTTCCGTCACTGTCACTCTCCGACGGTAGTTTTAGGTCTTCTACAGGTTTTAAGAGGTTCCGCAGCAAACTTTCAGTGCGACTATGAGTGCGTTGTAGCTTGGGTAGGCCTACTGGAGCCCTGGATATTGCATAGTCCCACATTTGGCCCTGGGAACTTTATCGATCAAGCAAAGTGGAGCGTTACCTAGCAAAAACCTTATGTGTATCCTGTGTATTATTCGTTAAAAGTTCGCTTTTACTATTTATTTCAAGAAATATTTCGAATCCTGAAAGAGGTTTAAATTTCAAGAGTTCTTTTCTTTGCTTCAGACGCTTGGTATGCGGTCCAGTCATTGTCCGGTCATTAGACCGGGCCCGGCCCTGGGTTGCAACTATTGCTGGAACACGGTGGATACCCACGGTCGAATCCTGCGCCGCAAGACCAAATACCACTGTCCGGAGTGCCAGACCAACCTATGTATAGTGCCGTGTTTCCAGGAGTACCACGAGAGGCATAGCGGTATGTGTACTATAATACCATCGCACATTTATAACGGTATATTTTATACTAATATTGAATTATTTTTCGCCAGAAACTAATGGTACGGTAGCGGTTAATTTCCAGTTTAATAAGCTCCATTAAAACGCTCGGTTTGCGGGTTACAAGTTTACCGATTTTGTGACCTCTTTAACCTTTTTTTTAGGTACCACCCAAACGGATCCTATAGCTTTAACCACGTCGGTGATGAAGATGTTTCCCAAGACAACTACAATGTAAACCCGTGAGTGTTTTCTTTAAACAAAAGAACGTCCATGACATTTGTTTTTCTGAAGGTCTGATGTGATATGTATAGTTGAAAGCGGGGCACTTTTGGCCCCGCCCAGAGGGAGGGGAAAAAGTGATGCTCAGGTTTAGATTAAGTGGGCGTGGAGAAGTGACGTCATTTATGACGTTACCGGTATCGAATATACTACAATTTTTTTGACAGTCCCTCGTTATTTGTGATTAAAGCCCCGTTAGAGGGCGTTGTACATAAATGCAACAGCATTAATAATTGTTGAGTGTTGTTCAATGGTGCCAATCTAAGCATGAAATGGCGCCCATTTGTTGTTGTCAAGTTAGCTGTCATTTGTCAAAAAGAGTTGACACATATCGCGGTGGCGACCCCTTCCGGCGCCACCACAAACGCCTTGTAAACTTACGCTCAGTGTGAACGAATAAGCTTTATAACATCGTTGAATCAAATTTAAACAACGATTTTTGTGGAGTGTATGTGTGTAATAATGGAATACTCGTCGAGGCGATTTTGATCTGATTCCGACACGATTTAACCGCAGTGTGATAGCATTTGTACCTGATTCTGGGGTGCAAATTTGGTGCGACAAGTCCCTATTTTGTCCGACTTGATCGAATTTATTGTTGTTGACGTCGATTTGGACCAGTCTAGTCACGCGTCTCCGCTGGCCAAAGCTACCGTTTTATGTATTAAATGCAGAAAACTATATTTAAATGAAAATAAATATTTATTTGTAAATGGGTTTTAGACGGGAGTTTTCTTTTTCCCAGACCCCGGAAAAAAATCACTCAACGGCCGTCACTGAAACCTCCTGACTTTGATGAACTTTTTTTCTCAAGATAAAGTAATTAAAACTTTTCAACGGCATTTACACTCCATAATTCCCAAGTTTGGATACGTGTCCTTCACCACACCATCAAGAATATGTGTAGAAAATACTACTTATATTTAAAGCAAAAGTAGTAAATTCAGGTTAACGTTCCTTCGCCTTATTGTCCACATTGAACTGACTCGATGTATTGACCCAAAAATCAAAACACTTTTTGGTCAAGTCTGATTTTCTCAATGTGTCCTTAACGCTAAGAGCAAGGGATTCGTCGAGTTCCAGCTAAGGGAATTTTAAGGAAACCAAGCAATTTATATTTTCAAACGGAGCCAACAATGATAAAACACATTAGAGAGGTCCGGTGTGTCTTGCAAAAAAGCCATTTTTTGTGCCCTTTCCTTCACGTCGCTTGACAAATCCTACTCGTTTAATCAACGTCTCCAGGAAATATATCAAACGGGATTTCGTCGAGCGTATTCCGGGGAGAAGAGAATTCCTCCCAATGCAACACCAGTTCCCCAGCTCCGCCACTGACTCACCCCCCATCTCCTTGCACCGTCTAAATAATACATTCATTCGGCCCCAACCTCGAGATTCGTACCCTGGAAATTACCGCAGACAAACTGTGCAAACAATACCTGCAATTTATTCCGTTTGTGCGGTCTCCGTGCATCTGTAAATTGAGATTTAGCCCCCACTTAACAAACGGGGAACTTTCGAATCACCGCTGATTCCGAATGCATCGAGTTGCGGCTCGAGTTTATTGGCCCCATTGTCGTTGATTCATGAATTAAACTCCCAAGACGACTTAGTATTACATCAGAGTGGGAATTTATTGGTTTTAAGACGGTCGCCCTTTTTTTGAAGTCGGTCGCTCGTTGAGAAAAATGGTGAACTTTCCCCACAAGCAGATCGCAATCAAGAGGGAATGCTTCGTTAACACATGGGAAGGTCAATTTAAAAGTTGTTTTGGAGCTCTATGGATAAAATCTCCTGTACGCTCTTGTGGGTAAAATTTATATTCTGGACATTACTGCCTCTTTTTTTGAATTGCCGCCCTTCGTCTAATTAAAGAATGTGCAGTGTATTTTATTTCGCGGTATCTTCTAGACCAAAAACGGAAGCTTAAGCGACCCCTTAAAACGGCCGCCCTTTTTTCCAAAGTGCGATTTTTTAATATTTATCATTTGCTTCTTATGTGCATCTCTTCTAGTCGTTACAATAGATGTTTCGAAGCGTCATTAATACGGTCGCCCTTTTGATAAATCCTCCTGTTTTTGTAGCAATATCGTTGTAGGTATCCAAACTTTAATCAGATAATCGCATCTGGGCGCTGCCGTGAAACCCGTATTGTCCGAGAACGGCCCTTTTAGAGAAATTCGGGAAGATAATCAAATAAAGATCCCAAGATTGTGGAGATCCCGGAGCGTTCGTGGTGCAAATGAGAAAGCGAAGCTCCCGCCCCGCTCCAAATTCAACTGCATTTTGTGTTAATCTAATACGGAGAGCTTTTGCCAGACAGGGGCGCAGGCAGGTGTGTTAAAAAAGGGATTTCCGAGATTTCCCATTAAAAAACTGTGGCGTTTCAAGTGCGCAAATGGACTCAATTGGGTGGCGAAGTATTCGTAGATCTAAAAGGGGTGAGAAGTGGATGGGGAATGTACGGCGGCGTGTGAGATTTGGCTACGCCCCTGATATCGCAGTTGATGCTGAATTCATTCTATCGCCTAGAAGCAAATGTAATTCGGTTGCAGAAATTACTCCCGACAAAATTGCGCAAACAATACCTGCAATTTATTCCGTTCGTGTGGCCGGTGCGAATTTGTAAATTGCACTTCCAGCTAAAGCCGGTCTTTTTCCGGCTCAATTATTTATTTACCGCAATATCGCTGTAAATAACTTCGCAATTTGAAATTTTCGGAATTAAATTGCCGGCATCGATTGGCCACTTAAAACCGGGCGCAGCTACAATAACCGAGTTAGCGTTGAATACGCCTAACTTACAGATAATTCCTCTTGAAGACGCTCTCGGATAATTTTCGCCTCCTTTGTTTTCAGTACTATAGTTAAGCCGGTCCTTTCAGCCAGTTGCCGGCATAAAATCCAATTTCTGATTCGGGAAATCCCTGAGAGAGCGGCCGGGACACTTAGCTGCGCCTCGACTATTTGCCCAAGAATATAATATCAAATATTCGTGGAGAATTTGGACATTTGTTAAGCAGATTAATTTACTACTTACTACGATTTTTCATTGTTCGCAACGAGCTTCGCGGGGCGAGGGATTTAAAACGTCGCCCTTCTCAGCTGGACGGCTTTCAGCTCACGCCCCGTTCTCAAGGGACGCAAAGAAGTTTCAAAATGGCCGCCCATTTCGTTTTCGGAGAGTTTAAAAACTGCCGCCCTTTTGGTGAACGTGGGTTTGTGGGGTGCGAGCTCCGATTGAAGAGGTATAGGTTTATTTTAAATCGGTCGCCCATTTGGTTGCTTGATTCAGCACTAGGTGGAGGGTTAAATGTCATGACTTGAAGGGTTAATCGAAAGAAATTGTACTTTGGAGGCGGCCTTGGGCTGGGTGTGGGGCAAATGAAACGTAAATGAAAATTTTAACAGGAACGTTTATTTTTGCACTGAGCGAAAATACAAGCTAGCGAACATATCTCGCCTCCAGACAAGACATCCATGTATAACTTCACATGAAAACAGAAATATATTAAATATAATTTGTTAAAAGAAACGCTGGCGCGCCCGGTTTCCGGCAAGGGTCAAAAGAACCCCTCGAAACCTCGTCCGACCGTCACGTCAATTAATATTTATATATAGAATAATTACATTTAGATTTTAAATATTTGTTTAAAATAAATATTTACAGTTTACTAAAGTTTTATCACTTTTTTAATTATTATTTAATTTACGTAAAGGGTGAGAGGGGCGGGGGCTGTGGCGGCACCGACGCGTGTAGAGAAAAGATAGGTCAAAAATTAACGGCGACATTTTTACAGCGGACACCCTGTATAGTTTAGGAAACAGTGCTTTTCTGGGCCCGTGCAGCCGCAGCGGCCGCCCCATAGAAGTATATCAAAGAATCTTAAAAGCATATGAGAAACTTAATAATAAAAAGTACGAATTTTGATACTCTAAGTTACATTACACGATTATTGGATAAATGCTCTAATTTCCATTTTTTACAAGGACAAACAATAAACTCTGTTCTAGGGGTGTGTAAACAGCAATTCATCTAATGGCGTTGGAACGAACCAAACTCTTTAGATTAGGGGCCTGCCCGGATATGTGTGTGTGCGAATTTGCGAACTTAGAGAGAAAGTTTGTATTGTCAATTCCTGTCGGTTTGGCGATCGTTTCAAATCCGTTTTATTTGGAAGAACCTTGATAAAACGCGGCGGGTTTAAGAGCAGAAGCGGGAGAGCTAAAGTGAGTTATACAGAAGACAAATAAGCTGGCGTCGGGACGCACCGGGCCCGAGGACCCGTTACGTCTCTGCACAGGCACGAGTAACATTCAAATCTCAGCGAGTACAAAACGGATAAAAATTCTTGTCAATATATATTAAAAACTCTGACAATATTATATTTATTACACTTAGTATAACTATGTCAAGAAATGTGGAAGAACGAATATTTTTAACATCCACTTTAACATTCATACATTTAGTTCCACATTTAAAAGGTGTAGCGTAACTCTTTTATTGTTGTTTTTGTTGTTGTTCGGACAGTGCGGGAAGCCCTCGTTAGGCCTCTACGCATTACGCCACGGCCCCTATATTGCCTATCTAATTATCGCTAAAAAATCCTTAGCAAATACTCAACGGAAAGCATGCATTTGGCTGTACAAAACGAAACGCTCTATATACTTAACTCTCAATTATTATACCTTACGTTTACTTTTATGGCTTTTGGCATTAAACTTACGCGAATAATTCAAATCTCCTGCGGTCACATTCACTCGGAAGTAGACAGAATGCACAGTAGGAATGCGTTAAGAAGTATACCGAAGTATCGCTTTCGTCACCGTTTCGAACGACGCAGGATTTATGAGAAATTTTGATTTTAAGCTCGTTTTTTGCTAATTGGGGGAAATTTAAGCGGTTTTCCGATATAATGTCGCCGAAATTTGGCACTTTTAAAAGCGCCGCCCTTCAGTTAAAATGGCTGCCCTTTAATTAAAACGCCACAGATGCACTTTGACCGGCAGAAGGAATTTTCCCCTCATGGTCGCATGACAATACGTCATTTTAAATGTGCCGCCCTTTTATTAAAATGGCCGCCCTTAAACTAAAATGATTAACTAATTGCTCTAACGTAACTTTAAATCTCAGACATGTTTTTTAAAAATTATTTGCCAACGTTCTTGCTGTCTTAAAAGAGCCGCTCTTTATGCTACATACTGTAGTGAAAATAATAATTCATAAATTTTACAGGAACAACCATAAGACATGATATCGAATCATCGAAATACATCGATTTTAAAAGTGCCGCCCTGCCATTGAACTGGTTGACCTCTTGCTGAGTCAACAATATTTTTCTGTCTGGACATTTTGCGGGCTGACTAACGTGATATTTCTTTCTAACAGTCGTGTTCAAAATGGTCGCCCTTTTCAGTAGGGCGCTGCTACATTTTCAAATAACGATTATAAATTGTCATTTTTCAAATACTCATGCCTGGAAATTGTTTTTTATTCCGGCGTGTGTCATAGAGACGTTGAAGTGTAATTTATCATAGATACGTGAACAAAAGGATTGAAAGCGTTTGTATCGGATTTGTTGGGCGTAATTGTTTCAAATAAAAAAATCCTGCGCCGGGCGGAACGGCAAACAAAGGTGGTTGTAGGATGACGAAGGGGGAATCGTACAAAATGCTAAATGCTTTTGTGTGTTTGTGTGTGTTTACCATAGAAAAATTTACTGTACAGGGCTAAATCGTTGCATTTGAGTTTTTTCTTGATTTTGTAATCGAAGGTCACTTACTTAAAATTATATCTATCTAAGAGTCAATACTCTCGCTTTCCAGTTTACGCGACGTTTGATCGAAAATGCCATTTGTCTCGAAAGAGACAAATTACCTTGCTCGTTCGCTAAAAAATACAAAAATGACAGCCTAATAACCTTGGCGATGAGCTCGCCTCTGCACAGTCTTCATTAGTTAATACTTTGACACAGACGTACTTGCTAGTAAACTTAACCCTAGGTCCCTAAAGCTACTGTAAGACTACACTGAGGCGATCGATACCTTAAACCACGTTTTTCCATCACTAGCGAGGGGACCTTTAAGCGGTCGCTCTTTTCAGGGCGACCGCTTAAATACCGCAGGCACTCATCCATAACAAGAAATAAAATAATTATCATAAACTCACTCAAACATAACGAAATCATAAATTTCTCTTTAATGGCTTAACAAAAGTCCTAAACCTAGTAAATGCGTGAATAAGCTTCCTCTTACTTCTAAGCACCTCGGTGAGTGGATAAAATAAAATATAAAAAGCGCGAAATAAAAGCTAAAATAACGGGTGGATAGAGATTTAGCAGGTGAATAACAAATGTTGGGTAACTAGCAAGATATCTCTCTATAATCCTAAGTAATATAACATCTAAAAACGTACCTACTTTGATTTGATCTTAGAAATTTAGCCTAAAATTCTATAAACAACTTTCTTAATGCCGCTCTGTAGATGGGAATCACATTCCCTTTACTATTTTGTTACAATCGACTATTTTACTTAACTCCGGACAAGTCCGCATTAAAACGGCCGTCCATTTTAAAATGGTCGCCCTTTTTGGAAGCGGCTCATCCGGACTTCTGACTACACTCTCTTGCACGTATTCCCGCAAGATTTAAGGTATCGCTCGTCGGACATTTACGACACTGTTACCACATTACACTAACCGCTAGGCTTACGACTAAAACACGTAAAACTCTTAACAAAACGCCCTGTAAGTGTATTTGTTTTTGCGTGTTTTCGCTACGCCCGGACCGTTCTAGACGATCCCGTGAGCTCGAGGAGCGGCGAAAAAGCTCGACACCGCATCTCGCACAGGGATATTAAAACGGTCGCCCTTCTGATATTTCCCGATAAATGCCGAGCTTTCACGCTGTTCCGCGTTTTGTATTAAAATCACAGGTTGAACATCATCTTGGAGCTAGACTACCTCAACAATACCTTCTCTAATAATCTAGTTGTCGACTTTTTTCAATAAATACTCGTATATCCTATTACTGACCGAAATGCTTCCGATGCCTATCTTCCAGATATTTAGAGAAAACATTCTTTATTAGCTCGGCTACCAATTATCCTAAGTTCTTACTACGTTTACATCTGTAGCTAGAAGACATATATGCGTACCGGGCCTGTCGAAATCATGCCTTAATTCCTAAAATTAAACTACGCCTAAACTCCATCATAAAAATAGATAGTCAACGTTAATAGTTCCTCTTTACGTCTCTCCACAGGACCGGCACGACACACTACACTTTTATCTTACTTTTGTATATGTACATTCTATTTGCGGTAACTGGCAGTGAAGGCGGCACCAGGGCCGCCCTTGACCCATTTGATGCATTGGAAAGACCTTTTTACGTTTACTACCAATTAATTTACGGGACCGATATTGCACATTTTTACTTAACGACGCCATGAACGCGACTGAACGGTGAATTAAAAAGGTCGCCCTTCGTTTACTGAGTGCGTCTGATAATGTAAATCAAATTTTAGGAGCATAACCCACGAAAAAACGTACGCTTCAAAACGTCCGCCCATTTTTAAAATGGCCACCCTTTGATATTCTTTGTGCTAGGTGATCTGCATTGAAGTGTAGGGAATTGTTTCATCGAGAAATGGTAGTTGTAAGAAGGCTGCCCATTTCTTAAAATAGCAGTCTTTTAACTCTTATCGTGTTAGACGATGTAAATAACAGTATAGGATCTCATTCCATTAAAAAATCATAGTCTTAAAATGGTCGCACATTCATATAAAATGTTTTTAATAATTTAAGTGCCATCGATGTTTCCACTGAATTTCAAGGTAACTGAGAAATTCGCTGCAGCCAAAAATCGTCAGCTTAAAATTTTATATGTTAGACAGTGGAAAGTAAAGCGTAAAACGATAAACACAAAATTTTAAAAGAGGTCGCCCTCTCTTTAAATATGATCATTACTAAATATATGTTTGTCCTCGATGAAATGGACTATGCCCTAACTGTTTGCAAAGTCAGAAATACTAGTTTTATAATGGCCGCCCATTTTTTAAAACGGTCGCCCTTTTTAAAAAAAGACTGCCGATCAATAAATGTTAACTTATGATGAAATAAATTGAGTTCTACAAACGGCTTACAGCGGGAATGGACGTTTTAAAATGGTCGCCCCTGAAAAAAGAAAATATTTCTCTTGAGCGACAGTGCAAGCATGTCGGATAATTTTGAAAATGTTCCTAAGGCAGTCGCCCATTTGAAGTGCCCGCAAATTAAAAGGTAGTAATGAGACAGTTTTTATTTTAAATTGGTCATCCAGATGCATGACGTTTCATATGGAGCGCTAAGTGATCGGACCTACTGAAACAGCGTTCACAGTGGCGGCACTTGAAGGGTTTGGCTCCTGTGTGTTTGCGGTAGTGCCGAGTGAGCTCGTCGCTTCGCGCGAAGCGCCACTCGCAGCCCTCCCAAGAGCACTTGTAGGGTTTTTCACCTGCAACAGAAGAAACATTTTTTTTAAAACGCGCCGAAAGAACAAAACGCAATAAAATTACGTTTGTTAAAAGAATAATTCAGTGTCGTCATAATGTCGCCCGTCGAAAGTAATCGTGTTACAAATGCGACGTAAATATTATTCTCCGGGCCCTTTAACCTTCCTTCTTGCCTGCGAGCTAAGCCCTCGAAGGTAACAAAAGGGTAATTCCAGGACTCTTGAAAATTGAGGTCTATTCAAAAGTGAGTCATCGCCTTTTCCCCCAGTTGTATAAACTCTTTCAAATACGGACCGGGTGTTGTTTCACGAAATAATTTCCTCGACAAATTAATCTCTCGTAAGAAGACACCACAAATTTAGGGCTTTTGTCGATGTTTCAATGGGCGTTTGAATATTTTAGCGTTTTGTAAACGCGCAAAGTGCTAATGGATCGCGGGGCGATATCCGCCTTTTCAATTTCGCTTTTAAATTCAATTACCAACACTTTCCCGACCGATCGCTGATGTGAGAAAGCAATAAACACTACAACGCGGGCGGGAAATCCACAATCAAGGTGAATACCGCAGGTATCAATCAAGATCGGGCCTAGAACGGTATTAGCTGTCAGGCGAAATTAATGATTTTGACGGGGTTCGTCATTACGGGGGGTAATTTAGGCGGCAAGACGCGATTTAACACTTTGCCCCGAATATGGGGCCCGACTAAGATGCGAGACGTGCCGTGAAAGGGAAATTTTAAGCCGTCCATACAAGATATATTGCGTGGCTTGTTGGGTTTAAATCAACCCCCACGGACTGCCGTTTAAACTTCAAAAATTCGTTCCTTGTCCAGGGTATAATAGGTTTTAAAACGGCCACCTTCTAGTCTGTTTAGTACGTCCCAAGTCGTAATTGTAATAAGGTGGTCGCCCTCGTGCATAACTGGGAGTCTCAAACGGTTGACCTTTTTAACATTTCAAACCTGTTACTTTTAATCATTGTCAGCGCCTACATGCGTGCGGATTTAAAACGGTCGCCATTTCCGACCTTAACAGCAAAGCTCTATGAATGTGTGTCTCAAACCGTAAAATAAAATGGTTGCCCTAGTGCATATCTAAGAGTTTCAAACGGTCGCCCTTTTTGGCGTTTCCAATCCGTTGCTTCTAATCATTGTCAGCGTCTATGTGCGTGCATATTTAAAACGGTCGTCCCTTTTGGCCTTGACAGCCAAGTTCTGTGCAGTCTGTCTCAAATCGTAAAATAAAATGGTCGCCCTCGTGCATATCTAAGACTTTTAAACGAGCCCCCAAACTGTTGATTCTAGTCACTTTTGCCAACACTAAAGTGACACAAAAATGACTTTAATAGTGGGTATTTAAATCGGCCGCCCTTTGCAAAGCGACGAAGCAATTTCAATTAAATTCGGAAAAAAACTAATTTCAAACTCTCGTCCGAAGTTCGCGAGTCGAATTTAGTGTCAGTGCGGGATTCCATCTTTCTAAAATATCAAACTAATGCCGAAGAAATTTAATCCCTAATTGGGTTTTTATATTGACAGGGCCCCCGAATGCGATGAAACAAATTTAATTTCAAATTGACTTTTTACGCGATCCCATTAGAAGTTCGGGGATCTGGCGGTGACATTTTTGTTAATTTGGAAAATGTAACTCCTACAACTTCCAGACGACTGCCGTCCGCATTCTTGGCGTTCGAACGCTCAGGTAGATATCTGAAGTTCTGAAGGAGTTTAATTGAAAGTTTCGCTCGGAAGCAAAAATTAATTCGGGAATTCGCTCAAGTTTCTGTACAAAGTGCCGCAATATTAAATCCGTTTCCCGGCAGTTTCGATAACTCGTTCGAACACGACGCACCCCCTTTTTATGTTCGCAGGAGATGAGCAATCGTAATGTTTGCCCTTTGTCCAGGTCCGTTCGCTTGATTATCGCTTATTACGTTTCCTAAATAAGACGGACGAAATATCCCCAACTCCACATAACCCGCAGGGCACTAAATAACTCGATTATGGAGGCCTTTAAATGCGTCGCCCTTTTCTTCTTCTGGGGGAGGGGAAGGAGGATGAGGAGGAGGAGTAGGGAGGAAGGGGGGGGAAGGGTGCTCAGTTTGTCTCGCTGACATCTGAATATTTAGCCCTAAACATTCACCGAAATGTGACCTGTTGAGTTGACACCCCACTTAACATAGACCGCCATTGTCCGGCGGGTTCCAACTCTCTAATTGCTTAATCTTGTTAAGCGGATGAGCTTACAGCGAACGGCCGTGTGCCACTGCCTGCGGCATTTATAAATATTAAATTCGGCACATCCTCAGCTACGCGTATAATTTTACGACTAATTTGGACAAACACCGGTCGAAACTCCAAATGAAGTTGCATGTAATAAACTGACAAATTCATGAATTGCTTATTTACCCTCCGCCTCGGGTCTGACCTGATTATAGAGCGTCGCTAAACTCAACTTTCAGCCACGCTCCCTGCCTCCGTTTGCATGTATATTATAACCGCTAAAACAACCACACTTTCACAATTTACTTACAAAAATTTATACGCGAAACGACACTCAATTAAGGGCACATTAAAGTGGCCGCCCTTTTCTTAAGACGGCCGCCCTTTGAAAATTGAAACAGTCGTGTTCGGGTAGTATAATTGTAGTTCTAAAATTTGCAAGATTGGCCGTTTACGCTCAAATCAAAGAGCCGCCCGTTTTTTAAATTGTCGCCCTTCCTTTAACGTGGTGGTCCTCCGAATAAAACTGGGTTGGAATCTTACGGAACGCATCTATACTAACAAAAAAAACTGTTGGGTTCGAGCTGAAACGAGAACAACCGCTCTTTCTTTGAGATGGTCGCTCTTTCACAATATGGCACGCTTCGCTTTGCGGATTGCCCCTGTCTAACCCGAAGCGCTCAAATCACGTGTTCAGACGTCCATTGAAAATTTACAGGCTTACAAATTTAATAGTAATGAATGTTCCAGTGGGATTGAGAGGGAAACGCCGCTGCCGTTAAAAAGTATCAAGTTGAGGGAGGGCTGAATTAGACCCCAAACACTGACAGTGGCAACATCAATCTTCGCCCCCGTCCTCCACACTTCCGGTTTCATTATAAAACAGATTCGTCTTCTAGACAGTGTAACGTACCGTGCAGTAAGGGAATGTTCGAGAATTAACTCGTTTACGTAATATACGTATTATGAAACAGAAGAGCGGCTGTCTCTCGCCGGAGACTGATCCAGTTGTCAGACATGAAGAGTAGAAAAATCCAGTTTGGTAACAAGGAACTGAAATCTGGAACGCGACCGCCCTTTCGCGAACCCTGGGGAATGCCTTAAATAAAGCAGATTTCTGGTAATAATTTCATGGTTAAATGGCTAAACGTTCCATTTCAGGCCCGTGATGAGGCGGCGGTTTGGTTAGTTTAAAAGACTTGACGGAGACGGTAAAATATACCCCCGCTAGCCGAGAATAATGGGTGTACGTCGACAGTTTTTGATGAAATTACGGCTTCCGTTGGCGCGGGTGAAACAAAGACTTAACAGCCTCCCAACGAGATACAATTTCCGATAACCCCTTTGGAATAGCGCGTAATAATAATTACCCGACAATTTGTCGGAGATGGCACATCGAAATTACGATTGTCTGTGAATTTATTAAGGGCCGACCGAATGCCCTTAATGCGTCGGACAAATACCGAAATGCCATTTAAAGCTCCCGTTTATCCCGCGGGAATGATTCGCAATGATGCAGGGGCCCGTTCGCCGGAATTATGCACTCGTGTGCCCGATCGCTCGATAGTTAGAATGTTGCTTCCGCATTCGCAATATGTAACACGAACTTATGTCAAGCCTATTTGGTTGCAGTCTGGATAATTCACAATTGATTTGTATGTTTAATCGGTGACGACGTTACTGCGGTAACACGATACGAAGTTATCGCTTGTCAAATATTAACGCTACAAGCCTCCAATTACGGCTTTAAGCGAGTTTATGGAGTATCGAGTCGATTTTACAAGGTACAAAGGCTATGACTTGATGGCCTCGAGAGAATGACCAATTAAAATGCCTCTTAACAGCCTGATTAAAACGGTCGCCCTTTTATTAGATCCACCTATAACTTTATTAACGCTCTTCAGAGAATTGGCCTTATTTACGAACGATTTTACGGCTATAAAACGGGCGGAATAACTGGATTAAGACTGCCGCCCTTCTACGCAAATCCATGGAAGAACGTCTAAAGCCAGTCGGTACGAGCAGCTTCAATGCAAATTAGTTTAAAATCACAGTTTCACTGCTGCATTGTCAATTAAGCCCAATTAAAACGGTCGCCCTTTTATGCGCAAAATAAAAAATCATAGTAGCAAAAGCAGCATCATCTCTTTGGAATTTGAACCCGAAGCGTTTTTTAAATGTTCAACCTTTTCCGCCAGCCGCGAAAAACACGGCTGTCTGGTCTATGTAATTTGCACTCCGAAAGTTCATAACATCGAGCTGCAAGCTTACGTTAAAATAGTCGCCCATTTAAGTGACGACGTCATTCCAAATGGCCAGTTTAACGTAAACAGCTGCCCTAAAGGCTGTTAAATTCATTTTTTCGTTTTAATGCAGCCCCGTTAAGAAGCTTGGCGGCTAATGTCGCGTTTTTGCCTGAAGGAGCATTAAAATGTTCCTCGTAGCCAGTTTTATGGCCGTTTTTTTCCCAAAGAAAACTACTTAATGTCGGTCTAAATAGCGTCGTTTGCTTGAGAAAAATAAATCGAGTTACCGGTTTGAGACTGCACGAAAGTTCTTAAGGTCTTATCTATTTTCTAGCAGACTTAACCCGGCGCGTTTTCGGCTGGACGTATTTATACCGGAGGGGGTTGTTCCGGCAGTGGCGGCGCGGTCCGTGCTAAAACGGCCCTTTCCGTCGAAGCACTGATGCGCGAAACGATAACCGGAAATAATTGCGCGGATTATCGTTTCCACTTCGCACAGATTCGAATGCGCCTTGAAACAAAAGAAATACGGCATACTCCCGCGGGAGTCGCATCCCTCTAACCTTATACCCGTGCGGGGATTCCAGGGGAATCTAACGCAGTTACGGAATATTCGATTCAGGGATATGAAAATCCACCTCAATTGGATTTTTTTCTGTCCTTGAATAAATTGCAAAGAATATTTTTCCATTTAGAAACGTAAATTATGGGGGCTTTGTCTATTTGAAACGGTCGCCCTTTGGGGCAGGGCAGGAATTAAGATCGCCGCCCTTTCGAAAATCGAATCTCACAAACCCGGCCAATAAGGAATACCCAAGAGAGATACGAAATTGCGTAGTTTAGTGACCACATTATTAAAACGGCCGTCCTTTTGATAAAATCGCCTCACACATTCAGGCCCCAATATCAGCATAGCGGGCGTGACGTTGCACGCATTATTAACGTGTTTAAAACGGCCGCCCGCTGAGGATTAAACCGCCGCCCTTTTGAGAAACGACCTCACGAACTCAGGCAACGTGACTAGCCTGGCAGATACATGAAATTGCCTGGTTTCCCTACAAATTAAAACAGTCGCCCTTTCGCGCTTGAAGAGAGTATCTATTCTGATGGGTCCTTAATCAAAATGATTAGACGTCCCGGGGCGGCACCATTAAACATATTAATTGTGAAAAAAAAGACATGGAGGAAATGAATGTTCGAGTATAGTCGATTCCCGGGGTCAAGTCGTGTAATTTGATGTCGCCGAAGCAAAAAATAAAGCTCAGGGGAGATAAAGGTAATCCGGTTTTCGACTTCTCCATCGTTCGCTCGTCGGGCCGGCCCCGAAAGGTATCAGCGCGTAATAATGACGTTTGCGGCGGATAAAAACACCCTGATTTTTTTAGGGAAATTTCCCTTCCTCGAGATTAAGTAAAAACCTTTCATTTTAATTGCGTTCGGGTCGTTTTATAACGCCGCCCTTTTTTCGAAGCTCCGGCAACTTTCAATTGCGGCTCATTAGACGAGGCACTAAAATGCAGCTGGAGGTCTAAAAAATATTGCCCTCCGATACAGGGAAAAGTTTTCAATGGGAATTAGTCTCGATAGATCGATCACGTGCCACAGTGCCAAAACTCTCCCACATGCGCCGCTTCCAGAGCGAGGAGTGAAATGGATTATCCGTGCTTAAATTCCAGAAGTTATTTTTTGTTCCGCGAAAGGGAAAATTAAAATTGCTCGGAGCTGCGACGATGTCAACTGACGACGACGGTTGACTGTTAAGAATATTATTGCCGCAAGATTGAAAAAATTAAGGCCCCTTTCGTGCGACTAACACAATTTCTGTTTCCTCTTTTCGAGCTTTCATGCGTGGGATTTATGTTGTCGCAATTCTTTCTTTGAAGAATTAAGACCGCGGCTTCTCGGAGAAAAGAAAGATTACGGAGAACTTACTTAATTAAACGCGTGCGAATTTGCCCCTTGGCCGGCTTACCTTCCACGAAGAAGACCTCTGAACCCGCCCGATAAGGCCCTCTTTTAAATTCGCAGGTAAAGTCTAATTACACCTGAAAGTTTTCCTCTGTTATCAAACCAGGCTTCTTTCAGTCATTTTCACTCTTAAAGGTGGCCGAGACATTTCTTGGAGTCACTAGAATTGGTCCGTAATACAGTGTTAAAACAGCCGCCTTTCATTTAAAACGGCCGCCCTTCCGTAGAAGCGTCAATTTTTCGGCAGAGTAAGTTTACTATATAAAAAATTGGAACCTGAAGGTATAATAAGGTAGATTAAAAAGTCGCCTCTTTTAATTTAGCAAAACTGTCAACCGTGATATTTTAAAGAATTTAATATAGGAGAGCGCCATAGAAAGGAAGATTAAAAGTGTGGGTTGTTCGTAATAATGCGTTCAAGGTGTTCGCATCGTCCCCAATAAGCGAAATGCAAAAGTTTTCCACTACAAGCTCCTCTTAACCTTACGGCTAAGCGCCTTCTCAGATGACTTAAATTACCAAAAAGCCATTTTGCCAACCGAGGCTTATAAATCCGTTGTCGATGGCGGTTTTCAATCAGCTACGGCTATAAGAGCTCCCATATCCCAAGTTTAATTAAATCTAGAGAAACTTTAAGCAAGGACCGAAGCCGGGACAAGCAATCCATAAATTATCTCCGCCCCGAGTTTGAGAGCTGGGCGTCGAATGCCGAAAAACTCTAATTTAGGTGTTAATTCTTGATGAGGGATGGACTAGGGGACAACCGACTCCAGTTGACCGACATTATTCTGGGTTAAGTGCGGACCGGTTCCGGCAAAAAGCGGATTTCCTTTGTTTATCAAACTGCCGGAAAGTCTAATTTTTTTGCACGTCTCATCAGTGGCCAAATTAATTAATAGGCAAAAAATTACATGGTGTCGGTATTAAACCAGTCGCCGCATTCGCGCGTCGCTGGTCGCTATTTAATTAATGGACCATCAAGAATCGGTCGGCAGTTACAAGCCGCAAGAGGGAGGCGATATTAAGACGGACGCCCTTTTGTTAAAACAGTCGCCCTTTTGGCAAAAGTCCTGTGCCGGTGAGGAGATGACTTGAGCGACAAAATAGTTGTGGTTAGGAGGAGAAATAAAGCACTTTAAATCGGTCGCCCTTCCCTTGGGGATTATTGTGAGCGATCAGCGTGAGCGTTGTGGTTATAACTGGAGATAAATGAGAAAATTAGCCGAAAACTATTCATCGTCGCAGTCACACGTCAACTTTCAGTAACCCTAAATGAACTGAGAAATCTCGTCTTCCAACTTAAATTACCTCCCTAATAACGAACGCCGTGGAAATCATTAATTTTGTCAGTCACCTAACGACGTTCGTCTTGTCTATTATTCAAGCCTGTCTTCTATCCAGAATTCGAAACCGTTGCCGCTCGGCGCGATATCTTGATTGATACTCGACGGTGCAGTATCTCCTCCCTTCGGAATAAAAAATTAGCTTTAGACGTCGTACGTCAACCGCCCGAAGGGCGGCAGCCAAAAACTAATTTCGTAAGAGCAACGGCAAGGCAAAGGACTTTTATGTTTTCATCAAAACTGAGCCTATGTAAGCTTTTCATCATCGGATGGCCGCACTAGACCGCGGGGCACAAAAAGGAAGTGAATGGGGCGCATTTACATGAAAACTACCTTTGTAGTATGAATTTCAAAGTCCAAAAGGCATTATTTACGCAAATATTTCACTCTAGTTTGCATTTCGTTTTTTTTTTCCATTCCGGGGGATAAACGCGCTCGCATGGACGGCATTAGACAACATAAGTCCCTGGAGCCGGACGTCGGACGCACCGGCCCTCCCGGTAATTCGAAGGCATTTGTTTGGTCGACTCCGCTCAGCAGGATGAAATATATTATAACAAGGTAGGTGTATGGTTGCGTCGGAGTGATTTTGCAATGCATATTTGTATAGCGCAAAAAATCCCTCGCCAGAGTGGAGCATAAACGCGAAGGTCTTTTTTTTGAGTTGCAACTTGCACTTTAATGCGAACTCTTCTGGGAAAGTCCCTTTTCGGTTCAAAGAAATACTCCTGGTATACAGGGTGTCAATTTTGAAAACTTCCCGCCCCTACTATCTCGGAACGGGATAGACGTTTAAAAAGCTCCGCAACACGTCGATTTTGTTATCGCCGGCAGCGAATGATTATCAATCAAAACATCTCTATGTGAAGGATATCATTTTTTTAAATTGTTTATTTTTCTTTGCCATGGAACGCCGTTTAGTGGTTGAAAACGGTCAAACATCGCACTTTGAAATTCGATTTAACTTGCCATTCCCGGGCATACTGTCCCGTTCGTGTTCGGGTCTCCGAAGCTGCCCGATCGCTGAGTCCAGAAGCGCCAATTGAATTGAAGTGGAAATTTTGGCGATTGAAAAGAGAAAACCAATAGGCCGTCGCGGTCAGTGCGTGCTCTGTCGAAAATAAATAGCAATTGAAATCCCTCTTCTCAACGGCCGCGGAATGACAGTTTTGTTGACAGGATGTCAAATGGATCATAATTCTAGAATGTTCGTTAGCGGTAAGTGATCGGCGTTTAATCGTTGTAATTGATTTAACCTCGCTTAATTTTATTTTCTGTGTTGGTGACCACACTAAGTGAGCTTTGTCACTATTTATATATCCTTTTTCGTGCATAGACATTGTATATTATTTCGCCTTGCATATCGTTTCTATGACCAAACCGATGAGCTGTATGCTCGCAAAAAAGGGTGTAAAGTTATTTGCCAGTTTAGAGGCCATCGCAACGTTGTCATCATTCGTCCCATGACTTGCAACTTTGCAAAAGGCAAAATGTATAAGTTTTTGTACGTTTTCGTATCGATATCGATTCTTAAATGGTAATATTCTTGTGTTTCAAGTATTAGTCGTGTGCGCCTCTGGCTCGTCAATTCTAGATCTTTCGGAGACAAATCTATAATGGTTTAGGAGATTTTTTAAAAGTCTCGGATACATAATTTATAAACGTGTTACTAGTAAAAATTACGAATTCTGGACAATTTGGTGGAGACCAAGTCGTCCCTGTGGAATCGCAACACGATGCTTATGGCGATTGTTCATAAGAGAATTAAATTTATAAACTCCCGTATATCATTCAGCCCTTCAAGTCAAATTTTAACAGACTGGGACAGAACGTTAAGGTCAGTAGTGGTTTTATCTTTATTATACTATATGTATATTAATTATGAACATAACGTATGAAATTCTAAATTATTTATAGTACTGTTCTCGAAACACCTCCGACTTCTTGTTCAATACAGTTCTTTTTGCAGTAGGAAACGTATTTTTTATTCCGCCGGGGTATTTTTGCTTAATGAAGCTGCTGCTTTGATTTCGCAACTTTTCCCCCGTTTAAGTAAATCTGGAAACGTCGCATGTTACTTCGTATCGCGTATCGTTTCCAAGACCGATCAGCCGTACCTTAACAAAAGGCAGGTTGTAAATTTTTTGTATGTTTTCGTACCGATATGGCTTCGTAAATGATTCACTCGAATGTTAACGCGACGACAAGCAAGACGTTCATAATGCGCGCTCCAGCAATAATTGGGATAATCGGGTTTTCTTTTGTTCTAAAGACTCGTGAAGTACGCCGTTGGTGTATCCATGAGTTAGTGAGTGAAAGTGAGAGGCGTTTAACAACCATTTTGTGAGTGGAAAGGGATGTTGCTGACATTTTTTTGACCCACGCTTTTGATGCTTTGGGGTGAGTTCGGGTTGTTATTTCTTGTGATTTACAGTTAACTTTTGTTAAGTCAATAAGAAAGACGTAATTAGAATTTTAGTTGAAAGCCAAAACAAAATTTGCAATTTTGGCTTTTTTGGAAGGTACTATCATTAGACCTGACCGAAGAAAGATTGCAACTTAAATTGTTTCGCAGATTAATAATTTCTTTTGAGTTTTAGGTCTCAACTGTGTATGTTGCCTCAATTCAAAATTCTAACTGTTTAGAAGCTGTTTTCTCAGAAATTAGTATTTAATTCTCTTTAGAAATTAACATCGAATTTATTGTTTCAGGTTTCCACTGCGTGCGCCTCCACTTCGAATGGAGATTCACATGAATCTCCTTTTTCAAGATTTCCTCAGAAGTTAATATCGCATTTTCTGTTTCAGGTTTCCACTGCGTCTGCCTTCGCTTCGAATGGAGATTCATTTGAATCTCTCTTTTGAAGATTTTCTCAGGAATTAATATCGCATTTCCTGTTTCAGGTTTCCACTGCGTCTGCCTTCGCTTCGAATGGAGATTCATTCGAAACTGTAACTGTTTTAAAGATTTTCTCAGAAGTTAATATCGCATTTTCTGTTTCAGGTTTCCACTGCGTCTGCCTTCGCTTCGAATGGAGATTCATTTGAATCTCCTTTTTCAAGATTTCCTCAGAAGTTAATATCGCATTTTCTGTTTCAGGTTTCCACTGCGTCTGCCTTCGCTTCGAATGGAGATTCATTTGAATCTCTCTTTTGAAGATTTTCTCAGGAATTAATATCGCATTTCCTGTTTCAGGTTTCCACTGCGTCTGCCTTCGCTTCGAATGGAGATTCATTCGAAACTGTAACTGTTTTAAAGATTTTCTCAGAAGTTAATATCGCATTTTCTGTTTCAGGTTTCCACTGCGTCTGCCTTCGCTTCGAATGGAGATTCATTTGAATCTCCTTTTTCAAGATTTCCTCAGAAGTTAATATCGCATTTTCTGTTTCAGGTTTCCACTGCGTCTGCCTTCGCTTCGAATGGAGATTCATTTGAATCTCTCTTTTGAAGATTTTCTCAGGAATTAATATCGCATTTCCTGTTTCAGGTTTCCACTGCGTCTGCCTTCGCTTCGAATGGAGATTCATTCGAAACTGTAACTGTTTTAAAGATTTCCTCAGAAGTTAATATCGCATTTTCTGTTTCAGGTTTCCACTGCGTCTGCCTTCGCTTCGAATGGAGATTCATTTGAATCTCCTTTTTCAAGATTTCCTCAGAAGTTAATATCGCATTTTCTGTTTCAGGTTTCCACTGCGTCTGCCTTCGCTTCGAATGGAGATTCATTTGAATCTCCTTTTTCAAGATTTCCTCAGAAGTTAATATCGCATTTTCTGTTTCAGGTTTCCACTGCGTCTGCCTTCGCTTCGAATGGAGATTCATTTGAATCTCTCTTTTGAAGATTTTCTCAGGAATTAATATCGCATTTCCTGTTTCAGGTTTCCACTGCGTCTGCCTTCGCTTCGAATGGAGATTCATTCGAAACTGTAACTGTTTTAAAGATTTTCTCAGAAGTTAATATCGCATTTTCTGTTTCAGGTTTCCACTGCGTCTGCCTTCGCTTCGAATGGAGATTCATTTGAATCTCCTTTTTCAAGATTTCCTCAGAAGTTAATATCGCATTTTCTGTTTCAGGTTTCCACTGCGTCTGCCTTCGCTTCGAATGGAGATTCATTTGAATCTCTCTTTTGAAGATTTTCTCAGGAATTAATATCGCATTTCCTGTTTCAGGTTTCCACTGCGTCTGCCTTCGCTTCGAATGGAGATTCATTCGAAACTGTAACTGTTTTAAAGATTTTCTCAGAAGTTAATATCGCATTTTCTGTTTCAGGTTTCCACTGCGTCTGCCTTCGCTTCGAATGGAGATTCATTTGAATCTCCTTTTTCAAGATTTCCTCAGAAGTTAATATCGCATTTTCTGTTTCAGGTTTCCACTGCGTCTGCCTTCGCTTCGAATGGAGATTCATTTGAATCTCTCTTTTGAAGATTTTCTCAGGAATTAATATCGCATTTCCTGTTTCAGGTTTCCACTGCGTCTGCCTTCGCTTCGAATGGAGATTCATTCGAAACTGTAACTGTTTTAAAGATTTCCTCAGAAGTTAATATCGCATTTTCTGTTTCAGGTTTCCACTGCGTCTGCCTTCGCTTCGAATGGAGATTCATTTGAATCTCCTTTTTCAAGATTTCCTCAGAAGTTAATATCGCATTTTCTGTTTCAGGTTTCCACTGCGTCTGCCTTCGCTTCGAATGGAGATTCATTTGAATCTCCTTTTTCAAGATTTCCTCAGAAGTTAATATCGCATTTTCTGTTTCAGGTTTCCACTGCGTCTGCCTTCGCTTCGAATGGAGATTCATTTGAATCTCTCTTTTGAAGATTTTCTCAGGAATTAATATCGCATTTCCTGTTTCAGGTTTCCACTGCGTCTGCCTTCGCTTCGAATGGAGATTCATTCGAAACTGTAACTGTTTTAAAGATTTCCTCAGAAGTTAATATCGCATTTTCTGTTTCAGGTTTCCACTGCGTCTGCCTTCGCTTCGAATGGAGATTCATTTGAATCTCCTTTTTCAAGATTTCCTCAGAAGTTAATATCGCATTTTCTGTTTCAGGTTTCCACTGCGTCTGCCTTCGCTTCGAATGGAGATTCATTTGAATCTCCTTTTTCAAGATTTCCTCAGAAGTTAATATCGCATTTTCTGTTTCAGGTTTCCACTGCGTCTGCCTTCGCTTCGAATGGAGATTCATTTGAATCTCTCTTTTGAAGATTTTCTCAGGAATTAATATCGCATTTCCTGTTTCAGGTTTCCACTGCGTCTGCCTTCGCTTCGAATGGAGATTCATTCGAAACTGTAACTGTTTTAAAGATTTTCTCAGAAGTTAATATCGCATTTTCTGTTTCAGGTTTCCACTGCGTCTGCCTTCGCTTCGAATGGAGATTCATTTGAATCTCTCTTTTGAAGATTTTCTCAGGAATTAATATCGCATTTCCTGTTTCAGGTTTCCACTGCGTCTGCCTTCGCTTCGAATGGAGATTCATTCGAAACTGTAACTGTTTTAAAGATTTCCTCAGAAGTTAATATCGCATTTTCTGTTTCAGGTTTCCACTGCGTCTGCCTTCGCTTCGAATGGAGATTCATTTGAATCTCCTTTTTCAAGATTTCCTCAGAAGTTAATATCGCATTTTCTGTTTCAGGTTTCCACTGCGTCTGCCTTCGCTTCGAATGGAGATTCATTTGAATCTCCTTTTTCAAGATTTCCTCAGAAGTTAATATCGCATTTTCTGTTTCAGGTTTCCACTGCGTCTGCCTTCGCTTCGAATGGAGATTCATTTGAATCTCTCTTTTGAAGATTTTCTCAGGAATTAATATCGCATTTCCTGTTTCAGGTTTCCACTGCGTCTGCCTTCGCTTCGAATGGAGATTCATTCGAAACTGTAACTGTTTTAAAGATTTTCTCAGAAGTTAATATCGCATTTTCTGTTTCAGGTTTCCACTGCGTCTGCCTTCGCTTCGAATGGAGATTCATTTGAATCTCCTTTTTCAAGATTTCCTCAGAAGTTAATATCGCATTTTCTGTTTCAGGTTTCCACTGCGTCTGCCTTCGCTTCGAATGGAGATTCATTTGAATCTCTCTTTTGAAGATTTTCTCAGGAATTAATATCGCATTTCCTGTTTCAGGTTTCCACTGCGTCTGCCTTCGCTTCGAATGGAGATTCATTCGAAACTGTAACTGTTTTAAAGATTTTCTCAGAAGTTAATATCGCATTTTCTGTTTCAGGTTTCCACTGCGTCTGCCTTCGCTTCGAATGGAGATTCATTTGAATCTCCTTTTTCAAGATTTCCTCAGAAGTTAATATCGCATTTTCTGTTTCAGGTTTCCACTGCGTCTGCCTTCGCTTCGAATGGAGATTCATTTGAATCTCTCTTTTGAAGATTTTCTCAGGAATTAATATCGCATTTCCTGTTTCAGGTTTCCACTGCGTCTGCCTTCGCTTCGAATGGAGATTCATTCGAAACTGTAACTGTTTTAAAGATTTCCTCAGAAGTTAATATCGCATTTTCTGTTTCAGGTTTCCACTGCGTCTGCCTTCGCTTCGAATGGAGATTCATTTGAATCTCCTTTTTCAAGATTTCCTCAGAAGTTAATATCGCATTTTCTGTTTCAGGTTTCCACTGCGTCTGCCTTCGCTTCGAATGGAGATTCATTTGAATCTCCTTTTTCAAGATTTCCTCAGAAGTTAATATCGCATTTTCTGTTTCAGGTTTCCACTGCGTCTGCCTTCGCTTCGAATGGAGATTCATTTGAATCTCTCTTTTGAAGATTTTCTCAGGAATTAATATCGCATTTCCTGTTTCAGGTTTCCACTGCGTCTGCCTTCGCTTCGAATGGAGATTCATTCGAAACTGTAACTGTTTTAAAGATTTCCTCAGAAGTTAATATCGCATTTTCTGTTTCAGGTTTCCACTGCGTCTGCCTTCGCTTCGAATGGAGATTCATTTGAATCTCCTTTTTCAAGATTTCCTCAGAAGTTAATATCGCATTTTCTGTTTCAGGTTTCCACTGCGTCTGCCTTCGCTTCGAATGGAGATTCATTTGAATCTCCTTTTTCAAGATTTCCTCAGAAGTTAATATCGCATTTTCTGTTTCAGGTTTCCACTGCGTCTGCCTTCGCTTCGAATGGAGATTCATTTGAATCTCTCTTTTGAAGATTTTCTCAGGAATTAATATCGCATTTCCTGTTTCAGGTTTCCACTGCGTCTGCCTTCGCTTCGAATGGAGATTCATTCGAAACTGTAACTGTTTTAAAGATTTTCTCAGAAGTTAATATCGCATTTTCTGTTTCAGGTTTCCACTGCGTCTGCCTTCGCTTCGAATGGAGATTCATTTGAATCTCCTTTTTCAAGATTTCCTCAGAAGTTAATATCGCATTTTCTGTTTCAGGTTTCCACTGCGTCTGCCTTCGCTTCGAATGGAGATTCATTTGAATCTCTCTTTTGAAGATTTTCTCAGGAATTAATATCGCATTTCCTGTTTCAGGTTTCCACTGCGTCTGCCTTCGCTTCGAATGGAGATTCATTCGAAACTGTAACTGTTTTAAAGATTTTCTCAGAAGTTAATATCGCATTTTCTGTTTCAGGTTTCCACTGCGTGCGCCTCCACTTCGAATGGAGATTCACATGAATCTCCTTTTTCAAGATTTCCTCAGAAGTTAATATCGCATTTTCTGTTTCAGGTTTCCACTGCGTCTGCCTTCGCTTCGAATGGAGATTCATTTGAATCTCCTTTTTCAAGATTTCCTCAGAAGTTAATATCGCATTTTCTGTTTCAGGTTTCCACTGCGTGCGCCTCCACTTCGAATGGAGATTCGCATGAATCTCCTTTTTCAAGATTTCCTCAGAAGTTAATATCGCATGTTCTGTTTCAGGTTTCCACTGCGTCTGCCTTCGCTTCGAATGGAGATTCATTTGAATCTCCTTTTTCAAGATTTCCTCAGAAGTTAATATCGCATTTTCTGTTTCAGGTTTCCACTGCGTCTGCCTTCGCTTCGAATGGAGATTCATTTGAATCTCTCTTTTGAAGATTTTCTCAGGAATTAATATCGCATTTCCTGTTTCAGGTTTCCACTGCGTCTGCCTTCGCTTCGAATGGAGATTCATATGAATCTCCTTTTTCAAGATTTCCTCAGAAGTTAATATCGCATTTTCTGTTTCAGGTTTCCACTGCGTGCGCCTCCACTTCGAATGGAGATTCACATGAATCTCCTTTTTCAAGATTTCCTCAGAAGTTAATATCGCATTTTCTGTTTCAGGTTTCCACTGCGTCTGCCTTCGCTTCGAATGGAGATTCATTTGAATCTCTCTTTTGAAGATTTTCTCAGGAATTAATGTCGCATTTCCTGTTTCAGGTTTCCACTGCGTCTGCCTTCACTTCGAATGGAGATTCATTTGAATCTCCTTTTTCAAGATTTCCTCAGAAGTTAATATCGCATTTTCTGTTTCAGGTTTCCACTGCGTCTGCCTTCGCTTCGAATGGAGATTCATTTGAATCTCCTTTTTCAAGATTTCCTCAGAAGTTAATATCGCATTTTCTGTTTCAGGTTTCCACTGCGTGCGCCTCCACTTCGAATGGAGATTCGCATGAATCTCCTTTTTCAAGATTTCCTCAGAAGTTAATATCGCATTTTCTGTTTCAGGTTTCCACTGCGTCTGCCTTCGCTTCGAATGGAGATTCATTTGAATCTCCTTTTTCAAGATTTCCTCAGAAGTTAATATCGCATTTTCTGTTTCAGGTTTCCACTGCGTCTGCCTTCGCTTCGAATGGAGATTCATTTGAATCTCTCTTTTGAAGATTTTCTCAGGAATTAATATCGCATTTCCTGTTTCAGGTTTCCACTGCGTCTGCCTTCGCTTCGAATGGAGATTCATATGAATCTCCTTTTTCAAGATTTCCTCAGAAGTTAATATCGCATTTTCTGTTTCAGGTTTCCACTGCGTGCGCCTCCACTTCGAATGGAGATTCACATGAATCTCCTTTTTCAAGATTTCCTCAGAAGTTAATATCGCATTTTCTGTTTCAGGTTTCCACTGCGTCTGCCTTCGCTTCGAATGGAGATTCATTTGAATCTCCTTTTTCAAGATTTCCTCAGAAGTTAATATCGCATTTTCTGTTTCAGGTTTCCACTGCGTCTGCCTTCACTTCGAATGGAGATTCATTTGAATCTCCTTTTTCAAGATTTCCTCAGAAGTTAATATCGCATTTTCTGTTTCAGGTTTCCACTGCGTCTGCCTTCGCTTCGAATGAAGATTCATTTGAATCTCCTTTTTCAAGATTTCCTCAGAAGTTAATATCGCATTTTCTGTTTCAGGTTTCCACTGCGTCTGCCTTCGCTTCGAATGGAGATTCATTTGAATCTCCTTTTTCAAGATTTCCTCAGAAGTTAATATCGCATTTTCTGTTTCAGGTTTCCACTGCGTCTGCCTTCGCTTCGAATGGAGATTCATTTGAATCTCCTTTTTCAAGATTTCCTCAGAAGTTAATATCGCATTTTCTGTTTCAGGTTTCCACTGCGTCTGCCTTCGCTTCGAATGGAGATTCATTTGAATCTCCTTTTTCAAGATTTCCTCAGAAGTTAATATCGCATTTTCTGTTTCAGGTTTCCACTGCGTCTGCCTTCGCTTCGAATGGAGATTCATATGAATCTCCTTTTTCAAAATTTCCTCAGAAGTTAATATCGCATTTTCTGTTTCAGGTTTCCACTGCGTCTGCCTTCGCTTCGAATGGAGATTCATTTGAATCTCCTTTTTCAAGATTTCCTCAGAAGTTAATATCGCATTTTCTGTTTCAGGTTTCCACTGCGTCTGCCTTCGCTTCGAATGGAGATTCATTTGAATCTCCTTTTTCAAGATTTCCTCAGAAGTTAATATCGCATTTTCTGTTTCAGGTTTCCACTGCGTCTGCCTTCGCTTCGAATGGAGATTCATATGAATCTCCTTTTTCAAAATTTCCTCAGAAGTTAATATCGCATTTTCTGTTTCAGGTTTCCACTGCGTCTGCCTTCGCTTCGAATGGAGATTCATATGAATCTCCTTTTTCAAAATTTCCTCAGAAGTTAATATCGCATTTTCTGTTTCAGGTTTCCACTGCGTCTGCCTTCGCTTCGAATGGAGATTCATTTGAATCTCCTTTTTCAAGATTTCCTCAGAAGTTAATATCGCATTTTCTGTTTCAGGTTTCCACTGCGTCTGCCTTCGCTTCGAATGGAGATTCATTTGAATCTCCTTTTTCAAGATTTCCTCAGAAGTTAATATCGCATTTTCTGTTTCAGGTTTCCACTGCGTCTGCCTTCGCTTCGAATGGAGATTCATATGAATCTCCTTTTTCAAAATTTCCTCAGAAGTTAATATCGCATTTTCTGTTTCAGGTTTCCACTGCGTCTGCCTTCGCTTCGAATGGAGATTCATTTGAATCTCCTTTTTCAAGATTTCCTCAGAAGTTAATATCGCATTTTCTGTTTCAGGTTTCCACTGCGTCTGCCTTCGCTTCGAATGGAGATTCATATGAATCTCCTTTTTCAAAATTTCCTCAGAAGTTAATATCGCATTTTCTGTTTCAGGTTTCCACTGCGTCTGCCTTCGCTTCGAATGGAGATTCATTTGAATCTCCTTTTTCAAGATTTCCTCAGAAGTTAATATCGCATTTCCTGTTTCAGGTTTCCACTGCGTCTGCCTTCGCTTCGAATGGAGATTCATTTGAATCTCCTTTTTCAAGATTTCCTCAGAAGTTAATATCGCATTTTCTGTTTCAGGTTTCCACTGCGTCTGCCTTCGCTTCGAATGGAGATTCATTTGAATCTCCTTTTTCAAGATTTCCTCAGAAGTTAATATCGCATTTTCTGTTTCAGGTTTCCACTGCGTGCGCCTCCACTTCGAATGGAGATTCACATGAATCTCCTTTTTCAAGATTTCCTCAGAAGTTAATATCGCATTTTCTGTTTCAGGTTTCCACTGCGTGCGCCTCCACTTCGAATGGAGATTCACATGAATCTCCTTTTTCAAGATTTCCTCAGAAGTTAATATCGCATTTTCTGTTTCAGGTTTCCACTGCGTCTGCCTTCGCTTCGAATGGAGATTCATTTGAATCTCCTTTTTCAAGATTTCCTCAGAAGTTAATATCGCATTTTCTGTTTCAGGTTTCCACTGCGTCTGCCTTCGCTTCGAATGGAGATTCATTTGAATCTCCTTTTTCAAGATTTCCTCAGAAGTTAATATCGCATTTTCTGTTTCAGGTTTCCACTGCGTCTGCCTTCGCTTCGAATGGAGATTCATTTGAATCTCCTTTTTCAAGATTTCCTCAGAAGTTAATATCGCATTTTCTGTTTCAGGTTTCCACTGCGTCTGCCTTCGCTTCGAATTGAGATTCATTTGAATCTCCTTTTTCAAGATTTCCTCAGAAGTTAATATCGCATTTCCTGTTTCAGGTTTCCACTGCGTCTGCCTTCGCTTCGAATTGAGATTCATTTGAATCTCCTTTTTCAAGATTTCCTCAGAAGTTAATATCGCATTTCCTGTTTCAGGTTTCCACTGCGTCTGCCTTCGCTTCGAATTGAGATTCATTTGAATCTCCTTTTTCAAGATTTCCTCAGAAGTTAATATCGCATTTCCTGTTTCAGGTTTCCACTGCGTCTGCCTTCGCTTCGAATTGAGATTCATTTGAATCTCCTTTTTCAAGATTTCCTCAGAAGTTAATATCGCATTTCCTGTTTCAGGTTTCCACTGCGTCTGCCTTCGCTTCGAATTGAGATTCATTTGAATCTCCTTTTTCAAGATTTCCTCAGAAGTTAATATCGCATTTTCTGTTTCAGGTTTCCACTGCGTCTGCCTTCGCTTCGAATGGAGATTCATATGAATCTCCTTTTTCAAGATTTCCTCAGAAGTTAATATCGCATTTTCTGTTTCAGGTTTCAACTGCGTGCGCCTCCACTTCGAATGGAGATTCACATGAATCTCCTTTTTCAAGATTTCCTCAGAAGTTAATATCGCATTTTCTGTTTCAGGTTTCCACTGCGTCTGCCTTCGCTTCGAATGGAGATTCATTTGAATCTCCTTTTTCAAGATTTCCTCAGAAGTTAATATCGCATTTTCTGTTTCAGGTTTCCACTGCGTGCGCCTCCACTTCGAATGGAGATTCACATGAATCTCCTTTTTCAAGATTTCCTCAGAAGTTAATATCGCATTTTCTGTTTCAGGTTTCCACTGCGTCTGCCTTCGCTTCGAATGGAGATTCATCTGAATCTCCTTTTTCAAGATTTCCTCAGAAGTTAATATCGCATTTTCTGTTTCAGGTTTCCACTGCGTGCGCCTCCACTTCGAATGGAGATTCACATGAATCTCCTTTTTCAAGATTTCCTCAGAAGTTAATATCGCATTTTCTGTTTCAGGTTTCCACTGCGTCTGCCTTCGCTTCGAATTGAGATTCATTTGAATCTCCTTTTTCAAGATTTCCTCAGAAGTTAATATCGCATTTTCTGTTTCAGGTTTCCACTGCGTGCGCCTCCACTTCGAATGGAGATTCACATGAATCTCCTTTTTCAAGATTTCCTCAGAAGTTAATATCGCATTTTCTGTTTCAGGTTTCCACTGCGTCTGCCTTCGCTTCGAATGGAGATTCATATGAATCTCCTTTTTCAAGATTTCCTCAGAAGTTAATATCGCATTTTCTGTTTCAGGTTTCAACTGCGTGCGCCTCCACTTCGAATGGAGATTCACATGAATCTCCTTTTTCAAGATTTCCTCAGAAGTTAATATCGCATTTTCTGTTTCAGGTTTCCACTGCGTCTGCCTTCGCTTCGAATGGAGATTCATTTGAATCTCCTTTTTCAAGATTTCCTCAGAAGTTAATATCGCATTTTCTGTTTCAGGTTTCCACTGCGTGCGCCTCCACTTCGAATGGAGATTCACATGAATCTCCTTTTTCAAGATTTCCTCAGAAGTTAATATCGCATTTTCTGTTTCAGGTTTCCACTGCGTCTGCCTTCGCTTCGAATGGAGATTCATCTGAATCTCCTTTTTCAAGATTTCCTCAGAAGTTAATATCGCATTTTCTGTTTCAGGTTTCCACTGCGTGCGCCTCCACTTCGAATGGAGATTCACATGAATCTCCTTTTTCAAGATTTCCTCAGAAGTTAATATCGCATTTTCTGTTTCAGGTTTCCACTGCGTCTGCCTTCGCTTCGAATTGAGATTCATTTGAATCTCCTTTTTCAAGATTTCCTCAGAAGTTAATATCGCATTTTCTGTTTCAGGTTTCCACTGCGTGCGCCTCCACTTCGAATGGAGATTCACATGAATCTCCTTTTTCAAGATTTCCTCAGAAGTTAATATCGCATTTTCTGTTTCAGGTTTCCACTGCGTCTGCCTTCGCTTCGAATGGAGATTCATTTGAATCTCTACTTTGAATGTTTTCTCAGGAATTAATGTTGAATTTTTTTATGTTTCTGGTTTCAACTGTGTGCCAAAAATATAACTAATATCCCTAGCTGAGGGTCTCGCCTCCTGCATAATTTAAATGCAATTTTAACAGGGCCGCCCTTTCGGCTTAGAGGTGCACAAACGAAATAATTCTGAGTCAATAGCGAATAACTAAAAACACAGTAATTCGAATCCATTTGTGCCTGCTTTTGGAGCGTTGTAACGACGTAATTTTCCACAGAACGTAATCTCTTACGCCCTATTAAAGTTGTTGATATCGTCGCTGGAAATTTTAAGCCGGTGCCGCCATGTTTATTATTTAGTCGGCCGGTCTTTTGTGCCGGGCGCGCGTGATAAATAGACCCGCCGCCGCGAACCGACGCCCTAAAAGCCTTTCCTTGTGTCTTTTTTTTCCAAAGGTCTGAATGCCATTTTTGACGCGTATGAATTCCTTTAAGATACGTTAAAAAATAGCAGACAGGCCTCCCCCTCTCCATCTCTCTTAAATCCCTCCTCGACAACGTTGGTAACAATCAACGGTTAATTACACGTTGTTTTCGACTGTTCTGCGGTCGTCCGCTAAAGATATTTGACAGCTTAACAAGCTGAAATAAACTTTTCCCGAGCTGGCGAAAGAGAAACAACTTCGAGGGATGTATCTCTAATATTATTTGTGGGGATTCGGAATCGAACCCAACCGGGGGAGATACTCGAAGGGAATTCATTAATCAGATTGTATCTCCCGTTTTTGGGTAGGTTAAGTTGCGGTGGCCCGCATCACGGAGGTCCGTTTCACATTAAAAATTTAGAACGATACCAGCCGGTAACTGGAACCTTGTACTTGGAAATGTGTTCCTTTATGTCCCTCTCCGAACATGAAATAACTCAATGATCTCTTCTGCGGTGCACATAACCTCAGAAACTTCATTCCGGGAGAGCGGGCGCACACATAAACTCGTTACGCTGCTCGGGAAGTATCCAGAAGTAAAAAATAACCGTATAGAGAAAAAGTTAGCCGGAAAACTTCCGGATATAAAGGGCGGACCGTACCGAATAGGAAATTGTGTTTCGGAAGTGGAGAGACGAGAAATCGTATTCCTCGGGGAGCCGGCTTATCGGGAGACACGCTGAAAGTTGATTCGCTTTTGTTGTTTCTGGAGACGTTAATTCACCCCTTCATCTATCGATAAATTCTATAAAACTCAAGTAATTACATTTCAAAGCAATGAACGTGGGTTAAAAGCGCTGAGTAGCAATGGAATTAAGGCGGCCGCCCTTTTCAAGATTATCTATAATTGCAATCCTTTTCGCTTTTATGATTAACAACAATTTACTAGCTTTAACTTTGTCGCCTTTTTCATTAATTATTTTCAAAATTAAATCGTTTTAATGCACTCCATAATAAGTAGAGTTTGATTTAAGAGTTTCTAATTGATCAAAGAGGCTTTAAAAACTGAGCAAGAATGTTTTTCGACCACTAACGCGTTACTGTGATGAACTAATATAAGAAGATGTTAAAATGAAAAATATCACCATTTTTGTAGGAACAGTAGTAATTTAAACAGGTCGCCGCTTTAAGTGCTGAACAAAAATGAGTTTCGAACATTAAAATGTTTTGCCATGTTTAAATGTCAGCGAAACGTATCAAAATTAAAAGTGCCGCCCTTTTTTCGACACGATCATCCTTTTTAAAAGTTGACGTATGATGACGTTAAATAAATAGATCAATGCATTATTGGAAAGTTCAGGCAATTTTAAACAGGTCGCCCTTCTACGAACTAAGTAAAAATGAGCTAAGCCCACGGGAATGATTTATTATGATTAAATAACAGTAAAAAAATTGAAAATTAAAACTTCTGCCCCTTTTAAAACCGCCGCACTTTTTTAAATTGTCGCCCCTTTCAAAGATAACGCTGTAAATAATCGCAACAACGCATTTTGATAGACCCTGCCAGTTCAACTAGGTCGCCATAAGGACTGAAGAACGACAGTTATTAAGTTAAAAGCGTGTTTAAACGGGGACTCGATGGTAAAAACGTGGCATATTTGTTTAGCCACGAATGTCCACATCATTTCACGTGCTTCCATTATGCATATATTCGATAAATTCATTTTCAGCGGGCGAAATTTAATCGAGCAAAAATACGCCAGGACAAGTGGGGCGTAATTTAATCTATAACACAATTTTAAACGTTATTCCTGTCCGGGCTACTTGGACATGTTGAACTTTTGACCTATCAACAACGTCTCGAATCCCACTAAAATAATCCGCAGGTATAATGGAAAGACAACACATCCCATTACGGCACATGGTCCGTCTTTTTATGAGGTTCTCTCGAGCGGCTTAAATTCCCTTCTAAAAATAGGTTCCGGCTATTGGATCCACTGGCTTTTTACGACACCCCCGTTAGAACTAATGCGGGTGCTCCAGTTGCTGTCCATGTCCTCGCTAGTCAATTGCCTCCAGGTTCACGTTAATCAGCATTGGACAAGACGACCCGTTGTTCTTCGTCACCGCCGACCTCAAAATCTGAGGAAGTTTAAAATCAACTTAGTTATTTCGATTTAGTTACCGTCCGGAATCCAATTTGGCACTCGCAGGCAAAGAACTTGTGGTTTTGTCCAAGTTCTGTCCAGCGGACGCGATTTAATTAAGACCATACGAGGTGTAAGGCTGAAGCGAAATTAATGATCGTCTCGTGAACTTTGTAATTTTGCATAGAAAGAAACTTAAGGTTTGCGAAACATAATGGTGCGGCTTCCCGAATCCATTGCCGGGAAAAATCCGGCAAAAATATTCGCCCGGGATGTTGTTCTTTTCAACACCGATTTTGCCGCATCATTCCAGTCCTCAAAAGAAGCCAGGGATCGATAAATTTACATGCGGAGCACAGAAAACAACTTTGCTAGTTAAATTGTGCCATTAGAAAGGCACACTGTAGTTACCGCCTTTTTTTCTTAAACCGCCGCCCTTTTTCATAAACCATATTTTTGACCTGGATGGCCAAACTACCGTTCCTTTTAAATTTGTCGCTCTTCTTTTTTAAAACCTCCGCTCGTTCTTAAAATTGCCGCCCTTTTTCATATAAACGTGACAAAAGTATTCGAGTTTGATTTTAGAATAAATAATTTAAAAACTCGCAATTTTCACCATTTGTATATTGCAATATGAGGTATTTAGAGTGAAAAGATTGCACCTTCAGGTCTGCACTTTAAACCTGCCACCCGTTCTTAAAACTGTCGCCCGCCTCACAAGTGTCCAATTTTAGCTTGAATAAATAATTTTGAAAACTGGTACCCCTCATCGCTCCCATATTGCAATATATCGGTGCCATTTTAAATTCTAGCGGCGTCAAAGGCCTGACGGAAAATTACGGTGTCGGGATAGATTACTCCTAATTCCGAAGATGTCTCCGTGTATACACCAGAAATTCGAGGGTCCCCCCCGGCGCCCTAATGAAGGTGTACGTTGCAAGCTAATCCGAAAGAGCGGATCGACATTCGGGCCGTGCAGGGCCCCCCGTCATCCGCGGACAGTTTTGCTATGTATAATCGAGTACGGGCCTGACGGCTAAGCGCATTTATGCGAGGCACGTTCTAGCCGGATTTATTTTCTTCAGCGGTAATATACACTGACACCAGGGCCCCGGGCCTTTTAGTTAGTGTACACTTTACCCCCGTTGTCAAGACAGATAGTTCGGGCGCTTGTTCTTTTATTCTCGCGGCCGTTGATTAAATTCCAGTTTGCAGCTTCAAGTCAAATTCCAGTTAAATTCTAGTTTGCAGCTTGAGTTCAAGGGTCGAAATTCCGACTCCAATCAGCATGTTTAAGACAGCCGCCCAAGTGGAGAAACATCCATGAGAGCCTTAACAGTTAATTAATTACAAACATTGATTTGCGCACTGTCGCCCTTTTTTAAACTGGTCGCCCTTTTGGAACAACTTCTAGGAGAGCTTGAGTGCTGACTTAAACATCGAAATATTATTCCTAGTGGATGATTTATAGTACTTTAAATCAGCCACTTTTCGAGAAAGTCAAGTATTTTCACACAAATAGCCAGAATTTATTTTTCCCTTAATGTTGTATGTGAAATTAATTGAATATTCCTGACAGTTTCAGTAACAGAGGGAAGAAATTAAAACGGTTGCCGTTCCAGAGAAATGTGAGGGTTCAAATAGCTTGTCTCTCATGTACATTGTTTTCTGCCGGTTTTGTGGCGACGTGTTTAACGTGTGTTAGTGACAATTTTCTATTTTGTGGCAATTAAATTTCGCCAGGTACTCATCTCCGTTTTCCTCTCGGGTTGCTCATAGCAATCTATCTCCGGCGACAAAAATTACGATTAATTGCCCTCGAGGGAGATCTCCACGTCCCTTTCCATTGCCGGGGCCGTTTTTTGTTCCGGGGAATGCCCCCTGACAGACCCCTGCAACCGGAAAACCATATGGAAGGCGTCCTTTGTCATACAGACACGTGCGCCATGTTCGGAGATTTAAGCCCCACAACGTCGGCTTTTATTGGCCTCAATTTAAAGTTAACGACGCCGGTGATGGACCTTTATTGAAGGACGAAGCAAATATTTGCCGCGACATAATTAAATTGGTCGCCCTTGCGTGTACGTTCTAGCACTATTTATTTTAGTGTTGCGATTATCGATTGATTGAATCAATAAGACGCAGAATCCTTAATAGCTGGAAAGCGGATCGTTGTATCTGAGAGATAATAAATAGCTCGAAGGCTAAGTCGCCATATATCCATAAAAATATCGAAATGCAATGCGCGATGCGAGCCAAGGCGGACGCCAAAAGAATATTTTATATGTTTTCGGTCCGGCATCTCGTACATTCCGAAGATGGAACTATAAAAGGATAAAACCTTTTCTACGAGTCGTTTTTGATCCGCTCGCTGCCCCGGAAAAGCGCATTTCATTCCTCGCGAGGGAAAGTTCCTTAATTAATCGCCCCGGGAACTCGTTCTGACAATTAAGAGATTTTTCTAGGAGCTTCCTTAATCGCTTATAAATTTCCTCCTTACGTGCTTCCGTTTAATTCAAATTGGGAGAGCAAACGATTCTGAAACATTTTACATGTCCTGGACCGCAAAACAAAAGACTCCTGAGGAGCCCTTTATTAAAAAGCCGTTTTAATTAAACTTCCAGTCGTGATGCGCATTTCAACGCGCACTGGTCGAAAAATCTCATTAAGGGCGGCGGTCACGCTCGCGTACCGGCCAAGACGCCGCGGCCAATTAAAACTTGCTCCAACTTTCCGAAAAAATACTAAACGCCTCGTGAATCGCTAATTTTTAATGTTCCCCACCATAGTTCGGAAAGGGAGATTGAATACGAGTCATAAAACCATTCTGCAGGTTTATTTACACACAGAAGTGTCCTTATTAAAACGACCGCCCTTTTTAAAAATAGCCGCTTTTTATTAAAACTGTCGCTCTTTTTTCAAAATTGGCCTCGTTGCAATCCACTAGCTATTGCAAGCGGAGAAAACGGTTTTTAGATAATAACGGATAATGGATGGATGATTTTCTGCAAGTCACTGTGCGGCCTAGGGCAACTGGGATGCGTTGGAAAACACGCTTTTCCGACGCATCCGACAACAACAAACGGGGAGAGAATTCTGTGTTTTATCGATTTTCCTTCGGACTATTTGGCATCGAGGATCGTTCAGATATGTCACTATATGTGTAGCCAGGGCGACAAGACGAGTTGTTATGTGTTGGGGCCACGTCCCGTAATTCGGCAGCATTTCCGGGCGTAAGTGCCGAAAATATCAAGTGTCAACAAAGGAAGGAAAATTATCGCTCACCGAGCGTGAAACTTTCCATTTTCCGCTTTTCAGGGCCGACCAAAAATTAAATTTAGTCACTCTCTGGCGTCTTAGAAATCGCGATGCGATGCGAGTGAGTTTCGCTCCCCCATACGTGCATGATAAATGAACTGATTCGATGCTTTTAGCTGGTGTTTCGCCCGTCTGCAAACTCAAAAGAAGAATAAAAACCAACCGCCGAGCAATACCTCCGTCTTCTCGCGGTTTACTTAATGTCCTCGTTATTCGGAAGCAAAAAATTCGCCACCTCCCACTCTTGCGCCCGGGTAAACTAATTTAAAAAGCAAACACTTCGACTCGGGCGAGCTTGTTGTTTGTTCTCATAAAATTCGACGCATTTTTGTCGAACCGTCTTCGGAGACTCGAGGCACCACCACGTAATCGTATTTGCCTCCTCCGTTTTAACAAATATTTCATGTAAACGAAGGTGGAATTCCATAAAAAACAGTTAATAAAAATTGAAAAACAATTAAACTGCGATTTAAAATACCAGAGAATACATTTTCAATCAAAAAACCTCGATTTTACAATGATTTAAGACGAGAGATTTCGAAACAAATTAAAAAGGCCGCCCTTTTTTAAAACCACCGCCCTTTTTCCAAAATGATTGTCTCAAGAATTTTTATTTACGTTCATCATTTTCAATGATGTAGACGACATTTTAATAGGTCACTTTCTTAAAATATTTATGAAACAGGTAAAAATCGAATATAGAGTTTTTTGAGACAATTTTTGAGGATGCTGAAATATTTAAAGACAAGTTTGATTGAACTGAAAAGTACTGCCCTAAAAATGATCGTTTTTTTTCGAGAATAGTCGCGTTATCCCTTTTTATAGAACAATCCCCATTTTCTACTACATGGATTTACTTCTCCCTATTTTCAAACATATTGATATTTGTATAAATAAAGCTATGAAATATGGAAAAATAACTATTCAAATCATTTTTGAAAATTTCAAAGTGTTTTAAGACAATTCTTAGAGTAATTAAGACTGCCGCCCTTTTTAAAAATTGTCGACCTTTTTCAAAACGATTGAATCAAACAGTCTTATTAATTAGGTAGTTTGTTTTTAGCCATTTCCAAGACTTGTACTATTTTTAAATAGATCGCTTTTTTAGAAAATATTGCCTAAAGTGACAGATGATCTCTATTTGCTTGTCACTCCAGATATGCACAACACATGATTGTGTGACGGTCCCCTTTCCGCGGCTGATCCGAAATTCGCGTTCGGTATCTCGTTAGCGTCTCGAGGAGAACTCTAAGGACGTAGCGCTGCGACGATATTTGAATAAGTAAATGATTCAGTCCATGTTTGACAAATAGGGAGTTTATTTAGTTGCGAGGCGCGGCATTGTGGCGTTGAATATTCACTCCGTTCGTGAAATATTCAACCCGAAGATCCTTCAACGTCCTCTCGGTCCGGGCGAATTACCTCGTACATTAATCCCTCTACATATCTTAGCGGCGTGGGGCGTCGATCCATCAATCAAAGACTATTCAAGGGCCCTTTTTCGATGCGAAAGGATGTAAGCGGCGACCCTGCTGACCATATTTCACCACAGCCTCAGGATGTTTGCGGCCCGGATAACTCGATTTAGATTCGACCACTCACTAAGACTCACCCCCTCCCCCTTTTCTAATGAAAAATTGTTGCTTACATTTTTCCCCGGCTAGGTAATTTCCTGAAGGACATTCTTGTCCCTAATTAAAATGCCCATGTCGGAAGGTTTGCGAGCGATTAGTCGCCCGGAGGCGCTCTTTTCGGGAGCAGCGTCCAGGAAACGGGAAACTGAACCTTTTTAAATGTCGAAACTCGCTTTATAAATTTAATAAGCTGAAATGCCATTACGTAGGTCTGTGAAAAGTTGCAGTGCATGGTGGTTTTATTGAACTAACAAAAAAGAGCATCGAATTTACTAAAGGGCGACAATGCTTCGCAAGCGAAAATCGGCCTCGCAGGTATCTTATCAAAAAAATATTATAATTAATACTTAGATACAGAAAAAAGATCGGAGAACTTAAAAAGGGGCGGCGGTCTTAAACTCTCCTTAAAATACATATTTCGCTTAGTCTTTACAAGTTTTTCGGAAATACGTTTATCATTGATAAAAAATTAGCAAATTTTAAAAAGGGCGGTAATTTTAATTTTGCCTTAGGACAGCTATAACCGAGCCGCTATTTATCATGAACGTAAGGACACATACGGCTGTAATCGTGGTTGCGGGTTAATCGTCTCAAATTAGAGAATTTGAGTGGGAATCGTCGGGCGGCGTCAGTGCGACTGTTAAACGAATTTGCATCTGTTACCGGCTGCGGCCGCCCGTGACTTGTTTGCCCGTTTATTCGCACCGAAACAACCGCCGCCCGATCGGATTAAAAGACTCGTGAATATGCATAGTAAACGAGAGTTGCCGTGGCAATTTGCAAAGTAAAAAATCCAACTCCCTAAATCCCACACATCCTTAATTCGGAGCTCTAAATTTATAATACGATAGTCCCTCGGAATCTGTCTCTTTACCGGAACGACCCCAAACTATCCGGAACTGACGAAACTTTTCTGGTTATTCGGGGGGCAATTTGGAAATTCTTCTGCCGGACCAATGAATAAAACATCAGAGTAAAGTTTCTCCACGGATTATCTACGGTTAGACACGGAGATTACAGACGAGACTATGGCGCTCCGTAACTCTCTTAAAAAAATCTCTAGTGCGTTTTCAACGGTAAATACTTCCATTTAACAATGGGTGACCCGCTTAAACTAAAGTTGACAAAAAAATGTTAAAAAGGTCTACTCCTTTAAAACGCTTTATAGCGTATTTCAGAACACAAACCTTCATTCTCACTTCGTTATTCATGCATTTCTGCATGTTTTAAGTAAAGGACGGCGGTTTTAATTTATAACCTAAAGCACTCACTGTATGTATTGAAGCCACTCACTTATTCTGGAGTTCTAACCTAAATTTATGGGTATGAACAAAAAGGTTGACCGTGTTAGAACCGTACTAATGGCCGCATTTTTCTACTTTAGAGCTTCAAACTAAAGAGTACGTCCATCAATCTCCACTAGTAGCGAACTCTTAATCGAAAATTGACCGACAATGTCGCAACGGTCGTTCAAAAAGCTGTTTCGTGGGCGAACAACGAGCGGACGGCTTATGCAGCCATGCAACAACAACAAACAAAAACAAACGGCAATTTCAGTAATTGTAACAAACCGCTCGAGTGCTGCGATGGAGCAGTTTTGCCAAAATTAGTGTGCATTCGCGGTTTTCGTCCCAATATTTTACGTCATACCGCCGTGATTTACTCCGGAGAAAATTAACATTTTATCTGGCGCAAATGTTCAGTGCAAATGTCTGGTCATCTTCCGGGGCGATGAGGGACGAGAGTTTTCCAACATGTCAAGACTTACCCTCCCCCAAATCCCCTGGCAAATTCGATTTGGTCGGAACATAAACAGAAGCATAATACGGCAATAAGCCGACACAGGGTTGAGCCAGTGAGGCTCATTTCCTTACAAATTTCCGGTTATCAATCTGGGTGGTGACTGGTGAATAGCCCTCAATTTAAGCTGAATTGTAACCTCGTGGAATGCCAAAACAGCGTTTGGCACTGAAACCGGGAGAATTATGTAGAATTATCAAAGGGGCGGCAGTAGTCAATAATAGGCGGCAAAGTTACCGCACCGGTAACTTGCTCAAAATAGTCTTCAATAGACTTAGATGTTATTCAGATGTTGATGACAAGAAACAGTAAAAATGTTCTCAAATTTTTACACAGGGCGGCAAAGTTAAAGTTCTTTTAATAGTTTAAAAATAAATATTTCGATTATCTACATACCAATAATAGGGAGGAGGCAACAAATATTCATATATTATAAAAGGGCGGCATTTTTAATAAAAGGCGGCGCTCTTAATTCCACCCTGCATTTACGCAGTTTTATCAGACCATAACAATTCCAGTCACGAGGCGACTCAAGCTTGACGAGCTATTTCATATCTCTGCCAGAGATAAAAATACTGAAGGATTAAAGCGTCTCGAGTGATATAAAAGTTTCCGGTGCTCTCCTTATCTATCTCCCGAAATAGCCCTTTTAATTCGGGCTAGGCCATCCCGTTCCGGTATATAAATCGCTTTTCGATGCCTGCGGCAGGCGACGACAATGAAGGGCTCTTTAGAAAAAACCCAATCCTAAACATACAGGCCTGAAAACTCGCCGAAATTGGCCCTACAGAGTTGATTATCTACGGCCCAATTACCTGCCAATTAGGGCAGTCGCGTTCGGGTCTCCGCAAGGGATTTTGATCTCTTCAGAACAAGTGGAGTTTAAATTTGAACGTCCCAGGTCAACTTCATGATATTTTGATTACGTATAATTGGGGTCGGACGAGAGTTTTATTCAATATATACGTTAATTCAAAGTTTGGGTAGTGATGGGAGATGTTTAATCGACAGAAAAGGTTAGAGTTTTCTACCTGAATCTCTGTTAATAAAAGGGCGACAGTTTTAATCTTTATAATCCAGTCTTTATCAACACTACAGCATTGTTTTCGGGGCATATAAAAACAAAAAGAATAGTTCTTATAAAAAGGGCGACCGATTTAAAATGCCGTAAAACACATGCTAAAACTTATACCAATGTTGTCAGTTCAATACTTGATCTGCCTGGATGTTTTTACTAAAGGGCGGCTATTTTAAAAAAGGGAGGCAGGTTCAATTTTTACTGTTGAGCCTTCTCTAACGTAATAAGTGATTCTAGGAGTTGATTGCATTATTAAAAATACGTGGAGATTGATGTACTGTGCCGTCCACTTATCACGGAAAAAAATACCGGAACAATAGTCCATTAATAAAGTCCCGTCGAGTCACTCCGCAGAGAGGGAGAGGGTTTAATTAAAATCGAGTGTCGGAAATGTAAAACTTGTCAATTGTTGTGAAATACGTTATACGTCGAGTGCTCGATACGTACAACAATTAACCGATATTTAGCGATGGCGATTCTAGTTTGAGAGAGAAACGCGATAACGAGGCCTCTTCGAACGTCGCCTGAGGCTTGAAGCTTTTAGCGGGAGCTCGGATTATTTTTTTAAACTGAAATTCCCGATTATATCTCGCACTAGTATCGATATAATGGAGTTTCGACGGTCGGAATCGGTTAATTGGAGTAAAAGCTTTTGGCCGACGCAAAGGGCCTTTAATTGCAAAATATTTCCCCTTTTCTGCTTCATATTCATTATTAGGGTTAAATAGGGTTAACGGATAGGTGCGCGCTTTCCGGGCTAATTGAAAAAACGAACTTACCGAGTCAGCGAGACAAAAAGGTACTCGCTTTAAAATACCAAATCGGTCTTCCCAATAATAAAACCCACATTTTCACGTCATCCTACCGACTTCCACCGTTTCCTTAAAAGGGCGGCTTTTTAAACTGGTTCCATTTGTAGCCAATCAGCGACAAAAACAGGCTTGCTCTTCTTAGACCCGACACTGAGTTTGCAAAAGGGCGACGGTTTTAATTGCACTTCTAGAAATTCGTTAAACAACGGCAAAGAACGCGACCGATTTAAGCAGACAAATCGAGATGTCTGTGGGTATTTCACAAAGAGCGGTTGTATAAATCTGCTAGTTCTGCAGTGTTTTATGTGTTTGTAAACAATTTTTTATCCCTATCGTATCCTAGTTTGAATCGACGGTCCGTACAAGGGTAAATTTAACTCCCTAGTCCCTCAACCCCTTTGGCAACGACTCTGAAAACTTGCTGCAGACTACGAGCGGTAAAAGATGTAAAACCGAGTGGTAGAACTAGTGAGAAACCGCCATAAATCCGAAATACAATAAATAGAGCCCGAATTCGGGAAGATTAAGCCCGCGTTGTGATGTTAACAGGGCTTTGGGAATTGTCGGGGACTATGCAATGGGATTATCTCCGGTATGCGGTGGATTTGTTTAAATGAGAGCTCTCGTCCCGATAATTGGGGTCATTATTAAATTTTTCTCTGTGGTCAACCGCCGCACCTCAGGAAAAAACAAAGGGGGTCGTTTGTAGCAAATAAAAATATACACGATTACACACTCGAACAATCCAATTCGGTAAAGGACCCGAGGCAGCGAACCACGAAGGAGGAGTAATGAATTTTAAAAAAATCGCCCTCAACTCTCATGGAACAGATTAAATGTCAAACGTGCGCATATTCGGGGGGCCGAGAAAGTTAAGGGCGGCATCAGGGTAACGGTTATGGCGGCCGCGGAAAATGAAACAAGGGGCTATAATGCGGAATTGAGAGCGCTTTTTTGCTTGCTTCTAATAACCACATTTGAGGGAGATTCCAGAAAGACCTTTTGCCGCTGTGGTCTCGGAAAGGTCGACTAGATTAAAGTACCTAAAAACTCTTACCAAGAAAATTTCAATTGAATTTACTACATAAAATATTCCGGTAAAACATATGTAAATTTCACAACTAACAATCTCCAAACTTCGGTAGACACTTAAAAAGGGTGGTCATATAAATTTTGTTTCAAAAAACTTTGACCACTTCCTTTTGTTCGAAAAACGCGCTGACCGGAAGATTTTTTACATAAGAAATCCGAGCTGCATTCGCGCAGATCAAGGGCGGCTCAAAGGGAAATAATTAATTCTTCCACAAAGGGCCTCACAAACCCGAATCAATTTACATATTTTCGAGTGCGTCTCGTGCCCGCGGCAGAGTCGTCGTTTTTCACTTATCGGGGGCTTTTCGAGAGCTCGTGTGAACGATAAATTCATTTACCGTTTTAATTAATATCGAGTGCCGCGAATTAAGGGCTCTCTCTCTTAGGTACGTTCGAGAATTTAGTGTAAGCAACGTCATCAACATTTCAAAGGGGATTTGAATTTTTAAGTTGTCTAATTTGGACGGGCGCAGCTTTTACTGAAGCAACTCGTCTTGAACCCGAGTGGACCTAGTGACACCCGAGGTGGACCTCGATCTCTCTCCCGAGTAGATGCGTTAGCATTGGATCTAAGGGAACCGATTGAAGTCCAACTCGAATGTCGGATCCCCTCGGATTCAAGAAGAGTGCTGTTGGATTTGTTCGAATGTGAGGGAGGGGTTTCAGTAAGAGATGCGCTGTGATTGATTTCTGACGACTGTTAGTCGTTTAAGCCAGTTTAATGAAGCAGAAAATGTAAAATCCTGTGTGAAATGTCAGCAGTGACGTCAGTTACGAAGATAAGAGAAGGCACACGCATTCGCATTCTGCATTCCCTCGCGAATTAATATGCAGACATAAAAGGAGCAGCTGCATTCTCGGGCGGCGTTACGCGGCATGGGGCCCTCTTTGAGGATACGGCGGCTCTTCCCTGCGGCTTTGCTTTGGCCCGTCTTCAAAGGGCCCCGCAGTGTCACCGTCTACATGCACCGAGCAATTTTCCTTTAATAACGCCACTCGAGTGGCTCAAATTTTCAGACAACTCTGCACTTTTTCGGGTAAAAACTTCGAAGTTTCCCTGGCCAATTAAAAATTCATGCAGTTCCGAAGTTGGAGAATTAGATTGTCCGACAATCTCACATGGGACCAGAGGTTTTTTAAAACATCTCTAATTGCTTTCATTCGAGCAACGTTTACACAAATCCCCCGTTCATTAAGAAGTCGTTAATTGCCTTCTTTCCGTCGGGGGGTAGATTCCGTCTAAGTCAGTTGGAAGCCCTTATCGACGCGCCTTACAAAGGATCGCTCCAAAGAAAAAATAATAAATCTTTTCAATGAAAAACGGGCGTTTTTGCAGGTCTTTGTGCCACCGATAGAAGGACCGGTGTTTTCTTTTTCTGCCGATAGTGTTTCAAATTATCTTCCCTTGTGTTTGTTTTCACTTTCGTTTGCAAGAAAAAATGAAATACGTAGAAATTATGTATTACGCTCCAAATCAGCTCATTCTGTTATCGTATTCCTCCAAGTTACCTCGGAAATGACTTAGTGAACAAAACTCGAATTTTAATATTTAAATTCGACAAAGAGATGAGAATGAAACCAGGAAATCGGTTAATTAAAGCTGCCGCCCTTTAATTTAACGGTCGCCCATTCAGTATTTTGAAACGGTCATTTTTGGACACCGCCACCACTGCCCCGAGCAACCAAAAAAAAAATAATAAAGGGGTGATTGACGATGTTCTGCTGTTTTGGGTCACGTGTTTCCAGATTTTTTCCTCCCCCGTTTGTTCCCTTATTCGGTGTTCATTCTTTCCCGTCGTAGCGCAACATCATTTGTCATTTTTTTCGCTTAATTTCCAGGCCCACAGTATTTTTATATTACTTATCTTTTGTCTCTCAAGGCATCCCTTATATTTCCCAGAGTGGAGTGGAGCACCCAGACCGTCGGGGGTGTTTTATGAGGTAAGAACGAACATATTTTACGTGCGTGAACTATGAGGGTTATCATTTGCCGTCGCTAATTTTCCTTGAGTATCGAAATTCCTGTGATTTATGTGAAAGTTGGCCGTTTCATCTGCGGGACGGAAAAGTGAAACTTTGGCAAAACTGGGCCCTCCGGAGGGACGAATGAAAGAACGGGAAAAATATTATTGTTTGCCGATTCTTGTTTTGAAGTTTCGCGGAGATTAACTTGTCCAGAAAAATAAGGCGATCGGTCTTTTTGGGGCCCGGGGGCCAAATATGGGGCCAAATCAAACCTCGGAGATTCCGTGCAAACTCAACGATGGGAAACTTTACGAAGAGACCTTTCGAGCGGAAACAAAACACAATTTTTGTTTGCCCTACGATTTCCTTCATATTTCTTTCGTATCGTAAAATCTCAACATATGTCTCTCCCTGAAAGTCTACCAATTACTTTGATTTTAGTCTTCAATGAAGTAATTTTAAAACGGCCTTGTTTTTAACGAAGTCGCCCATTTTTTGAAGGAGAGCGTGCTTAGTATCTCAATAGATGATTTTAAAAAACGCCTTCCTTTTTAAATAAGTCACCCTTTCTTAAAACCATTGTTTTTCTTTTATGAATCTTGATGAATCTTTAAATTATTGTTTATCGATAACTTTCCTCATATCCAAATTTCAGTTTTTAATCTGAATTTCCATAAAACCTCTTTGGTTAAAATGACATCCCACAATAGAACCGAGAAAGAGAGTTCTTTAGACTCAACACCATCGATCCCAAACTACTAGACAACAAAGTTTCCCTGTTAATCCAGACGAGGGTCGTGCATATGACGTGGGCACGCCCTTCACCCGAATGACAAACGATTCTCGCAAGTGCGCGGCGATGGTCAAGAGTCCAGTTACATGCGAAATAGGAAGTTTTCACTATTTATTTATCATTGGGGCACTTACCCGTGTGCGTCCTCTGGTGCGCCTTCAGGTGTGAGCTCTTCGTGTAGACCTTCTTACATCCGAGGAATTGGCACTTGTGTATTCGTCGTTTGGAATCGGGGGAATGATCTAACCTGAAATTAAAAGAAAAGTGAAAATTTGTAAGAAAAATAACCAGAACATTCTTACCTAGCTTTGGCTGACGCTGGCGAGGAGTTGGCGGTCGCACTGGCGCGCGGTACCATGGAGATGAATCTGGTGAGGCCGGAAGCTCGCACCCTTACTATGGTATTTCGCGTGTGCCCCCCCGTCAGTCGCAGATTACACACGTCCAATTCTCCCGCACTTGAGCTCCCTGCAAACATTCCTTAACCAACACCTTAAAACACGACCAAAATCTCACCATTACTGTGTCCAGGGCCCGATTCGGGACTCGAGGGGGGTGTCAGAGTGGTGGGATTCCGCGTGACCAGCCTCAGCTGCAGGGTGTCTCCTGCCCTATGAAAGGGGTCCTCATCGTCATCCTCCTCATCATCCATAGGTTCCTGCTTGACTAGCACTGCGCAGCTAAGAGCGCCATCCCAAGACATGGGCGAGCTCGCGCTGCTTAGGCCATCTAGCCGGTGGTCGCCGAAGTCCTCCAAACTAGTCACCTCGTACCAACCACATCTAGAAGCTTCTGGAATTTTCTTGTAAGTCTGGATCTTGGGCTCGTCTTTCAGGTACCGCTCCATCTCGTAGCATGTCTGCAAAACATAAATTAAATTCTTTTTGGGGATTAGAGATTTAAAGAAGGTAGCGAAAAACTACCAATTCATTAAGCTCGCGGGGGGCTATTAGGGCTGTGCCAACAAGTAAAGTGTGCCTTATCGCCCGGTTGTGACTGTGTGTACGTGGGGGCTTTGAACAATATCCGCTTACAGTTTAGTTTTCCTGGCCTTGTCTCGTTTACGACGCTAACTACTCGCAGGATTCTGTGTCAGCTTCTTGAAGGGGTAATGGGTCTTGACGTCATTAGGGCCTTTCTTTGTAATAACAAGCTTGTGCCCCATGTTTTTGGCAAAGACCACGTTTGGTGTGTTGACTTGAATGGATAATTGCTTGCTACGAAAGGGAGTTCTTGAAGTTTCCTATAGGAATTTCAAAACGCTCTAGGAAAACGGCTAACAGGAGGGTTGTAGGTACTAAACCCTAGTAATGTTTCCACTCTAGCGGGGTTTAGATTACCCTGAAGGGGGGCTATAGTCAGTCAAACCCAAATCCATGACGATGATGATTAAGGGCTTCAAAAGTCGCATGTCAAGACTGAAAACCCTCATCAAAACGCATTATTAGTATTCTCTCCGACTATCCCCTTAAACTGGAAACCGGTTAAACAAACGTATCGATTTCCTTACAACGGAATAGGGAAAAGGGGACATATTAAAAGGAGAGTTTCATTATTTGGAGCGTGCGGGGCTTGGATTAGCTTTAACGTCGCAAAATCTCTATAATAAGCAGAGGGAGTAATGAGCTATATGCCGAACTAGGTCCCGGCTAGATTACAAACTCATTAGTTTTGCTAAATTGTGCGAACGGGGTCGTAGAGCGACATAAATTCTTTTGTTTACGACCTGCGACGGAGTAAACAACTGTTTTGTGCCGATGAAATAATGGTTTATAAGGGATGGAGATCTAGAAGGGGCCCACGAAATCTGGATAAATCTCTTGAGTCTGGATCAAGTTCAATTCTGAATAAAATAAGCGAACAAACATGATGTGGAACTCTGATGTTCAAATGGGAAATTAATGAGGCTTTAAGTTGAAACTATTTGTCACATGGAAAAACCCGATAGGTAACGTATCGGCTCGATTGAACTGCAGCTTGACCTGGCAATGTTAACATTCGATGTATGTGTCAACATAAATCTGCCTGAAGGGCGTTTTTCACTTCCAAATCATTACCCCCGCCACTGGTCGAACGAGTCCTGGGCGCAGCCCTCGACCTCGCATCAGGAATTCACAATATAATATTACTAATGGAGTTATAAACCCATAAAACCTGCTTTATGAGGAAATAAAAGAAAAACCAGCGTTCGCTCCTTTTAGGATAGGATTTACGTTCCTGATAAGTTTTATTATATATGGCTCAGAAAACTATCAGGACGCCGTAGCAGACACCCTGTATTGAACAAGAAAAATAGTTTTCCACTAGTTGTTGTCGGGGATATGCCGAGTGCATCCGGCCAGTAGGTTGAGTCTCTTGCAGTGTTTATCCTTCATTTACTTTGTCGAACGAGGGACTTGCCAGATGCACTCGACATATGCCCGATAATAACTGTGAACACGTCCTTGGTCCAAAGGAAACTTGGGTGTAAATTAAGAGCTCAAATACGATGAGAGGCTACAGAGGCGCGCTCACAGTTATTACACTCACTGGATACACTCGTCATACACCTGGCGACAACTGTGATCGCACCCCTGTAGTCTCTCCTCGCATTTAAACTGTCAATTTACACCCAAGGTTCCTTTCGATTAGTGGCGCATTCATAGTTGGTGTCGCCGGGTATATACTGAATGCATCCTGCGAGTATGTTGAGTCGTTTTTCATCATTTATTTACTTTGTCGACCAACAGCTCCGCCGGTGCAACTGTAAACGTGACCCTCCGTTCCGAGGAGGGGTAACTCTCAATTAGAACTCAAGTCCCCTTTCCCAATCCCTTTTCGACCTGAACACCGCAAAGCTCAATTTCAATCCAAGTTTCCCTCTCAATATCCGTGGCGTGATGGGTGCAACGCTCAATCTGAATCCAAATTCCCTTACAAAGACACAAAAAAATAGCGTTCCTTTCAAGCCTCTCAGTCTGAATCCAAGGCCCCTTTCGACGCGATCATCGCGAAGAAAAAAGTCCCAATTCGAATCCCAGTTCCCCTTCAATAAAAAAACAAGAATGGTGTATTTTGCAAAAACGTAACGCTTCAGCAGATTTCTCTCTCTCTCCAGACCGAAACGCTTGTCAAACGATAAAATTTCCATTCGATCTGCTCTGTTATTAATCGCTGAAGAGTCCCGAATTAATCGGAACGGGCCGGGCAATTTACTCGCAGATACACGGGACACAAAAGTCTGACACGTGACGAATGTGCGCGAATTTGTCTTAAAAAGGACAATAGCGATCTTCGGGCCTTTTGTCCAGGGACGCATTATTAATCGGCACCGATACTCCTTTGATCGAGGACCTTCGGAGATGATTGAACAGCGCTCTCGAAGGTGCCTCTGCCCTCACCCCTTCAACCCCATTCAGCTATAATTGATTGTTTCAGAATTACAGTGGCGGAAATGCGAAGAACTCCTCGGGGATTGATAAAGTCTTGTTATTTATTATCTCAGTCGGCCATTTTGCTCTGTATCTCTCGTTGGTCGTTGAAGTTTTTTAGAGGGATGAGGCACTGTTCAAGCCATATCAGGCACATTTCAGAGGGCACACTCCGACAAAGATAAAAATGACATGCAGTGATGTGCACTGACTACATAAACCCTCGTCGGTAGCGGTGGTATTGTTTTTGAGATGGCGGCGCCCGGCATAATGGAGCGGCATTGACGATTAAGCCCCGATTTATCGGGCAGAAACGTCAATACACGTCACACAATGGCCCGGTTTTAATTCGATTGTGTACGTGTGACGCGACGCCGCTGCGAAACCTATTAAATCGTCACGATCCCCGTTTGTTTTTGTAAAGCGAGTTTTCTTCATGGGGATGATCGAAAAGCACTCTTGCGCGATTTCCCCCGTGGCCTCTCCTCACTCATTCCCTTCTTCTTCATCTCAGATGAGCATGGAAACTGTAATTGATTGTCGCTTAATTGAATCTGTGATCTTTGCTGTTCCTTAATTGAATACTAGCCGTATTAGTTAGCGGGACGCCTCTGTATTCTATGGTTAAATAAACACTGGTATTCTATCATTACTGTCAAAGAGACAGTGATGATCGTTGAAAAGGTCGAAAGAGAGATTTTTCCAGAGTCAACTTGAACGTCGCTGTGGTGGTTAAAATCTCTATTCGACCTCGAGTTCCCTTTCAGCGTGAGTGTTGTGCGAGTGAAGTTGTTAATTTGAATTCGAGTTGCCTTTCGACGAAAAACTTAAAAAGCGTTTTCGATTTAACTAAAATCGGAAACAAACATAACCAATTTAAGCTGGCATCAGGACCAGCCCCATTCGATTCAAAGCTTTGATGTCACTAATAAAACCTGGTTCTAAATGTTCACGATCAGCCCTTGACATACATCTCAAGATTCTGACCATGAGCAGTAGGGACCACTCTTGGAACTTGGAACTCTATTTCTTTTTAAAAAAACATAACTGACAGTTAATACCAAACTTTGACAGAATTGACAGTACGACTACGTTCAACGAGACTTTGCTGACAGGTTTTTGGATGGGATAAACCCGTTTAGGTATGGATTGAAGTACAGCGTATTAAACGTTCCAAAACAGAAACGAATAAAATCCCGGGCCATTTATCTCTGACTCGTCCGACTGAAATGTAATCAAATTAAAATTGTGCACCGGCAAAAAGGAAAACCGCAACTCCCGTATTGCACTTTTATCCATTTTTTGCCATGGCAGCGGAGGCAGTTAATTTGGGGGGCATTAAGTAGGGAAATGTAGTTAATAATCTCTGAAAGTAGCTTTAAGCTCGTTTCCGGGTTTCTTTAGAGTGGCAGTTTCGCCCACTTGGAGCATCATCAGGCTTGAATAGGAAATAAGAATAATTTCAAGTATTAGATGTCTGTCAGTGGCGGCACAGCCCAGTTTCCTTAGAAATGTTTAAAAAGCACGTCTTTGGAGGGTCATTGCAGGCAGAGCAAATCCAAAAAGCGAGACAAAACAAATTTCGGCCTCGAGCTTGAGCTCGGCAATTATTAAATTTCCTCTCATTCCGGAATCGAGAAATCGAGTCTCTTTGTTCTTGCATAATTGACGAGGCAGGAGCCGACTTGCGAGAAAAATCTATCAATTAAGACCCGCCCGACGATTTTTTAACGTTAAACTTACGGCACCGCCGCGGCTTAGAAAATTCAATTCCCGAAACAAACGGCTTACTCCGGCAGATTAAAGTTGTTGGCAAAAAGCGAACGAATGATCCGGGCACGGTGCCATTCGGCCAATTTAGTGTCCCGCTGCCGCTGTGTGTTCCAATTTTACGATCTGGACGATAAATATCCGCGCCATCCCGTCGAAGAATGAAAAATCACCTGCTTCTGCGGCCAGATTTAAACTTAAAATGTGTCTCAACGTCCTAGTAGATGTGGGAGTAGATCGGATTGAAGAGCATCCAAGGAAAGTGCAGCACAATGTTGGACAGAATGATAACGAAAACGGTAACTCGGGTTCAAAATGTGAATTTAACCTACGCGCTGTACAAGTCAAAAGAGAGAACCTTTTATATTGAAACTTGAATTTCCTAAACTTTAAACAGGCTGTATTTCGGTTCCGGATGTATCAACCCCGAAGGACGCAAATCACTGATCGCCCTAAAACCAGGGGATCTTAAAAAAAACTCCTATCCAACATCCGTTCGATACATGTCGGACAAAACGTGAAAATGCCGAAATGGGCGACCTTCCCTTAAACAAATTCCCATTTGGCTCGACACACAAAGAACCCCCGATTCTGACCCAAAGTCACAGACTGTACAAATCCCTTGCCGGCCGTATTTTTACCATCTCCGACCCCGTCCCGCGGGGCACTTCGTTTCTGGAGGTGCCGCATTCCGGGCTCTAATGCGTTGTATATATGCACACGTCCTATTATTTCGCTTTTTAACGGACGGACACTTTTCGCCTCCGGCAATTGCGAATTTCGCCAGACAAGGCCTTAATCCTTAGATTACAGGATATCGGAGGAGGAAACCGGGATCAGTGGGAAACGGCATGCGGTCTGACGGCGATAAATCTTTCACTGCCGCCAAAAAACGAGAAGGAAAATCCCTTTTCTGTAACAAAACATTAATGGTTTAAACGGGACAGAACCGCCCACTTTTGTTATCAGTTTTATCAAAGGTGTCCATTAATGGTAACTCAGTTATGAAGCTCTGCAAAGTTTCGCCCGGAACTTGCGTGGCGGAACTGAAAGCTTCGGGGCTTCGCGCTCAATTAGATACCTCGTTTTTCTTAAAAACGAGATTATCTTCGAAGGGCCACTAAAACTACACGTCGTGATGGATTAGCCGACCGTCTGGGGTCAAAACGTAAATCAATTCCAAAGTCCGGAGAGCGGTTAGCGAGAACCTCCGCTTGTTCTATTACACTCTAATTGAAACCCTCGGAGCTCGGACGTGGGCCAACAGCAGCCCAATTACAATTTCAACTACCCTTTAATATGGTTATGACCTCATTAGCATCAAAAATACCGACTTCTTCACGTTCCGGAATAATCGAAATCCCCCGAAAAGAGGAAAATCCGTATTTACTTATCTGCTGTTGTTGTTTTTTTTAATCTCCCGACTTCCTTTGAGATCCGGAAAACGAGAATCTCGAACAATTATTTAAAAATGATCTCCCCGGAGTTAAACGGCGAACCGTTTAAGAAGGAACGAACGCTGGAAGAAAGAATTTTAATTCGGCCCTTAAAACAATAAACTTTCCAGATTCCTGAACTTTGCCGCACGGGCACGTTTCATGGCCCATTTTCCCTTTGTTTATGCGTCAATATCTGTGAAATAGGTAGAGCGGGATCAATCAAATAAACCAAAATGAGAGGAGAGATTATCGCGAAAATCAAGCTTTCAAGCATCGTTCCAAAGCATCAAGGAGATGTAGGGGAGGAGTTTACAAATTTATAACTGGCATCACTTGTTTTCAGGGCATTTTTCGATTGGTCTCCCATGTCGCCATTTCCAAAAAGTTACAAGTAGCTTCATTATTTTATCCACTAGTACACTATATTAATTTGTACCACAGTTTATGGAATACTCTGTGTACCATATTCCAAATCACTCCCAGATTTTTTCTCCGCTCAAAACAGCAATTCCTCTAGAATACTTTGTACTCGAACTTGAGGTATTTCCCCTTGTCCCATGAATGGCGGCGTAAATTGGGTCAGCCGAAGCGCAAAGTCTGGATGAAAGTTTAATCCATCCAGGTGAATTGGGAATTTTAAGATTTCCGTTTCCAGTCGGCAGGATTACGGCCGGTATGTGCCGAGGAAATAAAATTGCTAACGAGGACAAGGACTTTAGTTCTCGTCCTGATCGTTTCCGCACAGAAAACTTCATTCTTGACCAGCGCTTAAACAAATTTAAATTCGGAAATGCAGGAAAGCATTTGGCTTATTAAAGATCCACATCTACTAGCAGCGAGGGCAAACAACCGTAAGCAGCGCTCGCGTTTAAATTAAAAATATGATTATTCCTTTCGCTGCAAGTAGAGAGCAGGATTTTTAATTAAAATTAAAATTTTTCCTTTAATAGATACGATACCGGAATCCGCATTCCCATGCACTTGCCCATTCCCCTTCAAATCTCCGCAAAGGCGCCATACCTGAAACAAAAATTCCAGTTAAACTTTCCATTCCATCAAACTCCATTTCCAGAAAGTATATTAAATATAAAACGTTTTCTCTCTACTCATTTCCTCTAAAGAAAAATCCCCATTTACGTACTTCTTTTGCGGCTGCAAGAGGGGGAAATCGGGGGGTTGTTTCCTGAAATTGGGCCAATATTCCAGCGCCCGATCTCATTTACCGATACGAGAGTTTTGGAAATTTCGTTTCGGACTGTATCGGACGCGGATAAATGACGTTTCCATTGATAATCCCGCGGAAAATATTGTTTTCAACGATGATGGGATAATCGGCCATAAACCCCCCCGCGGGGCAGTAATCCGTAACGCGTCGCTATATTGGAATAAAAGAATAAATTACCACCCAACCTACGGGCCAACCTGAGCCCTCTGTGGCCCACTTTCCACAATATTTCATGGAAATATCATTAATCAGACAAACAAAAAAAAAATTAATGCTCAGATTCAGCACAGCATCTGATAACGTTGGCTGATCAGAAGACTAAGCGTGTTTCCGCTACATATTTCGAATTACTCTATTAAATTTATTGAAATATCCGACTTGGCTTATCTCAACAATATCCTTTTAAATACACTGATAAAACTGATAAAAGAGCTAAAACGAAGACGTTTTTAGGGCCTCTCTGGAAAACTCTATTTACTACCTCCCCTTTCACGCCAGTTTTTTGTTTGCCCTTATTTACACTTGACTCCCTTGTCACGTCTGGTGCACTGCTCACATGCCCCCGCCGACGTTGTCTCCCGGGGCGGGAAGAACTTATTATTTTTCTGCCTTTTGAGGGGTTGGGGGGAAGCTTCCAGGAAGACGAAATTTATCACCTTTTTCTTGTCTCGCAACGTCATATTTGAGCCGGTTTTGTCCGATATTCAAAAGACGACCGTGGACATTTCCTATTCGGCACATCCCCGGCCTAAAAGTTTAATAATTCGGACGCGGGAATAATTCATGTCCCGTCCGAAGAATAAAGAAGATGCCGGACCCCCCGTTTACATGTCGACGTTGTTTTATTAATAGGCGGAGGGATAACAAACACCATTGTTTGGGGTTTTTGCTGACAACGGCGGTGATGAAATATATTTCCCTTTTTTCCGGTATTTCAATCTGCGGAGGACAACGTCCGATGCCTTAGAGAAATCAAGGCAAACCGAGCCATGAGGAAAGAGTGATGGCAGGCTGCTCCTCCATGGCACCTACAAAAATTGGCGTATCCCCCACTTGGAGTGCTTACGGCATTTTGCTTCAGTAAAACTTAATCACAGAAATTTAATCCTCGACAAATGATAATGGTAAGTCGGAAACGCAGGGGGTAAAGAGATTTAATAGTCGGAGAAATTTCTAAAAGAGTTTTGACGGGAGACAATCAATGGTAAGGAGGTTCCAGAAGGAAACATGAACCTGCTTAGCTCCGTAGTTCCAGTAACTTCTAGAAGAATCTCAACAAGAGATAATAGTAATATAGTAAATAATATAAATATAATAGTATTATAATAATAGTAATGGATTGACAATTTTGACAAAACAGAGATTACCGTAAATTGGAAATAACGAACAGGAGGTTCCGGAAAGAAACGTATACAGCTCCGTAGTTCTAGAAGATCTTAGAATATCTCGTTAAGAGAGTATAATATACGTTTCAAACCTCTGTGAATTTTGAGGGGAGGGGGTGACTGAAATTTAAAGTGTTTGGATAGAAAGTCAAGAACCGCCAAGCAAATAGCAAATAGCAAATATTACCATAAAAAACGAGATATACCGATACGAGATGCGGTTAATTAGCGATGAAACTTAGTTTTCCCAATAAATCGGGCAAAGAAATCCGACCCGATATCGTATTGAGTGGGACAACTTCTGTCGCTGACAGCCAGGAATAAATCAGTCAAGAGCGCCGGGGGCGGTTTGATTCGAAAAGTTGCTCCCCCGCGGGGGGTGTTGCAAACTTGCTCCAACAAGCACAGTTTCGGATGTGTACTTAATTATTTTCCCCGCTCCGGAAATTGGATGCATTCTTCGGGCGCGTTTGTGTCAAGACCGCAGAGACTTTGAGGTGGTGATGTCTTCTGCCTAGGCACTAAAACAAAGTATTCTTCGTCCTTAACTATCCAGTTACAGCGACGTAAAAGAAAACGATTCTACGAGTTGAGTTCACGTTGCACCCTTTGGACCGTATAAAACAAGAGTTTTTACTTACACAGAGTCTCGAGTTTTATTAAATTCTTCGCCTTTGTCTAGGGCCACGTCTTAGATTTTAATTTCGGCATCCGAAGGGACTACTTTGCCTCCGAAGGCGCCCTTAGAGGTGGCGACTCTTGAGACATTGCCATTTTTTTTCTATTAAGCTATCCTTTATGTGTTTATGTGGACGTCGAGCCTATGCCGACTTAGGGGGCGACATAAAAGAGATGTATGTTCTTGTCGCGCCATCTCTCTTTATTTTCTGCTTAGTTTAGGGCCATTTCTCTTATGCCATATTTGGACATGTTTTACCATTTATAAACTAGCCCTTGTACTGGTACTGCGGGCCCGGAACGATGGAGACATTACGAGCAATCAAAGTGACGATTTTGACAGGGCTCAGGGCTGACATGCCGGATAAGCGCTAAGCAAATATTTGCCCTAATCCCGACCACTTACTACTAGTTGTCGATATTAGATCGGAAAGGGAGTTCCGGGACGATCCATTAGCGACGTGTAATTTGAGCGGAGTGCCTGTTTTGGGCCCCAATTTACACGGCCCCATTATTAAACCACAGTCGATTATGTTTTTATCAATTCACGATCAGATTTTTTAATGCTAACACGCTCAAAGAACCACACGATAATAATAGTTTCTATCTCGGATTCGTCGGTCTTCTGCGATTTACAAATGTAAATTTATGTCCGACGTGCCTCTTCAGCTATGAAGACCAACAAAGGTGCCTCTGAAACGAGGTTATAACAAAGTTAGAGGCGTACTCGAGGAGAGCGCTCCCTTCTCATTTTTCCGCGAAATTTTTGTCCCTAATTTAAATTATCCCGGTAATTTAATTGGTCGGCCGTACCGTTCGCGTCATTTTCTCAGTCTTAAACTAATTTGTTCGGTCCTTTGGTCCGGGGCTGTTTTCGAAATGTAATTGCGCTCACTGGCTTCCATTCAATCCACTCACTCACCCTCCCGTCTTCTAAAGTCTTTTGTCTGAACAGAATTATTTTTCCAACCTCCGAAAAAGGAATAAAAATTTGTGAAGTTCTTAGAGTCTGGTCTGTTGGCGGTTTTAAAGGCTGCAGTAATGAAGCGCATACATCAGGGCCGAGCCGCGTGTCTGGCCGCACAATGAGGGTGATTAATAATTAAAAGCGATCATTTTGGAGAAAATATTATCATTTACAATGGCCATTATCCTCTGCGCGGCCGCGCCCACTTGGAAATATTTAATTTCGCTGAAAATGGCCGCAACGACGTTGCTCTTTTAAAAGCTTTCGCTTGTAATTTAAAGTCTGACCGGGAGGGGGGGAGGCTTTGTGTACACCTTAATTGCCCTTTTCTAGTTGCCTTAATTAAGTTGGTGAGTTTCGTGCGCAAGTGTTGGTAGTTCGGTCTTGGGAGTTGAACTGAACGACCCGAAAGGCCTAAAAAAAGTCTCTCGAGACTTTCCGTTCTTGCTGTAGCCAGACTATTTGCTTGAGAGCCATCAAAATTGCATTTTGTATTGGGCAGGCTATGGCCTATCTAATGTTGAAATAATGGAACTCTTAAATGGTCTATTTTAGGAGTTATAAATTTTTGAAACAGCCCTTCACGGAAGTCTTGAGTATGTCGAGGAAGTGTGGGTGTAACTCTATCGCTCGTTGCCCTCAATTTACTTATGCAATTGCAACGAAAATTAATTGTCATTTAGAGCCAAGTCTAAGCCATTGAGCGGCGAATGACTTATAGTCTTGAGTAATGCATTTCAGAAGACACGAATTTTTAAAACTTTCAGTCGTAGAAACCTTTAATTCTACTTCGATTGAAGGGATTTAATTCCATCCCCCGCTACGCTCAAATTAGTTATTCGATCGAAACGAAGATTAGTTATTTTTTAGGGCAAATTATAAGCGACTTAGCGCCGGAAAGCTTATACTCTTGAGTGGTAAATTTCCAAAGTTGTGATGTTTTTTAATTGTCCACCACAAAGGTCTTAAGTGCACCTCTGAAGTTGCAGCTTTGTATTACCATTGACGTTGCAATTTTTTAAAACTATTCTTGGCCGCAAATTTCATTGCTGACTACTGCAAGTCGCATTTGCTTAAACTGACCAAGAAAAATTGACACATCGAGCCCAACAACACCAGTGCATAAATCCGCTCCCCTGCAGCGATTTACGGCCGTTTAAAGCCGGCGAATGTGTTATTAAAGCCGATAAATCAAGGTTTTCTCGACCTTTCGTTTTAATCGGAACTGAGAAAATTGAAATATACGAGATGCGAAAAGTTTCGGATCCAAGTTAGCCGCGGGCATATTTTCAAATAAACTACCCCCGGATAAGAGGCGCCGTTGTTTCGGTTACGTATGTGTCAGATTTGCGTGCGACGATCCGGCTCGAGGGACTTTTGTTGTGCAGCATATTCAGAAACTTTTAATAAACTCGAGAGTGTTAAAGTTGGGAATTGGTGCTTTGGGGGAGTTTCTCTAGTTAAAATGTTTTTCCAGTAATAACAAGACGAGGACATATATGCGTATGAACGAGTCGTAAAATCGAACCATTTCGACCTTTCCAGGAGCATCGAAACCAGAGGAACATTTTCGGTTGACGTTCATGGAAAGAGACCCGTCCCTCGTGGCCCTTAAATCAACATTCGACGATCGTAAACGTCTTAGTCCTTGAAACCCCATATGCTTATGTGGTGCGTGAGGGCCATAAAGTCTTCATCTTATTGCTAGTGCACTGAAATGTCTTGATGGATCCTCCGCGCTGGGGGCGACGCAGCAAACAATACCTAACGCAATTTGGAGGCTCTATAAATTGACCCATTACTTATTCACCATCCAACCCGGTATGCAGGGCAACAAAATGGTCCAAATAGCGGGGCATATTCCTAGGAAACGACGTGAAAATACGGAGCTAGCCCGGCTGCCTCGATGAATATACAATAGGTTTTATCTCGCAGCAATTTTCCAAAAGTTGCACTCCTGCACGGGAATGACAAACCGACGCTAACTCTACCGCTCTATTTACCCATATTTAATTCATAGTCTGCTTAACATAGTTTTCGGCGACGAAGGTGAGTACCTGCCATCTGGATTATGCATGAAGACTGCTTTTAACGGTCTTTAACGGCGCTAAATAGACCTGGAAGTAGTGTTAGAGACGTGTTTTTGGCCAGGGCTAAGCAGATCAAATTTGCTCTAAAAACTGGTTCAATCATAGCCGCTCGAGAAATGCCAGTGCACTAGAAGAAAGAAGGTGAGAGGCGCGACTTCAGTCATTGTTACAGCGCTACGTAGCTTCTGGTAACCTCAGGTTAAATCAAAATTTTTGTCTTAATGAGGTAAGTAAACCAACTGTAGCAGACAATAAAGGTCTACCCCCACATGGAAAATATTTAGGTGAAGAGCAGTTTAAAAAATTCATAATTCGTAAAATACTCCTCTGAAAACAATCATTTTTTCAACAATAGATTACCCATGATTTCCTGAGATTGAGTCTAAATTCTTATTTCTACCAGATAAGTGGTCTAACGGTTAAGTTTCAAATGATGGACAGTTTCAAAAATTCAGAACTCACAAAATACATCACTCAAATTCATTCGTTCAGCGCAAGATTGTCCATGGTTTCCTTAGAGTGAAGCTGAATTTTTGTTCCAATCGGACAAGTACATTGGCTGTACCTGGCCATAGAGTGTGACTCCCCACCGAAGAGATTTCGGACGTGGAGAGCTTAAAAAATTTATAATTTACAGAGTACACCGCTGAAGACAGTCAATCTTTCGAAGCTAGACGGTTTATCGTTTGCTCTAACTGAGACTCAATTTTGGCTTTAATTAATTAAGTAGCTTGACCGTAGAAAGGGACAAAGTTAGACCCTGAGATGAAAGATATATTCAAGAATCTTTGTGACATTCAAAAAATCGTAACATTCGCAATGCATCACTCAAGGCAGTACACTTTCGGCACTAGATGGCCTGTAGTTTGCTTGAAACGAGACTGCATTTTCATTTGAATTGAGTGAATAACCTGGCTGCAGCGGAGCTTAAAGGTAGACCTACACACTAGACCCCTATGGTTTGCATCCGAACGTTTGTCGATAATTGAAAGACGCGTTTGAACTTGCTCTTTTACTGTAAACTCCCGGGTTGTTGATTTATAAATTATGAGGAGAAAAGCACTTGGCGAGAACTTTTCAAATCAAATCCCCGAAAAGCGTCGTCGACTGATTTATAAGCGCTTGACGTCGACAGAATCCGGCGGCATTTCTCACGCTGACACCTCCAATATCGAATCTCGAATTTCTTTTCGATTGCGAAATTGCCGTAATGCCGTCGTTCCTTTTGTGCCTCGCGCGTTTGACTTGTTTGCAACCAGTCTCGTTACAAACAAGAGAAACGAAGAGATGTCAACTTTTATCTGCGGAAACTGCGGAGATAACGTAAAACTTCTCTCCTCCGCGTTCTGGCACTTGATTTGTTGAAGACAAACCTTCGGGCCGGCGGCAATAAAGTTGCCGACATATTGCCAAACTAACCGAGAGAACTGCGCCCGGAAACTAGCTCCCTAAGTAGATTTTCGAGTAATCCGAGTGTACGATAAGTCCTCGTAAAAAAGGGCAATAAAGCCGAGTTTAAGTCGTCGACGGTGCAGGCCACCGCAAACTCTACTTAATAATGAAATGTGCGTCGTCTTTTGTGAGGTTATCAAGAGTAACCTTATCGAGATATCGGGGCCCTAAATAACTTACACACAAGACGTAAGGTCTCCGAAGACCGCCGAAAATTCCAGGCTCGGCGCAAGAATGTGGAACCGAGCTACGGTGGCGGTTACGCGAGTGCATTCTGCCCCCAGAAACGAAATATTTATGGCTTTTAAGCAAGAAATATCTCGGGCCCCATTTTGCGATGCATGTAACATAACGTAACGCCCTGCAATTTCAGGGGAAAGTATGTACTGTGAGCTCACCCCAATCGCTTTGTTGCTGCTTCTTGCGGTCCTTCGAGCCCTTCGGCTCGAAGGACCAAAATATTCATTCATTATGGAAATGAAGGATATTTCAGAAAAATTCCATTTGCGAAAATAAATAATTTGTCAAACTTAAAAAAAAAAAATAAAATTATGGAAATTTCAACAGGAGATTTCTTGTCGTTTTAAATCTTCAAGAAAACTTCCCTGACACACCAATTGGAAATTCATTTGGATCAGAGCGGCCCCGGTTGACACCGGTGTAGCGTCTGCATCTATTAAAACTTTCCCCTTCGGAAACTTTTTAAAAACCATTTTTCGCTTAAGTTAGGAAGGATTGATGTAGGGGGCGGGCGGGTCCCGCAAAAACGCAATATCCCCGCAACAAATGCAAATTGGGCGCAATACGTCGCGAAACTGAAAAATGGCTGCCCGTAAATAACACCTAATTACGTCGACTAGACTTCGAAAAGCGACAAAATCGAACTCCCGTAACGAGTTTATCATTGTCATATAGAGAGAGGATCGGGGACAGGCAACTCTGGAAGTTTGCAGCGCGGCGCACGTGGCCTGCATAGCAAAAGGGCGGCACGTCGATATATTCGGCGCTTTGGACGAGTCTCGACAACACTCTGAATCCCCAGAAAAATCTACATTTTCAATAGAAAATTCCCAGTTAAGACTTTGACGAGTTGTAAAGCCAGTACAATGGCACCATCCATGGAAAAACACCTTTACTACACACACGCAAGTAACGTCAGTCGTTTGAGCACAATCAGACAACTGACAGAATAACACGTGGTAATAGCGATTGACAAGTTTATGTACTGTAAACCCCCGTCACTCCTTTTCTACTTCAAGGCACTCATCGGACTGAATCAGATGACACAAATCCGCAAACATATCTTCGAGGGTTATCCAGCTCGAAAAGCCAGAGAAACAGACAATTTAAAAAATCTTGGCCTTCATCGCTTCAATAGTCAGTGAAAAATTCGTAAAAACTTTTATATAATTCGTACAGTTATGCCTTCTGTGGGCAAAGATCCTTACTGCGCTGACACGTGTAACGATAATTTTAGTCGTTTGAATACAATCAACAATCGCGTGACATTCATAGTTTCCCTTAATTCGAACGAACGTCAATTTTCTGCAGACAGTTGACAAAAGTGACAAGCGACAAGGCTATGTAGTGTGTTTTCCGGAGTATTCTGTCTCGACGGACCATAGAAACTTATATATAAACTAGGCCAATCTTAGTCATGCAGAAACACATCGTTCAGGTGACTTCAATAGGTTTTTCAGGCCTTTTGAGACATGGAAGAAGTCAATCTTTTAAGCTGCTTCAACCCTTTCGCATCTACGCACACCTTCGCCTAAATCGAACATGACACAAATCCCAAAAGGTGTCTTGCAGAGTAATCTTGCTCGATGGACCACGGGAAATCAATGTGCCCATACGTCGAACGGAAACAAATCCGAACCCTTCAAGGGCGAATTTTCTTGCGACACTCGAACTCGGGCAAATTGAAAAAAGCTGTTCGCGACAAGCCGAGAGGAAGAGAGTGCGGGCCCCATCGAAAAAGCCAATCGAGATAGAGAAAGAGGAAGGCATTGAGCCAAGAAAAAGACCAAGTGGTTGAGGAATGTGGCATGAGAGTGACGTCGCGTTTAATTGCCTTTCATCAACCGCCATTGGCTGAAATACGCTGGCCATTGAAGGGTCTTTTTACACGCCAATACGTGTCGCCCTTTAAGGGACTCCTTGCCGGAATTCTTTCCGAGAAGAGTTTTACAACTTCATTTGGCTATTTGTTTATTGGGATATGTGTGAACGTCCCCAGAGCCTAAAGGCGATCAATCTTCCTTCTTGAAGAGTTGCGACACTCCTCCATTAGTCAGCTCTAGACAAGTACTAATGGAATCGTTATAAGAATCTGCTAAAGGGTGAAACGATCCTCGAAACGCAGAGAAAGGAGGAAATTGGGGGGCAATCCCCGTTTGCCAATTTATTAACGAAATATTGCGCGGTTTCTGCTCGCGCTGACCCACATCCAATGCATAAAAGCATATAAACTAGTTAACGTATTGCCCTCCGAACGTGCAGTTTCATTAGCAACTCCAGAGATATATTGCTCACCGAGGAGATTGTGGCCGGCTTGTTTAGGAGTTTAAGCCATTTGGAGGTGCTTTAAGCTGTAAGCGGAAAAAAAATCACTTTTGTAGTAGAATTTGAAATTAAACCGAATTCGAAGGACCAAAAAAATTAAAACCACGGCCACGTTTTTGAAGACCTTTCACCATTTTAGGGATATTGAGGCGTTCGGAATTTTTAAAGAAGCCAATGGAGCGGTAGCTCATTTTCAGCAAATTTTTCCCAATAAAAACGATGCTGACATCCAATTTTTCCGTGCCTCTAATCATGTCTGAGATATTTTCTGCAAGATAGCCATGAAGTTGCTTATTGATGTAATGAACCAATATTAGAGAAAGTTAGCAGCATACCATATAACAGTTACAAATCTCAGCGCTGTGCTTATACAGTCCTAACACTATTAAACTAATGTTCATGCTTAATATTGCCAAATTCTCCCCTGTTGGTGCCCTGGGGGCGGTTACGGGGATACAGAGGGCAAATAAATGCACTCGGGGCGAACGCACCTTTCCGTCTAAGAGGGTTTTTTACCAGTGTTAGTGCATATATGGGTTTACCCGAAAACTGAAGCGAATAGGATCGCTCTCGGAGCGATAAACAGTGACGTAGGACCATTTTACATCCGAGAGAAGCGCTTTTGGCAAATTTCTTGCGCTTCATCACATTTTATCTCAGTCGAGACAAACACGCTCGTATTTCAAGGGAGAAGAGTCGGCCTGGCATCATATTTTTTCGAGGACACATTGCATAAATGCGAAGATGGGCATAAAGCTAATTTCCGTAAACGGGAGCTGACTAGCAAAGCGCCAATTGCTGCCATTACGGGCCATTGTACCCGGGGGCAATAGTCATAACTGCTTCGAAATACATCAAAAAAAGCCTCCAGCAAAAAGCACTGACGCCGACAAATTCCCTCGAAAGCCCTTTTAAAAGCTCGAATTTGTTAAACGAGCCCTGCTTGCATTTTTTTGCCACCGGAACGGACCGCCATTTGTCAGAACAAACATGGAAACGCGTCCATTTCGAGCGTATGTATGTATTTTGCTTAGTTCACCTGCAGATTGAATTTATCAGTTGATAAACACACATTTTGTGGGGCTGAAACAACTTTATTGCCAACCCTCATCCTTATTTAAAGTAGGCGGAGGTCACCACACCTGCTAGTTGCATTGGTTAAGGGGTAGGTTTTATCTAAGCCCCGCCCCCATGGAAGAAGTTTCCGAAACTTCTACCACGTACGTCGCATTTGCATCTCGAATTTATTATCTGCCATTTGTCACAGAACGTAAGCGCATTGATCAGGAATCGGAACTAAACAATTTTTGGCATAGGCCTCGACTTTATTTTTATTAGGCAGCACTTACACTGTTGTCATAGTGAAAAATATTGCATTCCTACAATGTTAGTACAGATATCACCCTTCTCGTCTAAAACAAGCGGGGGTTTACAATCTCGCTACGTTGATGGGTGGGTGATATCTAGCCACGCCCTCTGAAAAGAGTTATCGAAAAGTCTACTACTAACTCCCTTTGTCGTTTCTTCATTTTTGTGAGCGTAATGGGCGTGCGCATACGTACATAGGTGGCACCTGGTCACGCCCCCATGTGATAAGTTACCACGATTCGCTGCTGTCGCAGTTAAAAAGGCCCCTAACGAAAAACAAAAACACTCGTTTTTCTCGGCTAAACCGTTTAGTCCGACACTAAAAACATCTCTGCGAGCCGGTTTTTAATACAATTTCTCTCGAATAAATACCAGTTACAGTGTTGACATTTAATTTAGCCCCCTCCCTTTTTGTTTTCTTTCGGGGCTCGCGTTTCTTCGTTTGTTTAATCTGGCGGATTTAAATATTCTTATTTCATTAAAAGTTAGCCCAATTAAAAGTTCGAACTCGCACATTTTTGCGGGGGCGTGGTGAACGAGAGAAATGGAGCGGGAGCCACGCCCTCTCGGTACTTTATTTAAGTTAATCCGGGCGAAAACTAACTGAGGCGTCAATAACTTCAACTAGTTACGGGAAAAGTCGCAACTCCGCACTGAGAACTAAGTGAGTTATCGCTATAATCCCAACTTAAATATGTACACGAAAATAAAGTGATTTTAGTCGCTCGAGTTTCGTGGGGGGCGGATTGCCTCGGTGAAACTGCTAAAACTTGTTTATCGCTTTAGTCTTAAACCCAAGAATGGCGGCAAGGAAAATTATGCAATTTGACGAAGGCAATCATTTTTGAGAAAGCCTATGATTTTTGGCACTTCGAGCCAAGCCCAAAACAAAATCTCGCCTCAAATCGCAACATTTGCAGTTCTCGGCGTGATAAATGCTTCACCCGAATCTCATGTGAAATTAGCAAGGTGAATCGACAAAAACGGGTCCTTAATGGCGCGTAAAATCCACTCGAGATAATAGGAGACTCGTCCCGGGGTAAATCCGATTTGCAAACTTCCGGCAACTTACCCGAGTATCTTGACTGGCTTAATCAGCTGCAATAATTACCCCGATGACGGCGGCGAATCCCCGGAGGACCTGCCCTAAGGGACACTATTCTTCAAAGAAAACATCTGTACGAACGAAAAATCGACTTTGCATTCCATGACATTTACACCCTCCAGAGTTTCTGGCGTTCCACAAAGGCAAAAGTATTAAAACTTTATTGTCATCATTCTGGCGGGGAATTAGTTGGGGCGGTTCAAACTTTTAAAGCCGCCGCTTTTGTTTCTGTGCCGGGGAAATTGGCTGTGCTTGTTTCTAAAACGTTCCGGAATTACCTCGAACATAATAATGGTTCCCAAGAAAAACCCGCGACACTCGAGGAAATACTTAGATTACCTCAGCCCGAAGGCAATAAGGTCTGCCAGGGATTATTATTCCTGAATGAACTCGGAGATTAACCGTATTGTCTGGGTCTGACAAGGGTATTATTTCCCTTCACTGCCTCGGCTAAATATTAACGACGTCCCTTTAAGACCTTAAAACTATAAATAAGCCAAATCCACACACTCACATATCAATTGAAGTTGGGTAATCGATGGCCCAAAGTCTCGCCAACACTCGTCTCTTTCGGTGCCGTAAATCTTCGTTGGTGCATTTGGTTCAATCCGGCTCGGAGGACCAAAAAAATATAGAGTTCGCAACGCACCTAAGGGGCCCCACTGACCTCCATCGATTCCCGTTTTTCTAGGTTTATTACACTTTTACGTCGGTCTGGCTCGTATAATCCGACAATGGCGGACGATCCAGACTCGCAGCGGCGCCATTTTTATAATAGGAATGTGCCCGTTGGGCAAATGAACTCCGCTCTTCTTTCTCTACGTGACCGAGGAGGTTATCAATCACCGCTCGAACACGGGAACGAATAATAAACACGACAAAGACAGGCGAGCGATAGATCAGAGTGTGTCCGCCCTTTCGGATGCAGAAATAATAGTAAAACTTACGTTCGGAAATTCTGGAACAGGGATAAAGTGCACCTGCTTCCGGTTTTAGGAGTCGAAACATTTTTCTTGCCACCATCAAAAACCATTTCAGTGAGACACATAAATTATCGGGAGATCCCCAGAAAGTTACCCGGCGGCAGATATGTGAGGAGGAAGAACAGAGAGGATACTGCTTAAGCCAATCACTCTTGATGTCGAGGGATCTCAATCTTTTCGCCTCACTTTAAAGGAAAAATAGCTTTTGCCAGGACAAATTTCGTCTGGCGTAAGCCAATGAGGCTCTCCATGCCTGTGTGTTTTCTTAAATTCTTCCTCAAGTGAAGGTTGTAAGCGAAAGGCGCCAAGTCATGTCGTTATAAAAAGCGAAGAATGAACATGATCGTACGGGAGGGGAATCCCAAGAAATAACGAAAATTGATAAAACTTAGGAACTATCAAATATATTGAGTCTGACTTTTGAGGCAACCTACACCAGTGGCTTAATGCCCGTATACAGGGTTATTCACCTAACCCGTTCATTAAAAGTTTGATAGGATCTAAAAGAGATACGAATTCGAAAATTTTGAATGAAATTAACTTCGACGTAATTTATTAAAAAAATATTTTCAACCTCCTGTCACTTCCGATTTAACCGGAAATAGCTGTCAACTCGATTATTTCAAATGGGGCCCCTAATATATTATTTTATTTTTAGATTCTACATAATATTTGAGACACATTTTCTGTATAATATCCTATACTCAGCCCTTCCCGTTTTTGAAATATTTGACCTTAAATTAAAAACGTGCCTCCGTAATGACCAATTTTAAAATTGCATAACTCCGCAGTTATTAAACACATAATCTTCATATTTTACAAAATGTCAATACATGGTCTTAGGTTTACACTTTTGCTATTTATATGGCTTCGTATCATAGAGGACGTCCAAAATTCGTTATCTAACATTCACATTGTTGAAGTCGCAGAAATCTATTTTTTTTAATGGGACACCCTATGACTTTAAGTAGTATCAAGTAGAGAATATAATTCTCTATCGAACACATCAGGATTACCCATACCTATGGAACCATGGAAAAATAGATAATGAAATAAATAAAAATAAATAAATAATGATTATTATTTATTTATTTATTTCCTTTTATTATATTTGAAATGTTCACGAAAGGAGTTTCAAGTATTACAAACTTTTCACTTAAAAAATGGCATTGGTGATCATACAACCTGTCCTAAATTAAGCGAGTTCCATAAGGATTATTGAAGCGTTAAAAAATTTGTAAACGAAATCGCGACATCTCTTCCGGTTTTTACAATATAGGTCACATTAGTACCAATTTTTGCGATTTTAGAGGTTTCTAAACATGCTTTTGCAAGGCTCCAAAACCTTAGTGGAGGATCCAGGATCCATATCGCTGCATTGCCCAAAAAAGGCTACCCTAGAAATTTCAAAATTTTCGTGAAAAAGCAAATGAAAATTTTGGAAAATTGCCGCAAATCGCCTCAAATCGTTCCACCCCAATTCAGTTATGCGTGCTGGTCGAAATTTGAAAAACACTTTATTTCGGGGGGTGTATATTAATTACCGGGCAAAAATATGGTTTCGACGGAAGGCCGTCGGCTTTGTATCAATATTTGAATTAATTCTAATGGATTTGTTTCCGTTCAATGTAAACGCGAAATGGTCCAACGTTTATTCGTGCGTGCAATTTTTTGCCGGGCAATTATGCATCGGTTGCGTGTATTAATAGCGACGACGATTATTTTTCCATCTCTTTTGCAAAACTAATAACTGACAGCCCTCCCCCTCGACGGGGGGGTAATTGAAAACAAACATGAATCGCCGGAATTGTAGAAATTAACCAAATGGGCCTGGACATTTTTAGGCCGCATATATCACTGCAGAATGCGTTTCATTTCCCAACATGCTCATTCGAAGTGCAGTAGTGATTCAAAAATAATGAATAATCGCCCACATGACCTCTTTGATCTCACTTTTATTCATATTATTATTATTATGGCAATTAAAACCAGTTTAAGAGAGTGACTCATAAATGACCCTGCGGGGCAATAGATCGGTAATGAATGAATGTGACTAATGGAGATACTCGTGATGAATGCAGCTCGTTGAGTAACCAAAGGTATTTGCTGCGTGGGTGGTTGTAGTGTAGTAAAAAATGTCTCTCCTGGCCTGAAGGACCACTGACAGTAATGCCATAAGACAGATAGTAATAATCGAACTTCACCGATCCATTAAAGGCTTAAAACAATAATCCGGCAACGGGCGATTAAACCTGGAAAAGCGTGATCTCCATACTTGCTCCGTGCGAAACTTTCGCAAGTTAATCAGATAATTGGGAACGTTCAACACTTCCTCGGGATTTTGGACATAGCGGAAGTTTCCGCATTAAGCCGTAGCCTTCCAGATTTGATCTTTATTCATAAAATTTTCGTCTTCGGAGCCAATTTGTTCCCAGATTCGAAGAGGGGGAGGTTTTTGTTTTTCCGCTCTCTGTAACTCACTTCCCCCGATACCGGATATTAATTTTTATTCAAATAATCATGGAAAATTCATGAGGTTCGTGGATGGAAGTCGTCGAGCTATGGGAATTATTCATAGTTTCCGGTAAAGTTCGAAGAGTCTTCCATCAAAGTCGTTCGCATACGAATTAAAAATTAAATTTCCGTTTCTTTCCATTATTGCTTGGGAGAGCCTTCAAGAAGCAACAACAATGGGATCGGGATTAACCCCATTGGCAGTGCCAGGGGGGTTTAATTAAAACTACAAACATTCATGTTTATTTAATACGTTTCCTCAGCTAAGACCCGCTTTACCAGGCATCCCTTGTAAGCCAAATTAGGGATAAAGATTACGAAGCAATTAACCACAGTTAAGGTGAAATCCTGCAAAGAGTTGAGCACGTGGTATACAGCAAATATATTCTCAGTTATATAGGTGAATTATGGTCCTCCGAGTCGGGCTCGAAGGACCAAAACTGTGTATCTACGCGAGAAAAGGCTTAATAAAGTAAACATGGCGTGGGTGTCGCGTGGAGGCCCAGGCCTTGCATAAAGTGCCCGGACTGCAAATGTAAACGTTATATATTTATGGCCTCCCCAAGGTTTGCTGGAGGTGCCTTTAGGAGGTCGCTTTAAACGATGATACAATAATTACATTCTTCGGTGCATGGCAAGTTTGCCGCGGTGCACGCACGATGACGGAGAGTAATTAGTCATGTCACGAGATAATGGAGCTTTGCATGGAAGACGGAAGCGCCGGCAAATCGGGCAAATCCAGAAATTATCCTTCGGGCGACATCAGGCAGGAATCCGAAAGAAGACAATTTCGGAAATTTATCGTCGAGACGTGGCCGGGGCGTCTCGTCTCTCCAGACTGCGAATTTTATTATGAGCCGGTGGTTTTTACGGCCGTACTCGAGATTTTTATCTTTTTATTCCCGCCGTCTAACAAGTAAACACCGCTACTTTGTTCTAACGATATCGCTCCTCCCGAACCTGTCCGTGTCCGAGGGCAACTTTTAATCCCGCCTCTTAATCAGGATGCCGATCTTGTTCCTACTTGCCAATTCCCCCTCTAATGAGAACCGCTTCGGGCTTCCTTGTAACTAAGCCGCCATCGAATTCTGCCAGGATTAAGGTGAGAGAACGATTTCTGATATGTCGACACCAACTAGACGTGATGGTGTTGCTGCAAGACTGCCTGATCAGTCTTCTCTCGAAATATCTAATTCACTTTTAAATCAAAATGTCACGTCGGGGAAGATGGGAGTCCAAGATAAGTCTCAATACGCCCCTGTTACGTGTCACATCAAATTCTGCAAACATCTGAAAACATGTAGTTTCGGTTCGGATTAAAGTGAGAAATCAAAGAGCATTACCGTTTATACATTTACGGCATTTAAACACTCTAGTTTTGATCAGCACAACTGACTATTTTTCTCTTCAGAGCTTTCTGCACAGAGCGCTAGAGCTCGGATTGAAATGAAAAAACTTTGTAGTTTCTCTAATGGCAGCCTGAATTTGATCAGTATTGGAATTTCTCGTTTTACAGCTCTCTAAACGCGGAAAACAACAATTTTTGTTCAGGTTAAACTGAGAGAACTTTTATCAGTAATTATTCCAGTTCTAAACAGCTATGTAAGCACCTCAATTTGATTAGAATAACTGACCATTTGCCCTTTTTCCTAAGCGTCTGAAAACTTGCCAATCCGCTCGGATTAAGTAATAGAGTAACTAAATTTGAGTAAAATTACGGTTGAGTGGTGCAGTACTTTATCTCTGAGCTTAAGTTTCAATACGCCCCTGTTAACTACCAGCTGATTTGAAGGACCAAAAAAATTACGTCAACATGTTGAAGCCTACTTCACAAAATTGGGTCTTTACACAGAGGCGTAGAATGTTTCGTTTCGAGCAATGAAATATGTCTTGAAATCAATTGAAGTTTGAAAAGTCTTTAGGAAATCCATATAAATTCAGTACGCCAATGGCATTTGAAAGAGATACGTCTCACAGCCCCTTGTAACTGCCGCCTGTGTCCAGAGGCCAGACGGAATAACAGTGCGCTAATGACTGTCTTCGCAGGGTGACATACTCAAGCTCCCTTTATAACATTTGCAACCGACGCCCCTATTCAGAAGCGTAGTGGCCCGTGTCAGGCAATGAAATATGTCTTGAAATCTATAGAAATTGGAATCTAGAAAAATCTTAGAAAAATCAAATGGAACTCAGAGCACTAATGACTCTTGAAAAGGGGACATCTCTCGATCCCCTATGCACTTATTTACAGTCGTGCTCCTTTCTCCAGAGGCGTAGAGTTTTGTTACTTAGGTTAGATCATGCTCAATGTTTCTTAGTGAACAACAAATGAATAAAAATATTAAAATTGCTTAATAAAAAAACCCTGAAGAGGCATTTGAGCCTCTTCCCCCGGAATTTTAAACTACGGTGGATTTTAAAATTTTAAGATCCACTCAACATTAAGGGGCAGGGGTGCAAGTGAGTCTAACTCCCTCAAGAATAACTTAGTCATTTTATGCATAATTTTCCCAAAAATTATCAACTTGGATTGACACTTAACAGGAGCGGATTGAGAGTTAAGCCCAGAAACGAGACTAAAACACTGCACTCGACTGCAATTTTACTCAAGATTAGTCACTTTCTTGCTTAATCCGGGAAAATCTGCATGTTTCCAGACGCTTAGAGAAGAGAGAAATGGTCAATTATTCTAATCAAATTGGTGTGCTTGCAGACCAGTTTAGAGCCAGAATAGCTACTGACAAAACTTCTGTCAGTTTAATCCGAACAAAAAAATGTAATGTTCGATGTTCAAAGAGCTGGAAAAAGAGGAAATAGTTATACTGATCAAATCCACGTGGTCTTTAGAGAAATTGCAAAGTTTTTCGTTTTAACTTGAGCTTCAGCTCTCCATTTGGAGAGCTCTAAAAAGACGTAATAGTCAGTTGTTCTAATCAAAACCGGAGCTTTAAATGCTACCTAGTCGTTAGTGCCGGTTTCAGTTTTCACGAAATGGTGTAGCTCTTCAATCTGAACGAAAACAGCTCGTTTTCAGACGTCTGTAGAGCTGTAAAAAGAGGAAATACTCAGTTGTACTGATCGAAACTGAAGCGTTGAATTGCAGGTCTTTAAAGTTGGTTTCAGTAGCGTAGCAAGTTTTCAGGAGTATACAAATGAATTCTTCGAGTCCTTAAGAACGAACTTGTTTCACCTTTTGACACTGTAAGTGATTCACCTACTGGTCCATAGATCTCGCTAGAGTAACAGTCACATTTATGGCAGCGGGCCCCGCTAGATGGTGCCGCCACATGACCGGACGCGGTGATATTCTATGCACTAGGCTGGCGCTAAATTACGAAAAAAAGGGCACAATTTGTCGCCATTAAACTTATTGCGACGTTGTCAACGTGGAATTTTTAGTCTCAATTACCGCGTCGCAAATAGGGCCGGCTCTGAAGGCGGGCGCAAATGATGAAATATGGCTCCCGTGACGGCTTTCGCGCCCGCATTTTCTTTTGAGGCGCTAATTGCCTCCTTTGTACTGAACAAACGCGCATCGAGTAACAGATTTCGTCTTTTTGTACTCACGGTGGGATCCTAAACGAGGTGAAACCGAACCCCCCGACTAGGGGGGGAAATTCGATCGGCCGACAGTCACAAGCCACTGAGTCAAGTCTCGTTGCGTTCCCACGTCCCTGGATCGAGTTTCGTGGGGCGTATCGGATGGCCCCCGTATATAACGGGGGGGAGCGCATGAAGGTCACGGAGAGTGGTCCCCATTTAGCAAAGTGCTCCCCGAATAGCAGGAATATTCGATAAATATGTATAAGTGCGGCTGGAGAACAGGATTCGGAGCCACGCTGAGAGCTTCTTCGCCTGCGGCCCTTTTTTTAACCGTCCGTCTTCGTCGCTCTTTCTTGAAAGTTTAAGATTCCGTTTGAGTGACCATTCCAAAGCAAACATTCGGAATGACAGCAACGTATTCGGAATGAATAAAATTGTCTTTTGTTCGTCTACCAGGGAGTTCGAAAACTTTCAGGTCTCGTGAATTCGCTTATGGTTGCGGCCTGCAATGAATCACTATGTCTACTGGCGTCATCGAGATTTAAAACAACTTATTGTTTATGATAATAAACACAAAACCATAGCAAATGGAGGAAATGCTTGTGGAACGCGAGTCACTTTATGGTTCCTATACGCAATGCATATTGATAAGAGCCGGTACATGCCTGGGCGCACAAATGGCCCCCGGACTTCCTCTCCTCCGACGTGTACTGTACACTGTAGCCAAGTCGGATTATTAAGTTTTCATTGTCCCGCAGGACGAAAACGACTTTAAAACAGGCGTCCCCTTTGTTTTTCGAGTCAATTAATCACATTTCTAAGCCTTTAGACTTGGACCATCAGCGGGCCGGCAACAAAGCGGGGTTTCTTTGCCGAGAACTTCCCATTCAAATCTGCTGACTAAGATTGACGACTTCTGTTGCAAAATAACCCGGTATAATGAAATTCTTAAATGGGACATTAGCCCCGTTATACTTTCGCAAAGTCGCATTCGGAGGGAAATTATTTTCGTGAGGAATTACCGGCTGAAGCAAGGAACTTCTAACACGAAGCTACTTTGAAGAATCAATTGAAAAACATCTACTTCGCTTTTTCTAAGCACGTCGCCATCTAGCGGAAAACAGCCCTCTCGTGGTAATTAACGCCATCTACCCGCCCTAATCCACGACATAATCCGATCCAGCGACAAGAGTGTATCGAGAAAAAGAACATTCGTCCTGGAAAACGTATGGCCCTGTTCCAGGGCCATAAAGTCTGGACGAAATAGTGGCGCAGACAGTTATGGCAAGAACCATTAGGAATTCGCGTCTCGTTCGGACCAGCGAGGGTGCAATTGCGATTCCGGGGACGATGCATCATCTCGGACAATCCGGGCCTGGTTTTTTCGGTATAATTCGCGCCCTAAAACAATTGAAACTCTTGTAGGTTCGGATGTACCCAGAGTGGGCGAAACAAAAGGGAATTTAAAATTGGCTTATGAATATGGAAATGGTTCGCGCGCTTCAAGTTTTTGGGGCGCCGCGACGGAGTTTTTGTTTTGCCAGACTGCGAGATAATAGTTGGCTTTAAGTTGGAGACAAAGGGCTGAAGTGTCCGAGGGTCGGGGGGATGTCTGTCACGGAACTTTGCTATATCAAATTTACAGTGAAGCTTTGTAGTCAAAATCCGGACTTTCCGGGTTGAAATTGATTAGTAGGTGCATCTGGAAAGCTAAATCTGATGTCGAGGATTTGACTATTTGCAGGAAATTGAGGTAATCTCTCCAGATTGCCACGCCTCTGTTTCTTAAATAATCTAACTCCGACCTCACTTGACTTAAACGAAAAAACAAAAATGTTTTTGCATGGACCCTAATCGCCCCATTCCAGACGCAAACTGTCACGCGCCGCGTGTAACGAGGCGCAAAGGTCCCCATTGAGGGAAGTTATTACTGCAAGGGCCCAAAAAGGGCCTGAAACCGTGTGAGATCAAGATTTCCTATATTTAAAGACGAATTTATTTTCCATTTTAAAGTTGTTCCCCAATGACATAGATCATATGTAAACAGATAATATGGGAACAGGCCCTTCATTCTGATCGACTCACTCCTCTCGCCCATTAAAGGTAAAGGTTTGGTAAGGGCCGTAAATCCAGAATTGCAAGAAAATATGTAAATATGGCGTTTGTTTGCTCGAGCGAAAGCCTGAATGGCTGGGCACAGCTTAGGCGTAAGCGATATGGGGCTTCCGATGGGTCAGGGGGGATTACGGCCCTATTAAATTGAGTGGAGCATTCCAGGCTGCGGGGGTCGAATCAGGTACACTAAGACGACTTTTTTTTGGGAATATTATACATGGGATTTCCCGTGCGGTAATCCTGACAAAGTGGCGCATTTCCGCGGAACACAAACGCTTTCTCTTTTAATATAAAACTCGGGGCGGGTGTATTTTAAAAGGTCTTTAGAGCTTTATGTATGACCGTCATTTTTCCGTCTACGTGCCGGTATTTTTGCCCGGATTACCTCAGATCCCCGGTTTATGCGAATACATTTGTTGATTTAAATGTTTACGCTCTCGAAAGTAAATGAAATTCCATCAGAATTGATTTTGCCATAGTTCACCTTGACCTGAGGGCAATCAAATACGCGATTAAGGGAAGTTCGATTCGAATGCGCGAAACTGCCCTCGGTATGATCGACTAAGGGGTCGTTAGGCTGGGCTTAGAATAGCTGCAGTTTCCATAAACGTTTATCTTTATTGCCCTCCCTATTTGTAATGCCGTTAAGTTTGCTCCTGCTGATTTTATCGTTTGCTATTGAAAAACCATCGTCTAAGGGAAAAAAAATGTGAATACTGGGGCAAATGGACCTTCACGGGTACGGATTTTCAATTGCTTTTTTTAATGCCGCACGGCCAGTAAAAGGACTTTTCGCGCCGGCGATTTTTAATTAAATCCTGTCCGAAACAGGTGAACATTCGGGGACATGTGTGCACGTACCGCGAGCCATGAGCTCTCACGAAACGAGAGAAATGATTGTTTCCATTGAAAAAATAATGGAGGGAAAAATAGAAAATTGTCGCATTTTTCGTGGCCCTTCGAGCGAAGCACAACTCAAGTGCGCTTAATTTTGATCCATAGCTTCTCAATTAAACCTTTCTCTCAGTTACTCCTTGTCCCATTCCCAGACATCAGGCATTCGGATTGCGTTATGCCGTCGGAAATGTTATTTTTCCGAACGACACCTCCAGGAGCAGTAAAATTTAAATTAAGCTCTGTTCGTATGCATCATTAAAGTCCTCTCCCCATGGCCTTTAGCACTTTAGGCCGTCTTATAAAATACTTACGGGGGTGTTTTTATGCCTCTTCGTCTGTCGATCCGCGAATTAAAATCGATCTGCGAATGAGAAACGTCCCCCATTCGAATTGCATTAGCGGAATGTGGCCGAAATTGCGGTGCTCATAGTTGTTCATAATTAGGTCGATGGGGATAGGGAGCGGGGAGAATGATCCTAACCCACTCTCCCCAACGCCGGGATTTAATTTCTAATGTTCGAATGTTCTATGACAATAAATAATAAATACCATAAATAAACATGCCTCCCCATCTGGCTCTACACTGCCGTTTATCAAGTTTTCCATTATTCGGGCCTTGCATTTAGATAATTTGATTTCCATTAGTTTTCAAACCCACTAGTTTTCAAATCTGAGGATATATTCAGCGAAATAGCAATTTTATTTATTTATTTTGGGTACCTGGGAACCTAGCTCTCTCCCCAATATTCAGTGGAGTATTAGGTCTAACATGCTCCACCACTGATTAATTTAGAAGGCAATAAATTTAAATCTGCATAAACCACAGATCTCTAGAAACCAGAAGGATACAGTGTCCGGTCACAAAACATGGACCTGCATTGCCTGCTATGTCAAAAACTAGGGGCGTATGAAATTCGCGCTGCACATATTGATGTCTGCAGAAAACTGCTTTTGGACTGAAGTCACTTTTGACATTGACAGACCAATAAAGAAATGTCAAGAACGTCACGAATGTCGCCTCAAAAACTAAAGAATCGTCGCTGCTCCTTTGATATATGAAATTCCTTTCCCCACAGCAACAACTTGGCCATGTCATTTGGCATACACGATACATTATTCATGAGCGTACACACTCTGTATGTAATGGTAAAAATTCGACGGCACAATGCGCCATTGTCAACGCGCAAATTACACCGCGGCCTAAATAACTGTGTGAAGCGCACTTTCCCATTATCCATGCGTTAAAGAAGAATTAACTCACGTTTTGGGTTAAGAAAAGTTTCTTTGCATCTCGGTTCAAACTTAAACAAATCCCCATATTTGAATTGTAAATAATGCCAAAGACGTCGGATTTTGTTTGCCGTTGAAAACTGAAATTAATGGTTATTGTGCTCAGCGAACCTTGGAGGAAAATCAGGACGGACATTTCCAAAAAAGAGATAGATCAAAATCAACATGCACATTGGAGTTGTCTTCAGACGTCATAAATGCAACACGAAAAACACCAAATGCGGCCATCTTGACAGCATACCCGCCGACATGAAGATCTATGCGCCATCTTGGCTCGCGGACTCCCAAAATGGTGCCTTAGCACTAATTCGTATCTCCGTTCGCGTTCAATCCATTCAAGACAGATTTTACTCTCATTTGGAAACTGAATAATCTCTCCCTAATCGGTCCTCCTCCTCCCCTCCTCCTCCGGCTAAAAATAACCACTCGAGTCGGCGGCTGTGACCCTCGAGTCGAGTGCTTCCCGCAACTTAAAAAGCCATCCTTCAGCCTCGTTTTAACTCCTTTTCGCGGGGTTGGAGAGGGAAATTAACTAATTATTGTTGTTATTCTTAGTCACCCCTGGTGGGTTGATAGGGCGACGCGTGCCGCTAATGACAAGCCGGAGCGCAATGATAATGCAATATTCGCACGCAGCTGATTCATAATAAACATAGGCGCAGCGGTCCATGGGGAGGCCGGATTAATTCAATAAAACTTACCCTCTTTGGGTGCCCGTTCTATTAGATCTACCACAGCGGCTTACCTGGAACAAAAGAGGAAAATTAAGAGGACGCCACTGAGCCCAACAAACAAACGCTACGATGATGGCCGTCATTTGTTTCCTGGAAAGCCTTTAACCAAACCGTTCGAAACGGTCGAATCCGCGGTTTATGGCCGACTTTCGACAAACGGATATCGGAAACGAGGCGATTTTCCAATTTTTTTGCCAGACAAAATTGGTATTTTTGCCCCAAATCATCTGCGATTGGCATACAAACTCAACGAACTCACTCACTCCGGATCCAGACTATCCAGGCGACCGTCAGTTCTCTGGATAATAAATAGTAATGTTTCGATTATATTACGGAATTGCGATTTCCACTCAGCCGGAAAGCGCAGACTTCGTTTCTCTTTGCCCGATTCAGGTGACTGACTATTTTTATTGCTACTAGATTTTCCAGAAATAAATTTCCATATAGTGGAGAGCCTCGGGGGAATTTTGATGTTGCGGAGTTGCAACAGCGGCGTCCGTTAGACGGCGGATACATTCAGTCAGGATTATGTATTTATTCGTTATTCCCCGTTGATTTCAGCTCATCAGGAACTTAATTTCCATGTACCGATGGGCTTTCCGGGTTCTGGATATTCAGCAACTTGTTGATTTAGCAGGGAAACCACATTTAAATTCAACCGCTTTGGCCTCAGATAAATGAGACAAATCCATTGCATGTTTCCAGACTTTCAGATTTGCGCAAAACTGTATTTAAGAAAAAATCGAGTTTTCTGCCAGTTTTAAGAAATTTAATAAATTAAAAAAAATAAAACCAAACAAGAATACGATTTAGGGCAATAATTGGTAAATATAAAATAAAAATAAATTGAATGTTATGATTTAGGGTCTTTTTAGGCCTCAATTGGCTGTCCCCCATTCTCACCTGGACGAACGCGTTCCCCCCTTTCAGGTCTGCACGGCCGGAATTGCCCGGTCGAACCTGGGCAGTTGGGATTCCCAGTCGGTCCTGGGGCGCCGTGGTGCTCCACTCGGAAAAATTATTTCCTATTTTTCCAGGAGTACCATATCGAGTAATACGAATTAAGTTCCCTTATTCGTAAAATTGCTTTTTAAAACATTATTTAATTTTACTTAAGAATTAATATACAAATGACTAGACTCGCAGCAAATTTCCTTACAGAAAATTATAAAGAAGAATGCTGCAATTCACTCGTTAAGAACAGTTATACACTCCAGGTTGTCGCTGGGTCCAAATGAGGTCTAATAGTCTATGTTGAGAGACGTCGATTCCGCTTCAGAAGCATAATGCAATATAACCCATCCGAGGAGCAGCAACTTGCTGAATTTTCACAGGAAATCCTATGAGTATCTCCCGATTTTCCACTGATTTGAGCTCAGAAACTCAACGCGACTGTCCATTCTCTATTAACTACATTTCCACAGCTTTCCAGATTCTGGAGATTTCTCAACTACCACATTTTTCGAAATAATCCTGCGGGATTTGAACGGGAAAAAAATTCATTTTTGAGAGCGCCCCTGGTCGTTTACACACACATCCCACAAGAGCACATAGGCAAGACAAGATTTGACGTTGCATGCACCCCAAAGTGAAAACGTACATACGTATACTTCAACTACGCTTCGGGACGTTTTCTATTTCGACGTATACATGCAATTTGCCGGCATTTTGCCGAAATCTAGTGCACATGTTATTGATTCGCGTTGCCGGCTTTATCTGGCGCTTTTACGCCCCCCTTTACCCCCGAAGCCCTGGGCGGAAAACCAGATGAAAAGGCGCGATAACTTCCGCAACTTAAATAGCCGAGGCAATTAAGCCGCGGTATCACATACATACAACCGGAATGCGAACTTAATTAATTCGTATATGTACGCACGTCACTGGGGAGCTACGTTTTTAATTAACTAATAACGCATTAGGACAGAAAAATCAACCCCTTTTTTGGTGCGATTAGGACGACGATAAACCTACCCTCCTGCACAACTTTTTTCAGGAGTGAATTAAATAAATACCAATGGTGTGACTAATTTTAAACGGGGCCAAATATAAGAAATACACGAGAGTGCATCGGCCCCGGCCTAATCCGGATCTGGAAATGCACATTTCCAGCCGACGTTCTCCAGATGCGCCCCGGCAAAAAATAAACATCCACCTTTTATATTCAAACCAGGCAGCTTCCAAAGTTTTATGGATCCGTGTTCGTTCTTTCTACGGCCATTTGAACATTGGGGCTTAGTCGTGCGTTTAAACGCGATACTGCCGCGTTCCCGTTTTCTGCCCTGGAACGGCCTTTAGGGCTCCTCCGTCAGCACAGTGGGCCGAATCCTGGAACGCAATGGGGGGAAAGCCACTTCGTGCGTTTTAGACAAACAACAACATTGTTACTGCGGGGGGCTTTAAACGAGCCGATTGGAAGGGCTTCAATTCGCAAACTACGAACGTACGAGCCCTCCAAGGGCCAATGTGCCGGAAAAGTGGGTAATGGGTCTTAAAGCGATTTTTCCCAAAAACGGGCATTATAAGTCTGTCGAGGGATAATTCTTACTGATGAAATGATATTAATAATGGCTCGAGAGCGACCGCTTACACAACCCCATAATCAGAGTGCAACTCGAATTTTTTTACACCCCAAAAAGGACGCACCCCTTACTCTACAGGGGCAACAAATTTATTCATTGTCACATGTCCAGCAGAGGCGTGCGGACACTAATAGTTATCTCATGTCGTGTTTCCAGGCCTTTAACCCAGTTCTATGGTAGACACGTCACTCACATGCGGTGTTTATTTAGAAAACTCGCACCATTTATGGCCAGATGTGCATTTAATGGTACTGCCTGGGAACTTGTTTGTTGTGCAAACGCGTAACCCAACAAACTGACCATCGGCGGGTAAAAACGCCAGCAAACATGCGGGTTACTGGGTCGAAGCCCGGCGCAGAAAAAAATTTCCAATGACAGTCACGCTCATAGTGCCTCCCCCCAGGGGGGGCGGGGGAATTATTGCGACATCATAATATTAAAGTTCGCCAAGCGCAAGCACGATCGTAAAATTAATAACCTGCACCGGGGGAATTTAATAAATATGGGGATAATGATCATCGATTGATGGCATTTAAATATGAGAGCTGAGCGAGAGAATCTCGAACCAAATGACACACTCAATACAAAACCTTACTTCATCAAGAAAACGCGTGCTTCGCCCACAATTCCCATCAATATGGTTGGTAATGGACTTTTCCCGCCACCGCTTCTTGACAAATTTTTGAATGATTAAAAGGGTACGATAAACCTTTTTCTTGCTACGTCCCTGATTTTCGCCACAGGACGTCAGACTTGGTTTTTAGTACCGGAGCCTGCAAGTTCCAAAATTGCGTAAAAACCACTCTCCTAAGTGACACATAAAAGAATATAAAAATCAAAGTCTTGGCAGCTCTGACATTTGCCACTCTCTACGCCCCTGTTTTTCAGCCAAATGACGCATGGCAGCTTAGGTATTTAACATAGTCTAGAAGCTACGAAATCGCATTGGCGTACAAGATCCGTATAGATATAGAGAATGCCCTCAAATCTGCTGCAAAACTCGATCTCAAAGCTTAGGGACCTCTGACCACGACATTCGCCGTCTCCTGTGCCCCTGGTTCTAACTGGAAATCCTCGGCTGTTTCTACACCACACTAATTTGCAACCGCAGACCAACAATTTCAATTCACAGATGTGGGTTGTTGTAAGAATGTTATTTGAATGACGCGGCAACATCCAAGATTTTGCTGCGCCCCTGTGTTCCCTCAAAGAACAACATTGGCAGACCCTCAGATGGCGCTAATATAGACATAATATTGAATTTCACCTGTTTAAGGGGGATCCCGAAAAAATCGATCGAAACGTCCGATTGTGTACTAAAGGAAAGCGTGCCGCACCTGGGGTGAGTCGGACTGGGGTGGCCAAATAAAACATACACCCCCTTGCTGGGGTAAACAGGGCGAGAACTCATTGGCGGCGCGAAAGTCGCTTCGATAGTAATGTATGCGGTCCCCAAACAGCAGTCAGAACCGACCTAAAAGTTTGATAGTGTACACATGGCGCACTAAAGTCCCAACTACTATACACAACCGATGGGGGTTTGATCCTCTCTTTTAGTTTTGAACGTTCGCAAACATTTGACTAATTTTCGATTCAGCCGCGCCAGGCTAATGAGTCGGAATTTATGCGGTTACCAAATGTCGCTGTGTATAGCTATCCGTATAATATAGCTGACGCGAATGCAAATCGTCCATCAGTTAATAAATCAGCTCTTCGTCATCCCCCGAAATTGGGAATTTAATAAAAAATTCATACGAAAAAGGGAAAATATGCCGCGGCCTAATTAAGGACGGTAATGAGGCCAGTGGCGTACCTCCGTGGCAAGTCTGCGAGGGGGACACGGCTATCGGAGTCCGAATGGCATACAAGCACCGAAAGAGATTACTCGCAATAGAGCTGCGTTCGGATCGATACTCCCGGCCAGAGAACATTGGCCCAAACACAGCTGTTCTCTGTCTTCCCCCTTTTGTCCCCCCAGTTCAATGGAGAGTCGGCCTGTTTGTAGTTTTGCTCAGCTTTTAACAGCATCATAATGATGCAATCGGTGCTGCGGCAGCAAGACGCGACCGACGTTTTGGACCTCGCAAGGACGCCATCAGCAATACAAGAGTGGACAACTGCTTGCGGATCTTCTAAAATAGCCATCTTTGGGGAGAATGAATTTGTCTACAATGGACAACCCTACTAATATTTCAACTTCCAGGGGATTATTTGAAGCACCTTCTATATGGTCAGTGGCAAGACTTTTTTTTATCTATGATTCCTTGATACATAACTTGTTGTAATAAGAGAAACATTCGTCCCGCGATACGCCTCTGATGTCTCGAAACTTTGTAGATTTATTTTAAACCACGTGAGCTGACTACTTCCCTGATTTGAAGATAATACATTCTTGAGTGCACCGAGTTGTCGGAAAATGCTGATTATCTCTCATGCTTTTGACAACTTTCTGAATTGCTTAGGATAATTGAAGAATGTCATTAATGCCACGTCTTGGACAACAGCATTACGATTTTGATACGAATATTGTTGAATAAACATTCACTACGTGTTGAAAGTAAGTAGATGCCGACTCTGAGACTCTCAGAACTGATGGAGAAGGAGGATGAAGAGGAGGAGAAGGGGGAGGCTTCACTACGTGTCGAAAGAGAATAAGCAGACGACGACTCTGAAATTCTCAGAACTATTCGAGAAGAAGGATGAAGAAGGGGAGGAGGCAACCACGATCGTGTAGATCTCGCAGAAGCTAGCAAAAGCTGAAAATCACTTCGCGATATTTTGAAAAAAATTAGGGACTGCTGTGCCTCCGCCTCTGACCTGGGCAATATTCCACTCGCATGTAATTCGTAGAACAAACAACTCGCTTTTATTTGTATGTATACGATTCAGATAAGGCAGTACACAAAGTCATTTGTTTACTTGAGAAATACTTTCTAGGCAGCACGTACAATGCCTTTTAAAAGTGACGAATCGATGGGCGGTGATTCATTCCGAATTACCGAAATGTCACGGTTTTCCGTCGAAATGCCCATTTCACTCGATCGTCACTTGGTATTAATATGCCGCCTTCACACACCGGAAAATGGCCATTTGTAATCTGGGTCTTGAAACCTCGTAAAGCCTGAGAGAAACGTCTTGTGGAAGTTTGAAAAAACCATGTGCAATCGGTTCAAAAAAAAACCCGTGAAGGAACAATATCCGTTTCATACTGCTTTCATTCCATCAGTTAACAGTAAAAGAACATGTGCACTTAGTGTGACTCCGCTGGCAGCCAATGTAAACACCAGGCCAGCTTCCTCCTTTATTTTACAACGTTTTAACAGGCGTTAAACAGACGCCATTTTCAAACTTGGAGAGGGCTTTTACGCATTTAACGTTCCGAGAAACCGTCACTAATGCAACGCCAACGATTAGATTTTAATCGAAAACTAGTCAAGTATTGAATGATTCCCCAAATGCGAACCTTATCGGGCAAGGCCGTACACGAGCGGCACTGACCATGCACGTAGAGACCACGTTGATGTAATTATCGGCAACGTTGACCTTGATTTTAAATTTGGCAATCCAACGAATTCACTTTCGACTGCCGAATTTTCACACTTTTGGTTCCTCCAAAGTTAATGTGACCGACACCACTGGATTGAGTAATTAAAATCCTCATAAAGATAATAATTTCTAGAACGTTTTCGAATGGTCCTGGTATCGGGGAGTCATTAGTGGCAAGTGAATTTCAGTACATTCCACGAATAATTTCGTTTTGGGGCCCCCGGAAGCGACAGTGCATTGTCCCTTTGTACCGGGGACGATAGCCATTTCCTGCCCTCTCTGATGGCTGCATTAGGGCCGGCTATCTTTTACCATTTTCGATAAATGTCTGGCAGTAAATTGAAGTCTTCTCTCAAAGGGCACAAACAAGACGCAGATAACGGGCCTCTCTTCAAATAAAACATGCACCTAAGCCAATAGTTTGTTTAACAAAAGACAGTTATCAATGCTACGCCAATGATTATAAATTAAATCGCAAATTACATTACTTTTGTTAACACGCATCAGTGGAGTGGAGAATAGATTTTTTACTTAATAGCTTCAACACCTTTTTAACACTGCTTTTTAATTATTAGTTAATTAAGTTGATGTTCTTATCCTTATCAGTACATCTGGGATACGCCATTGAAATTTACAATCGGTTTTAACCAGGGAGACTAGGGACGTGGCAAATACGAAATATTTACTTAAACTGGCGAAATTCCAAACCTAAATGTATTTCAAATTTTACTCACTATACGCATTGTAGTCTTGCACGCCAATGGATATTAGTTTTCAACTTTCAAATTTTATCTATAAATGCGAAAATTGGCACCTGCGCTTATGATCATTCTAGACAAGTAGAAAGCACGACACGTTCCTTCGTTTAAATTTCTAGATATACAGTATCCAACAGAAAGTACACATCATATAGAATTTTTTTTATTTGTATTTATCAGAAAATTTTATTCTTCGTAAAAGTTTGTACATTTCTCTCAAAACTCGGTTCACAAAATTTTTATATCTCATTTTATATGGGAGAGATTTGAAAATTACGAAAATGGCACATGAGTAAAGTATATACCTTTATTTTTTTATTTTAAAGAAAACATGTATTATGAAACGTTATTTAGAATTAAAAGATAAGCCGAACAATGAAGTTTTAAGTTTCTATTCCATAAAACACTTTTTCAAATAATATTATTTGTATTTTTTAATCCTCTCTGAAACGAAACTGGCATATTAAATAAATTTGTTTTATTTTCTACACGGGGTAAATCCTAAAAAAAATTCCGAAGAAATGTTTTGTAGACTAATAACTTTAAACTTCATTGTTGGGCTTATCTTTTAATTCTAAACCACTTTTCATAATACATGTTTCCTCCAAAATTAAAAATAAAGCCATTTTCGTAATTTTCGAATCTCGCTTATATGAAATGAAATATACAAATTTTGTAAACTGGGTTTTGAGTTTCCAAAAAGGCACAAACTTTTACCGAGAATAAAATTTTCTGATAAATTCAAATAAAAAAAAATCCCATATGATGTGTACTTTCTGCCGGTCACTGTATGTATAGTAAATATCAAATCTGAACGTATCTGAAATTGTGGCCACTATTGAAAGTCTCCTACGTCAATAAATTATGGATAGTTCCAAAGTTTCAAAGTTGACCAAAGTTACGGTCAGAGCAAGGGCGTAGAATGCGGGAAATGTTTGCCCCTTTAAAGTTCTAAGTTAACCAAGTTCACATCTGAACGTGCTTCAAAAAGTGGATACTACAGAAAATCAGCTACGCCCATGATTTACATGGACGCATTCGAAGCTTGTTTCTTTTATAAATATGAAAATTGATATTTGCATTTAAAGTCACATTAAGGACATAAAAGGCAGAAAATATTTGTCCCTTTAATATCATATACGAAGTCTCAGTGGGCCACTGATTTATTAAACTGACAATTGCATGAACTTTTGTCATTTGTCTGAGAACTCATTGGCCGAGGATATTTCGTTTTAGAGTGTAATACATGTCAATTGCAAGTATTTATTTCTTGTAGAAGAGGCTAAAAATGCATTGGCGAAGGATACTGAAGTTTCAAGGATGAAAATATTAATTAAAAGATATATTTTAATTGGAACTAAAATTTAGATTTTTAGGTGAGTTTTTCTGTGTTTTGCTTCTAAATTTTCAGTTAAGAATTACAACATGCATTTCCTTAAACTTCGGCCTATCAGTAAATGGCAACAAGGCAACGTTCATTTGTCTAAATAGCATGGCCAACATATGCTATAAACACGCAAGTGCGACTAAGAGACACTATCGAAAATCGTCACGGTAGGAAAGGTAACACGTTGCCAGCTTTGGTAAAATTTCTTAAATATGTTGAAGAATGTTTGCCAGTATTGGTAAAAAATGTATTTTCCCTAAAATTTTAAGATGATTCAATGTAATTCTTTTGGTTTTTCGTGCGCAGATGACATGCGTCCTAATCTCAATTCAAATTGCCCAGTGTTGTATTGTGTGGTACAAAGAAACAGCATCAAATTCACAAACCGAAGGCCTTTTTAGGGTAAATATCCGCACTGCTCGATCGATCAAGACGAGGACCGTGCGGAAAATTCATTATTTTCTTTCAGCGGCAGCATTTTCCTTTCATACATTGTCGAACGCCCGGGGAGAAAAACCCAATCAATTTTCTTATTTCGGGGTTAATCTATTTGCTTTTTAGTGCGCCATATTTCCACCCCCTTCAGGCCAGCCAGCGCGGTTCCCACGCGCTCGAACCGGGTGATGGAGAGTCCTATTATTGTCTGTTATTTATTTGATTGCCGTGGCGCACGCCACTGACGTGTGCTACACCTTAGGTATGCACATGATGGTGTCTGGTTTCAAGGCGAACTACACAGGTTGTCTTGTTTTTGCTGGTGATGCGACTAGATACCTACCTAATGGCGGTTATATCATCATCGTTTCGCTAATTCAGAGTGACACACAGGAAAAGAGGACGTCACGTTCAGAAACGGCTTAACTGTGGCCGCATCCTGCCACAGATAACGCCTCGCATAAATCGTCGGACTCTGTTAAGGCTGATTCACACTGTCTAATCTAATCTTTGGGCCTAGCGTCTAAGGCCGCGACCACAACATTTTAACGCACGCCACTGCGGGTTGGCAAATTGGACCGCGATACTACAGCCTTATCGTGTCATGTGTCATTGTAAACAACGCTAGGCTGAATACACATTACACATTGCGCTGTCTTATGGGCTTGGCGATACAAGCCGTAATGGGTTGCAGGATTTGAAAACCCATAACCTTGCGTCCGGAGTGCGTGGAGGCCAAATGGACTTTGGTCACACCAAAGGCAGTAAAAAGATTTTTTTCGAATCATTATCGTATTTTCCCCAATGTCCACGAATATTTCTTTGGAATTTACGTCTCTATGTAGATACACACACCCGACACATGGTCCGATACCGATTTAATTAACGTGTTCATTAAAGCGCCGCCATATTAAGCCTACAATAGAGACAAAAGTATCGGGAACGATGATGATGATGACGCCGCCATCACACTCGGTGGACACAAATAAAGCGCTTTTATGAAGGCTTTATTAATAATTATAAATTACATGGCGGGGTTTCATTAAATTCTGGGCGGAAAGTTTACTTTCCGTCCCTGTTCAGATTAGCCGATGCATCCCTAAAACGATGTTTTCGACACACATGCGCTAAAATGGTTATAAATAGGCCGCCAACAGGTTCTTATTCAAATTCCTGCATTCGCAGAAGGTGGTGCTTGTCCGAGGCCGATTCAGCACCTGAGCGCCACAAGAACTAAGCGGAAGAAATCAGGTCCAGAATAAATTACAATAATTCTTTACCCTTATCTTTATCTGACGCATCGTCCTCTCTCTCTCCCTCCCTCTTTTCTGTGGGTAACGTTTTTTCTCCGCCGCGAGGGATAATCACCTTAATAAATGGCTCTTCGGTCTTCTTGCGACGAGACAAATAGTGCTGTCTCCCTTTACTTTAAAGCCCTTATTAATCATATGATTTTTTAAAAATTCCCTACAAGCCGCCCCGTTTGGCCCGCAAAATACCGAGCCCCCACGAATCCCCCCAGCTCCTGTTTTGCTCATCTGTGCCATCCCCCTAAGGTCGTCCCTGGAACAAATTTGAGGGAAATCTGGGGAATATTCAAAGTCAAAGGTAAATATCAAAAGATGTGCCGGCAAGTTGTTGAATATTTAACGGACCCGTAAATAAGGTCGGAAGGAATTCCGCCTAAGGGGATCAACAGGGGGGAGGTGGGAGGTATGTTTTTCGTGCCGATTTATTATACGGAGCGAGTTTGAGGTTTCAAATCAACTATAAACTCCATGTAAATTAGAAATGTGTTCATGACATAAGCGCCCTTGAAATGTGTTTGCATTGCTCACGAGAAGATCAAAATGAAACTCGTAACCACGAAGATGAATTTTGTTTGAAATCGAACGCAGGTAAAATCAAAATTTTAAATATACTCTCTGAGGTACGTCACTGGACGAAAAACAAAACGATGTTCAAATAAAGAAAGAATTAAAAATAACTCTTGACTCAGCTTAAAATTATGAACTCGGTATGACGACGAACGCCAATGCTCATTTTAGGACTTTAGAGCTGGCAACAGAGTTGAAAAAAAGTAAGAAAAAGACGTTGTAAAAACCCAGAAAAACTTTTCAAGCCCTTAATTATATAATTACAAATTAAGTCACTGCTCCCTGTAGTGTCAGACACACTGCGTTAATCAGGTCGCTGAGACTTACAGAGGAGAATTGAAGATACTACCGATAGTACAGAAAGTCCCTCAAAAAACCTTTTCGAAAGCATGACAATTTATTGAGCATTAAATATAATTTAACTTGGTGACCGTTTTAGTGTCGTCTTTCATAAACCCCTCTAAATGGAAAGCAGGGGGTTTACAGGTTCCCCTGTAAGGAAAGTGATTTCAATGGAAATCTCGGATCTTACATAGCAAAGGTAGAGCTATCAAATCATATAGAAAATCCCTACAAAACCATGCTGTAATTCAAGTTACAGACGTTTTCCCTTAATCCTTCGGGACTTCCTTTTAAACTATGGGTTTTTATGGAAGTCTTGGGACTCGCCTGAGGAACGCTAATGACTGCTATAGGAAATCCCTTGGAAAACCTTCCTAAACCCTTATTAGACTTACGTAGTTGAAATTTAGGTTACTAATCGCGTTTATGTTCAAGTTCCTCTGTAAAGACAGAGATTAAAGTAGAGAAACTATGCTGCTTACAAAGTAAAGTGATTTTTCGAGTAACTCTTTGGCATTACTGTGTAAGGCAGGAGATTTCAATGGAGATATGATGATTTACAGAAGGAGACTAGAGATATCAATTGGGAGAGAACATCCCTTGGAAAGCCCCCTACAAATGCTTAATTCAGAATCTGTGATTAGAGCTATACTGCGAATTCACACAGAAGTTCTCATCAAGGCTATCAAATACATATCTTCGAAAGTGCCCAACAACTGTAATTAGGAGCCATGTAAGGGAATTAAATGAAAATCTCAATGCTTAAACGGCTAGTATGGAAAATTGCAAAAATTCTTTACAAAAACCTTTTCACGGCCGAAATTTAAAATTACTGTAGCTTCGACTGTGCCAGGTTGCAACCCCGTTAGGTAACTTCTAAATGGAAGTATTCGGACTTACAGAGGAGAGTTAGACCAAATTGGTCTAAATTGGGGTCAAAATTGGAACGTGAAAATAACTAAGTGGCGCGCCCGAGGGCGCGCGGCTCTAAAACGAGCCACTCCAAGAAAAAAAGAAGTTCATGACCACTGCGGCACTTAAGGCATGTTGCCCATAAAATCTAAATAAAGCCCCAATCATAGTCGTGTTCCCCGAGGTTATTTTTAACCTTCCAGAAGGTCGCAAGTGTTTAACTCAGTCTCGTGAGCTATTTCTGGCCCCCCCAGATCTCGGTGTCGACCAACCTCTAATCTCTTCTTTAGTCCATGAAAATTTGCGGGAAAACCCCACCTGCCAACAGGTGAAAAATCAGATGTTTACTACCGGATATTATAATGTAATCACGACGCCCTTAGAAAGTGCGTAAATATCCCCTCGATTTCAATACACAATCGTTGGGAAACAGTGGCGTGGGAGGCTCTCGCTATTTATACGAGTCCCACATCCCACCATAATCCGATTGAAAAAAGACCAATAACTTTCGGTTGAGCGGTACTACCTGGAGCTTGGAAGATTATTGTTAAACCTACTTATGCACCATACCCACGAGACCCAGCAAGAGAGAGACAATTAACGGGGATTCGGCCTTCACGAGAACGAGTGCATTCTTGGCGAGATTATTGAATGAAGCCGATTACGTAAGCGCTCATTGGCGTACCGGCAACACCGCCAAAAATCTAAACCGAGGGTAGACACCCCCGAGGGGCGACGGGGGAGCCCCAACACATGACACCCTGCAGCCGTGGATGTTTCCTTTTTTCCGCGTGTTCCGAAACCTGACCCCAGTGTCGATAGTGTCGCACAAGACTGCTAAAACACGTAGACATTCACAGAACAGGTGCCATTATACGTAAATAATGAACGAGGTTTGGCTTCATTGTTGTGTGTGTATGTGTCTGTGTGTGTGTGTGTGTGTGTGTGTGTGTGCGTGCGACCGAAGGGGTTGTTTTGTCCCCTTTAAGACCGGATGCGAGGCGGGGGCGGAACTGGGACTCGCATTGTTCCACTGGCCTGAAAAAGCCCCAGTTTTAATATTGCATCGGGACCTGTGGACAATGCCTCATCAGGAATATTGTTCTTCTTGTCCGCAGGCGGTAACGCAATTTCAACTGTTGCAATAACGTTATTACGTGTACAGGCTTCACAAGGCGCAGACCTCTGCAACCAGTGAAGAATGTCGCTGAATAAATAATAAGAACGCATTATAAAATACGATACACAGATAAAATTATACGTATATAAATAAATGGCTTTGCGACGGCGATCCATTTAATTCTGAATCATTAAACACAAGTTCTACGAAGTAGAATTGTCAGTCAATACGTTCAATCATAATTCACTGGGGATAGTATTAATAAGGTGCTGGTAACATGAACAATAACAATAAAAATATTAGCTTATCGATGAATCGCTGTTTTCCCTGAGCTTTAAGTGAGGAAATCGCGCGATAATGTACGGAGAAAAGGTTATCAATTTCACTAACTGCATAAAAACGGAAATGAAACACTTCTTATCAAGGAAGTTCGGAAAAGCCGGGTTTAAGCCATCGGAATTCCTGGATTTCAGGCAACACTTAATAGACATTGATAGGAGTTAAATGAGTGCTTGAACCTCAGGTTTGACTGCTTTAAGAAAAAATATACTAATTTTACGCCTCTGAGGATTATCTCAACCAAAGTGAGTCGTCAAAATGGGAAACAGGAACGTAATGCACCTAAAATTACTTTAATTAATTCACGCCAAGCCAACTCTGCCTTAAAGGACTGATACTTTGCATCAAATACTAAAAAATTTCAGGCGAGTATAAGTTCAAAGGGCTCCTCGCCCTCAAAACTCTCAACCAAGTTCTACCTTCGACTCACTCTTTGATTAAGTTCAAAGGTGACCAAAATATTTTTTTTAATGAAATTACAATTTATTTGAGAGCTTAACTAAACGTTACAACAAATTTTTAGGTTTGGGCCCAGAAAAAATATTGCCGTAATGGGGTCCACAAGACATCTGTAGACCTACGTCAATATCAAATAAATCGAATGTTTCACATTCAGGGCCTCAACTACAAGTTAAATACACACGGAAAATTGATAGAAATCAACTGTGTATAGTAGAAAGCAGGGAAAAATTCTCATTTCAGTGGATCTGCATTGGAATAAGTCACTGACCTCAGGGGCCAGCAGTTGCGGAGCGAAATTAACATGCAAAATCCCAGTTTCCCTAGCCAAAATAATACTTTCCTGATGCTTCTGAATTCTAGCAATGTTAAATGCGGTTAAGTGGGAGTTTTGGTTTAATTTCTTGGCTGCATAAAGGAATTTTTAATTACCTAAAATCGCGAGATTCAAAATGAATAAACACAGGTTAAAGGACGCGCGAATTTCAAAGAAATGCCCGTCGCCCTGAATGGAAGTTTATTATCCCTTTCTTCTTCGTGCCGCTAAAGCAGGATGGTGTTATAATCGGGAACCATAAATGTCATACACGTTTATAATGACATTGTCCATCTTCATCATCGGTTCTGAGCGTTCACTCGAGTGTAATTGGGGCAAGAATGTTTAAACAGAAGCTTTCCCCACACTTCGTGGGAATTTTGTATACAAACCGGCTTCGCTTCTATGACCTATGGCCCTCATTAATTACAATTTACTAATCAAGAATCACGTGTATTGCATTATTTTCGAGCCGTCGCGAAGCGTCTACAGGTGAATTAGCCAATAATAATTGTAAATCAGTCGAATGTATACGGAGTTACGTAAATCTCCTATGAGATCATAGTTACGAGAACATTTAACAACGCGACGTGTTTACAGTGGGATTAAATGCTATATTCGCTTCAACCTTATCTGGACAATTTAATGAGCGCCGGTTATTTTCGCATCGTTATCGTGCCAGGAGGATTTTTCTCTAAATAACCAATCCACCTCTAAACAAATTCCCCAAGCAAACTACGATATTCAGTCAGAATTTAATTTTAGATAGTTTTATCTTCTCGTATTAATCGCTATCGATCTCTTCAGTAAAGTGGTCTAAAAAGTCCTCGCGCACGCAGTGAAAACAGATTAAGAGATTTATGTCCCATATATGGGTACAAATAAAACACTGTTCCTAAGTGTCTGGCTCAATAGGAGGCTAGATTTCGAGGGTTAATTACATGGAAAGTTAATTACGAGGGTCGTAAAGAGTCTTTTGAATAGCCAATACACTTAGTTATTTCTTGGCAACTATTTTCTTGCTTTATAAAATAGCCATTAACCCTGGAATTAGTGTAGTCGTGAACTCTAGAGCAATGGCAGCAAATGTGAGTGCAGGAGTACAGCACTCAGAGTAGGAATACCAAGTTGAGTTGTTGTTATAATTATCTCTGGACAATTACGAACGATAAGAATAGTAATGATTCATTATTACGCATTTGAGATAAGCCTTTTACCTGTTGCCAGTGATCATCGAGGCTCGGCTTGGCCGTAAAAAAGCCGGTATCGTGAATATCCTGCAGCTCTTTAAAGATGTCTACGCTGGGCAATATATCCATATTTGCCAAAATCGAGAAAACAAACACACAGAACAGAAAATAAACCACTAAATTCCTGCGGAGCAGTCGAGCTCCATCCCCGATCCAATTACCAAATCCGTATCAACAAACCGCTGTTTCTTCAGTGGTCAACGCACGGAGCCGGCATTTCGCGTTTGTTGATCTAAAGCTCCGCGAACGGTTCTGGAGGAGCAGAAATCCGAAAACGACCCAAGTGAACTATTCGAAGAGTGCCTTGCACGCACACTGCGATTCCGTGGTGGAAAAACGGAAAGCGCTTTAATAATAGTGGAAAATCGCCGGGATGGCGGTTCGGGGCGAAAATGGCGGCCGCGGGACGTTCGAGGGTCGGCTCGTTCCCTGTCTCAAAGACCACGGCAAGTCTGTTTGGCGACTCGGAAAGTTTGGGGGATGAAAATGCAGTTTTCACGTCTCGTGACCCGTCGCTTATGGAACAAGCCTAGACGTTCGGCCGTTAAGATCGGCAAGACTGCCGACACGATCGCGTTCGAATGTCCTGCCGACCGACGCTCGTGGCGCGCTGCAACGCGACGATGCCACGTTTAGCCGTATTTTCCGAACGCATTCTGCCAAAATGTCAATGTTCGTCAATCGTGAAACATCAACAAAATGGCTGCCGTTCTAGACCAATCATTGGTGACAAGTTTGAAGATAAAATATTTTTTCACCACTTTTTTCTATTAGACTTCGCCATTTTTCTCCCATTCTGCTAATTGTTGATGAATCAAAATAACCATATAAGGACCCCATTTGGCGACTTGTGACGTCTCAGTTTTTTAACTTTTTATATTCGTATGTTCAGCTCAACAACATTAAAGAAGATGTCCACAAATTTCTCTGTCTTTTGTTAACCTCCGCTATCTTCGGCCATTTGTGAAAATTTCGAAAACAATTGCAACAACGCTGAAGTTTATCCTAAGGTGGCCAGTATATCTTCTAAAAATATCACGTCCCAAAACAAAAATGTCTGCCTGTTAACATCTATCATTTTGGCGTAAGTGTCACACCAAACGAAGTAAAAAATCCCATTTGAAAAAATGCCAAAAAGGAGCCCCAAAATCGACACACGTCTGCGCAAAAATGAAAAAAATTGTCATTTGGTGGCAGCTGTCAAATCATGATCAAAACTGATATTTACGTTTTTAAACTTCACATCAGTTTGTAAGACAAGATGGCAGCTGTTTGTAATCTCCAAACTATCGGGTGGTTTGTTTGTCCTATCAAATCTAGAGTCTTCGTCCAGTGGCGTACCATAACTGATTTCGTTCTCGGTTGTATTTTCTTAAACAGAAACACAGACCCACTTTAATACGTAGCGAGTGAAATACAGAATTGATTCGAGTCAATAATTATAGCGTCTTCCAATCAATTGGGAAAGTCGGCACATTTGCCATCTGATGCGCAGTTTTAATCAAACTGATAACTGCCTGTTTCGCCTCTTCTTGTGGAATAATTGTGATGTTTATTACTCTTTCATGCGAATGGCAAACAATCGACAGGCACATGGCGGGTGAAGAATATTAAAAGTTTTCTTACTCTTTTACTGCAAACATTTTTTTTAATCAAAGTTGTAAACTCGCTACATTCACAGTTTCACGTTATATCCCTACTTACAGCCTACAGGGATAAAAGGACAAAGAAGGCAGAGCATTGAAATGTTTAAAACAGAGGCTCAAATGCAACAACAAGAACTTCAGAACATCTAAACAGCTAAACGGACGGATTGGGGGCAGTATAACAGTCGGGACAGCCTACAGCTACTATCCATATAGCTTTTCCAGGATGGTGGTCGGGGCGTCCGCGCTGTACTTGGATATTTGCCTCAGCAGCGCGAACTTCTTCATAATGCCTTTCTTGGAGGACTGCAAGTCGTAGAGGGAGCACAGGTTCAGGACGATGGATTCATGGAGGGTGTTTACGGGATTTGACGCTATAGCAGCCTCCAGCAGCGCAATGGCCTCTTTGATACGCCCGTCGTAAAACATGCACACCCCCAAGTTGTTCAGGATCTGCAATTTTCCACTGTTCCATCAATGAAAGAGCAAAATCTGGAAGTAAAAACCATGATATTGGAAGGATCCAGGGCGCTTGCTCTCTGGAAACACGTGCAAGCCTCCTCGTAGTTCTTTTGAGCAATAGCGAGAAGGCCTCTGTCCACCAATTCACGCACACCACTGGAGCCGTAGAGATAGGCTTCATTGAAGCACACTTCGGCCCCTCAAATAAACACAAAACTACCTAAAACCTTCTTATATTAATGGCCTTACCCCCAATGTTTCCAGTTTGCAAATTGAGGCGGCCTAAAGCGGACAGCAGCACGTGCTTTGGGGGCTCATCCCTGCAAAAACTTTATCTGTAGCTGAAGCTTTTTTTAAAACTTCCAATCTACCGTTTGATAAGTTGCCCTAGCAACTCCATGGCGAGTCCATAATCCTTAATAGAGCATGCGCAGTTGATTATCGAGTACACCACTTTTGCCTCTCTGGCAGACCACAGCTTCAAAGAGTCAGCTCTATCAGCCTCGCTAAGCTCAATATTGCTGCCATCCTCACAGAAACCTACATCAAAATCTCTTTTTAAATCTCGGCAACAATATCGAGGATTCGCACCTCCTTTGAGGTTATTGAGCATCTTCTTTATGGCCGCCCACATGCAAAAGAGCCTTCTCAGTGAGTCTTTGGGTTTCCCGCAGTGCATCGGCAACTCTGCCAGTAGCAGGCGGAAGCTGAAGGTGGCCATAGAACCGGTGCGATTGCCATAGGACTCTGGATAGTACTAATAGACAAAATTTCTGTAGTTCGTTTATATGTGGGGAATTTGGAGGTGCGAGTTTGGGGAAAGGTGCGTTACATAAGGCAGAAACCTGGTAGAAAATATCGGGCTTCTCCAGCTGACTGAAAGGGTGCGCCTCGGCTTGGGCCACCGCGAAAGACTTCGTTTTAAGCAGCAGTGCTAGTCGTATGTACCAAAGCTGCAGAGTCTGAGGAGTATGAATAGTGGGGTGGCCTAGAAATGATATTATAGAGTCTTAAGAAGTCTTTGAAGGGGTATTTGACCTTGTCGCCCTCTGCCTTGGCCGTACAAAGTCAAAAGCATCGCTGTATGATTGATAGCCGCTCTAGAATTGTTTATCAATAAGTAAGTGGAAGAGACTAGTGCCGAATAAGTACCCAAAAGCTCCCATTTGAACCAAGTCTTTTAGCCTCCGCTCGTTAGGAGTGAGGCTAGGAGTGAGGCTGCCCCGCTTGCACCCTTCTTTAGCCTCCCTGCAGCACATGACTATAGGCTCCCCCATTTCGTCCTCAATATCCTCATCCAGTAAAACCTACAATTTTGTTAAGATATTTTGGCTATTGCTAAATATGACATGGTACCCCTGGCATGGTTAACATTCCTATATCCGGCTTGTACGTTCCGGTAGGGATGGTTGCCTTAGCCACCAGCACCTGTCTGGTCTTTTCCATCGGTATCCACGCATCTCTGCGACGCTCTGCCTCCCCAGAAGAAGTCACCCGTGGAATGTGTGTGTCCTATAATAAAAGAGCATTAAAGCGAGGATCTTTGGTCATAAAAAAGCCGCTCACAGGTCCTTGTTTCCTGCTGATCAAGTTCACCGACACTTCAAAAAACATTCGTGAATAATGAAAGCGTCCGTTACAATACTACAATCAGCTATAACTGGAGTAAAATTGGAGAGGTGCGTAGGTCCTTCCCCATATCCCCCCCAAAAACGATCGAAGACGCTTTGTTTGAAAAATTAAGTAAGTACGTTCTATTACGATATAAAGGTCCACGATTTCATTGGTATCGAACCGAAGGCCCGCGTGGACACACTGTATTAGAGAAAGGGTTTCCACGGAAAGTGGAATGGGGATCGATAATGTGGCGCTCGTCTCTCGGAAATGTTTCCTATTGGAGGAGGTCTAAAAATACCTCCGTGCGCCTTTAAGGTGATTAAGATTTATCGCATTTGTCTAGGCAGTAATTCGATACTCTTGTGTGTGTTTTGGTTGGTTGATGGAATGCGGAAGAAAGAGCTCTTATTGTAGACACTTTGCATTTAAAAAAATTTGGTAACAATAAACTTTAGCTGTTTAAGGGATGTGGGAAAGGTATCTTTTATTTACACAGATCTATGGAATTTTATTATAACATTTAAATCAAATCTTTTAGCTGTGGCAAAAAACGAAAAGATGCCACAAACCCATGGACTATCATTTTTAATCAATAAAATGATAATTTCATAGCACATATGATCCCGTACTAAGAATTGCCATCGAAAACATTTGAAATTCCCATAATGCAACGAGTTTCCGTTTTCAGCAGGTCGACCAATAACGTGTTTGCCGGTCTGCAGTGAAGTAGCCATATTGCCAGTGTTTACGAAAACTCTGAATTCTTCATTTACATTGCTGTTAAGGTATATGGAAATTGAAACATTTGCTTAATTTTGATTATATTTTATTTAAATTTTATGCATAATAGATAAAATTTTGTTAAATTTTGCTTATGTAATATACAAAACTGGAAATTTTATAATTTTCTTTTCTTTTGTATTTTGAGTCTTTTAAGGCTTGGCAACGTTGTGCACTTCTGGCGGTATTAACGCAAGCAGAGATGGAAATGGAGATGGAGATGCTTTACTGATTGTCGCTTGTCGGCCATTTTGCCCGGGTATCTTACGAGATGTATTAAGTTGTATTTCTGTGACTAAAATTTCTAGAAATTTGTGGCTCAAAAATCAAATTTGAAGCGCAGTAAAAGTGCAACTAAATTGTATCCATCAGTGAGTATTAAAAGGTACGTACCTTCATTCTACCCTACACAAATACTGTTAATCTTAAATTGGTTCCTAGCGGTATTGTTGGGGCCCCATTCCCACCCTCGAGAACATCTTTTTAAGTTACCCACCTGCAGACTAATTTTTAAAGTCATTCTATTTAAAAATGGATTTAGTTTCAAATTAATATATTTCATGTACATGTATCAACATTTAATCACTTTTCAAAACTAAATTTCATTCTTTTATTCAATTATCTACTTTTTTCCTGGATTGCCAGCCATGGCCTGTGGTCTCTGCAATAATATTCAGCTAGGTAGCTACTAGCCATGGTTTTTGTTAGTATTTAAGCTCCATTTCACTCTTTATTAATCTAATAATCAACTGCAACCAGTGGAATTTCTAGACAAAGCAGGATTGCTTGAAAATTTCCATTTTGTAATTTTATTATTTCACATGCATTTTACCTACCTTTGCGTCGAAACTACACATTTCAAATATGTATTATTTCTTGTAGAAAATAAATCTTCTAGTCAACCATGGTGCGAGGCGGCAGAGGATACTCTACACGTGGCGGTTCCTACAGAGGGTCCAGTCGAGGAAATCCATGGCATGAAGGAGGAGGTCGTGGAGGTAGAAAAAATTACCTACTCTTATACTAATAGTACATCTATTATGCAAATAAAGGTTATGGGCGGAGCTCAAGAGGCAGTTACAGCTATGATTCTGGTTATGATAAAGGCAGGTTTTCTGAGAGGTTCAGCAGGGAGGAATATACCCCCAAACCATACCGAGGGGTAAATATCATTAGGCTTTCACTATAAATCATTAATCCTCAACCATTTACTAATGGGTGTTTGTATGAACTTAGGAAACTTCCATTAAGGAGTAATCGAGAATTTGAAATATGTTTGTATTTGGCTGCCTGGATACTAACCTACCATTCCTTTCCATTGCTGTATTTTGTTGAATGGGAACATTTTTATGTGAAGTTATTCACATTCACTGCTTCCCATTGGAATCTCAAAAATGAGAAGAGATATGAAACTGGATTAATTTGGGCAAACTTAATCATATTTATGCTAAATAAGAGTACATTTTGAAATTTAGAAAATTTTTACCAATCTTAGAAATACTACAGAAAAACAGATCATTTAACCTTAACTAATCTATATTTCTCCTAAATTTGAATGTTTTTCTTACATCACTTTTAGTATTTTCTATTTTTTTCATATTTTTCTCTAATTTGTTATTCTTATTTTACCTCAATTTTCTTACTACCCTATACTCTTGACTGATCTTAGAGTTTCTTTCAACTTGAATCCCTTATTTGAGTTAAGTTTCTCTAGTGTTTTCTATATTTCGGCACAGTTTTATGCCATTGTCAAACCTAGTTTCTTCCCTATTTTAAATCCTTCTAATCTCATTTCACTCCAAATTTCAACACTAGTCTTAATTTTGTCTCTGCATATTTAAATACTGGAGAAAACATATTTTCAGGAAAGCAGTTATTCCCGGGAGAGACATTCTCCTGAAAGAAAAAGGCCCAGGCATGAGGTGAGTATTGATACAATTTCCTATTTATTTCTCTCTTACAGCTCTGAAAACTAAAACAATTGAGAAATCGAGAAAAGCATGCTATAAGTAGACAGTTTTGGTGACGGAAGACATCCAATTTTAATTTGAAATAATCCTTGAGAACTTGGAAAAACAAAGTTAAAAAGCACTCTATTAGTACCACAAACCTGGCTGAAAAAGTGACTCACTGTCAGAGCACTTGTGAAAGTCTAAAAAATTAACTATAGAAGAGGGTTAATTCATGTGTAAAAAATACGACAGTGGCTTATTTAACATATAGAAAACCATGAAATTAAGGTATTGGTAAAATGTAAAGTAACCATGGAATTATGGCTATTTGAATTAGTGGGGTTTTGAACACTGACAAAGGACTGAAATGTCTGATCATTTTCACGCCCTTCGACTAAAAAGGAACCTTAAGTTTTTTGATTGAAGGACCGAGTAATGCAGAGCGGCGCTCTCGATCACAGTATCGATTGACGCCCCCCTTAGCAAGGGCCCAAACAATTAATAAACGAATTGTCCGTCCATCTTAATTAGGCACCTTCAAGGCACGAATACAGCACCAGTCGTTACGAATCGTACCCTCCTGAACGTAGGAGCTATACAACCGATAGGCATCACGCCCCATCTCCTTACACGTCGAGGAGGGAAGAATTCCGCAAGCCCCCGCCACCCCCCTCCCCAAGAGGGAGCGGAAGGGGGCGCATAAGCAGCTCCAGGGGATTGCGCGGGGTGCGACGGGAGAGAGGAGGCCCTTCGCTAAGTCACAAACTGAATGTCAGATCCTATGCCATAAGGAAAAGGGGCTCAGTGCGCGGGGATTATTCGAGCCGATTCAGACTGACCAGGTTCAAGAGGTAATTTGGTTTTTGATGTTAATTTTGATTATTATGAAGGTGCTCGACAAGAGAAAGATACAGAGAGATCCCAGTTATTTTTGATTTTATTTTCAATGAGATTCGAGCCACGAAATGCGTTTAAAAAATGAACTCTAAAGGAACGAGAATGAGTACCGGATTTTTCCAGCAGCAGCAGGATTAAGAGGTTAACGTTAATACATAATCAGTTTTGGCCTTTATTTGAAAATTTTAATACTCATTGATATTATCCTAGTAGGGGAGTGCTTAGACGCCGATTGGAAGCACTGACCAGCGACGAAGAGTCCAGTGGCGAAGAAGTCGATACAGTCAAAGTAAAAAAGGAGGAATCTGCTGCTTCCCCAGAGAAAGTGGAGGTTAAAAAGGAGATACTGGATAACGAGGAAGAAACGGGAAATGCCGAGACGGAGACATCGCCCAAGAAGGAGAAAAGTGAGGAGTCGAAGGCTGACAGGGCGTTTGTGGAGTTGGTGTGTCCTCAGTGCAATATCAAGCTGCCTACTTTCAGGAGGTACGAGTTGCATCTGCAGGGCCATACTCATCTTCTTGCCATGCGCAAAGTGGCTATTAAGCAGCGTTCTATTTTGGGTAAGAATGAATTTTTCTCTCTCTCAATATCGAAATCAGTCCTGAGCAAATGAAGATGGCCTTTATTAATCTGTTTCAACATACTTTTAAAAAATGATGAATCATGTCCCCCTACAGCACAAATGCGGCAAGCGCAACGTAACGCTCAAAACGAGCTGGAAAAAAGTGGCGAGGGCATTACGGTGCATACAGTGTTCTGCCCCCTGTGCAAATTGAACTACAAGCAAGAACGAGCCGTGCATCAGGCCACTGCCGCCCATAAGAACATGAAAAAGTTCCTGATGCCTTCCTGTAAGGTGTGTAAGAAAGCCTTTAAGAGCCCCATGGTGTACGAACATCACTTGTGCAGCGTCGATCATTTGAAGGTTTGTTTTCGTTACCACTTCGTCAAATTTGAAATTGCAAAGTGTAGTTTCAGCGTAAGCAAAAGGTGGATGGAGCTCCTGGAAGTGGAGATGAAGACAATTTAGAAGAGTTCACTACTATTGACTCAGTAGGGGAGGTGGGAGACGAAGCGGCTGCATCCTCGGACGAGAAGGAGAAGCAAGAGAAAGAAAAGAAGAAGAAAGTTAGTGTTGGGATGGAGCAAATTATGCGAATTGAAGCATATTATTGCGATTTATGCCGCATGTTCCTGCCCATCGGGACTGAGAATGAGTATCCGGATATTTTAGCTGGGTAAGCATATCACATTTTTTCTCAAGGAAGTGGTTACAGTCTTTGTTAAAGGCATTGCAGGAAACGCTTTCATTTGGCCCGCTATGTGCGCCAAAAGGAGAGCGAAGACTTAAAAAAAAAGGCAGAGAAACTACAGCGCAAAGAAACTGCTGAAAAGGAGAAAAAAGAGGAGGTTAAGGCAGAGGAGAAGAGTGCTGAGGATAGTAAGCCTGAGGAGGAGGAGGCTAAGGAGCAAGATACTTCTGCCAAGTCGGTAGATGAGGACAAGATCTGGGACGCTGTGGATAAAGACTTAGGGGAATTGCTAGAAGAAACCGATGGGAGGGAGGACGACGATGATGAAGACAGGTTGAATGGGGAAAGATACGATCGTCTCACTTCCGACAAAGCTGACGCTAAGAAAGATGATAAGTGAGCGGGAATTTAGTTGTATAAGAGTAAAGTGTGTTGTTCTATGTTAGCTAGCATTCCTGCAATTATCGTAATTGAATAGAGTATTCGTCGACTGTTGTTGTTTTAATTAGCTTCCCCAATCAAAATTTAGTTTAAAGCATTTATCAACCCACAAAAAAAACTTAGCGATAACATCAAAAATAGGTCACGAGTGTCAGTATAGTTTTGTTTCTCTGGAGGCGATGAAAGAGTAAGTTTTAACCACTTAAAAGCCTCTGTTATTAATCGTTTTTACTGTAGATTATCTCGATTAAATCTCACGATAAGTGGTAAAGTGTATCAAGGTAAACTCATTATCTTTTTTTGAGCCTCATAAAATAAGAAAATTTCAGTGAATACCGAAGATGTAACCCCAGAAACCAGCCTCAATTCCTATTTAAGGGACAAGCTTCATTTAACAGGCACCAAACGCATGTGTCTGGAAGGTGGCTGCGGCACCTGCATCGTTGCCGTAGAGCAGATCAAGCCCAATGGGCAGAAACATGTATTTGCGGTCAATTCTGTATGAAATTCTCTTCTCCACAACTAAAAATTGTTTCTAAAGGAGACCGTTTTAGTGTCTCGTTTCGATTCTGTCCTGTCACGGCTGGAAAATACACACCGTAGAGGGTATTGGGAACCCTCTGGTGGGGCTCCATGAGATTCAGAAGGTGTTGGCCGAAAATAACGGCACTCAATGTGGGCAAGTACCATTAATGAAATATCCCGCTTTTTCTCCTTATTATAAACCCTCAGTAATAATTTTATTAATAAATATATGTCCAGATTCTGCTCCCCCGGCATGGTAATGAACATGTACGCCCTCAAAGAGTCGGGACCTAAAACTAAACTCCAAATCGAAAACTCCTTTGGAGGCAACATTTGCCGTTGCACGGGCTACCGCCCCATCATGGAGGCTTTCTACACCCTAGCTTCAAATCCTGGTAAGTTACAACCTTAATGAAAACCTTCACAATAAATCCCTTTTGTAGTGGACATTGAAGAAACTTATTCAATCGTCGAAACTTGCCCCAAAACAAGCCTCAACAAAACCGCACCGTTGAGGTTAAAACTAAGCAAAGGAGAGTGGATGAAGGTGTACTACTTGAGGGATTTAATGGGGCTTTTACGAACGTCCGGACACGTCTCTTATATGCTAGTGGCAGGGAACACTGCCAAAGGTGGTTATTTGTAGATTCATAGCAAATGAATGACATCATTATCGATGCTTCGCAGGGGTGTTTTGGCTCACTTCCTACCCTAAACTATACATCTGTATAAGTGACATAGATGAATTAAATGAAGTGAAAGTATCTGAGGATTCCCTTATTCTTGGGGCGTGTGTTTCCCTCACGAGGACCATGGAGGTCTTTCGACAGGCTTCGAAGGACTATCCCAAGTTTAAACATCTGGAGCAGGCGGCCAACCATATTGATTTAATCGCCAATGTGCCTGTCCGAAATGTCCTAAGAACTATTTGGTTTTCATTAGCTTTATATTGATAAGCTTTTTTTTCAGATCGGAAGCCTTGGCGGTAATCTAATGATCAAACACCAACACCCTCGTTTCCAATCCGATGTTTTTTTAATTTTGGAGACCATGGGAGCTTCGCTGATTATTAGTAAGACTTCTCCTTTCTTATAAATTGCCTATTAAGACCGATATTTCAGTTGATATTGATGGAAATGAGCTCATGAAGAGCCCCAAAGAATTTTTAGACATAGACATGAATAAAAAGGTAATTAAGCAGATTATAGTGCCTGGCTTGGACCCCAAAAAGTACTACTTTGGTAGCTACAAGGTATGAGTTTAAATCTAGAGATTAACGCTTAACCTCTAAGGATGTATCATCAGATAATGAACCGGGCTCAAAACACTCATGCAGTTGTCAACGCAGGGTTCCTCTTCGCCTTGTCTTCAAGGGGTGTAGTCAATTCTGCGAGCATAGTTTATGGAGCCATTAACACTGCCTTTGAGCACGCATCTAATACAGAAGCCCTCCTTAAGGGTTTAACATTATTTGACAACAAGACTTTGCAGAAAGCCTTTAGTTCGCTAGATCAGGAGTTGGTTCCGGATATAGAACCACCCGACCCCAGTCCTGAGTGCAGAAAGCTGTTGGCTATTAACTTGTTCTATAAAGTAGGTTTATGAACCATTTTAGGAGTAACTTAAACAGAAAAAGATTTATAGTATGTGCTCAGTATAGCCCCAAAATCCAAGGTGTCTCCAAAGAACCAAAGTGGGGGCTCATTGTTGAGCAGAGGGTTATCATCGGGAACTCAAGAGTTTACCACTGATAAGGCGGAATATCCAGTCACAGAGCCAATAGTGAAGCTCGAGGCTCTAGCTCAGACTTCTGGTAAATTTACCCCTACAAAATGACCCCTCTCTTGATTTAAAGAAATTATAAGGACAAGCCCAATACGTCATGGACAAGCCAGATTTACCCAATCAGCTGCATGGCAGTTTGGTCCTGATAGAAGCTCCCCCAGGGTCTATAGTAACCTCCATCAACCCCTCCAAAGCGCTGCAGGAGGAGGGGGTTGTAGCCTTTTACTCAGCTAAAGACATCCCTGGTGTTAATTCGATGATAGCTTTCGGGCTTGGCCCGCAAGAGCTCTTTTGCAGCGACAAAGTGCGTAACTTTTTCCCCATTTATCCCTTTCAAACCTTTGTTTCATTAGGTCCAATTCCACTCCCAACCCATAGGAGTGATCATAGCAAACACCCATGAAATTGCAAACTATGCTTCAAAACTGGTCGAAATAGAAGTTGAAAAGTCCAAGGAAAAGCCCCTTTTGAGAGCCAAAGAGGTGGTGGAGGCTCATAGAAAGGATAAGATTGAGCATAAGACTGCAATGATACCTAAGAGGACCGGAAAAGAGACCTCAAAAATTAAGGGAGAGTTTTATTTGGGGCTTCAATACCACTATTTTATGGAAACGCACAGTTGTTACGTGGTACCCCACGAAGGTGGACTGGAAGTGTGGGCCACCACGCAGTTTATGGCTGGCACGCAGTTTGCTGTGGCGCAGGTGGTCAATATGGATGCACAGAAGTATGTTAAAGCTTAAAAAATTGTCTAAATTTATTCAATTTTCTGATAAAGTCGGAAATGTAGTTGAAGTTGATTTAGTAAATTTATCAAAAACATATCAGACGTACTTATAAGTTTCCTCTGAAAATTATCGTTTGCAGTATTGACGTCACGGTGAAGCGAGTAGGGGGCGGTTACGGGGGCAAAGTTTTTAACATCAACTACTCCACTGCAGCTGCAGCCCTTGCGGCTGTAAAACTGCAAAAACCAGTACGTGTGTGGATGCCGTTTCATACAACTATGAGCTCCACAGGTGCCTGAAATTCCTCTTAATCACTTCTCATTCACTGAGAATTTTTTCAGGCAAAAGATACCCCTTTTATGCGAAGTACGAAGTAGGGGTGGACAGCAAAGGTGTTATTCAAAACATGACTTCTGATTTGTACTCGGATTGCGGCATGATTAATGGAGATTTGGGGCTTGATTCCTTCGTTAGAGATTGTTTCGAGAATTGCTATAAAACAGACACATGGGCCTATGATACTTATGTATGCAAAACGGATACTCACCCTAACACTTACACCCGCGCACCTGGTACTTTAGAAGGGCTGGCTTGCATTGAGTCTATAATGGAGGAAATTGCCTATAGCCTAAATCTAGATCCTCTCGAAGTGAGACTGGCAAATCTGGATGGAGATAAACACCCTAAATTGAAGGAGTTTGTGAAGGAATTGAGGATTCAGGATAAGTTAGAAGAACGCACAGCTGCTGTGCGAAAATACAATGAAGCCAACAGATGGAAGAAGAAGGGTCTATCGGTGGTTCTGATGAAGTGGACTTTGAGTGTCATGGGGAGTTATTCAGTTTTGGTGTCTATTTTTACTCATAATGGAGGAGTCGCCATTTGTCATGGGGGCACTGAAGTGGGGCAAGGAATAAACACTAAAGTAGCCCAAGTGTGCGCCCAGAAACTGGGTATTCCTATGAGTTTAGTGTCCATTAAACCTAGTGTTACTTTTGTGAGCCCCAACAATTTCGCCACTGCAGGGAGTTGGACTTCAGAGGTGGTTTGTCATGTATTTTTTAAGCTTTTGAGTAAGACCTTCTGTCTTATTAAATCGTTTGTTTTGCAGTCAGTTATATTGGCCTGCGACGAGCTGTTGAAAAGAATTGAGCCGATACGTAAGAAACACCCTGACGCCCCTTGGGCAGAATTGGTAAAACTGTGCTATTTCAATAACATAAACTTAAGCTGCTACGGATAGTAAGTCATAAAGTCCCTGTAAGGACTCCTTTGTAACTCAAGAGCAATTTTTAGTACCTACAACGACAATAAGGAGATAAAGGACTATCTAATTTACGGAGTATGCGCCTCCGAGGTTGTAGTAGACATCCTTACAGGACAGAAAGTCATCTCAAGAGTGGATATCATAGAAGATTTGGGACAAAGCATGAATCCTCTGATCGATATGGGGCAGGTGGAAGGTGCTTTCATCATGGGTTAGTTCTCCCTTTAAAACCCCTTTTAATCGTAATAAAAGCACCTTTTAGGACTCGGCTACCATCTCCTGGAAGACATTATTTTCGATCCTGAAGGTAGGGTCTTAAACAACCGCACCTGGAATTACACCCCTCCGGGGGTTAAAGACATCCCTGTAGACTTCAGAGTGCGCTTCCCCAGCAATAACCCCAACCCCATCGGGATCTTAAAGTCCAAGGGTAAGCTCTAAAGCCTTTAAGTTAGGCTGCTACAGTTTGTTTTGCAGCCTGCTCGGAGCCACCGGTTTGTTTGGCAGTGGCGGTGCCCCTGGCTATAAGGAATGCTCTAGCTTCTGCCAGGAGCGACGCTGATAGCCACAAGAACAAGTGGGTGCCCTTTAGTAAGTATTTGAGTGCAAAAGTTGTCTTGAAGCTGAGTCTTTCGTAAATTGCAGATGGACCCACCACAGTGGAGTACACTCTTCTCAATTCTTTAAACGACTATTCGCAATATACCTTGTGAATTTGTCAAGGGAATGGTTTATAAATAAATGGGAATCATGGGATTTTGGGCCTCAGTTACTTTATTATTACAAAAATGCTTTGAATTTTGTTTAGAATTCACACTAACGCCAAAATAACGCTAAACTAGTTGTATTCATGTTGGTACAAAAATATAAAATCTTCCACTTCAAACAAAAACTAAGATTTCTCATAAACACGCATAAACAAATGTTCCATTAATGCCCCAATTGCGCCACCTCCTTGCACCTTTTAGTAGCTGCCTCAATAGCTCCTATAACTATACCCCTGAAGGCTGAAAATACAAATATTTATCGTTGAATACGACAGCCGAGAGGTGCCTTAAGTACCTCTTTCCTCCAAAAAATGAATGCCTGTCGCAGTGGATCCTCCAGGGGATGTTACATCATCCTTAAGTACCCCTGGATGTTCCTTAGTTTCCCTGACCATTCTGCCACTTCCTAAAACTGTTTGGGCTGCTAGTCGGTATGCCAAGTCTCGAGGAAGGCCCATTTTAACCCCCCCATCTGCCAGGGCTTCGATGAATAAATAAACCTAAATTGTATATGAGGAGGTTGTTTGGGAAGTATGAAGAAGGCTTACATAGGCAGGTCCAGAGCCACTTAGAGCTGTTATAGCATCCATCATGCTTTCACTGACCTCCTCGCAGGTACCAATACTCTGCAGGAGTTTTTTGGTGATGGTGATGTCCCCCTCGGTGGCGGAGCTCCCCTTTACAAACACTGAGGCCCCGCTTTGCACTAAAGCAGGAGTGTTGGGCATTACCCGAATTATCCTGGAGTCTTTGGGCAGAATTTGCTCCAGTTGTTTAATGGTAACCCCCATTGCTACAGACAAAAAGAGCTTATCATTGTCCAGTTTGGTTGCCTTAAGGTCCCCAAGGGCTATAGGCACGATGTGAGGTTTAACTGATACGATTACGACTTGAGACTTCTGTACCACTGGGATGTTTTCGGTGAGAGCTTCAGCTCCTAAGTTCTAACGATTATGTGGTGTTAATATAAAACGAATAAATATTGGGTTACAGTCACCTTAAATGCATTGAGGCTTGCTATGTCGGATGGATGACAGCTAGACACAATGCTTTCGGGTTTCGTTAGACCTAGATTAAGTAATGCGGGTCAAGTGGTGCTTAAGCAGAAAACCAGCCGTCATTTTTGGGACTACTTAACTTGATTTATCAACATAATAAGATTAAGCAGTTCAAACTAGAAAAAATGCGAAAAAGTAGGTATAATCTACACACTTACCAGCTGATATGAATCCCTTGGCCATGGCTTGGGCCATTTTGCCTCCGCCAATGAAGCCGATCCTCAGCAATTTGCTGGACATAGTTAAAACTCACTTCAAATCCTCAAAGCTCCTGCAAATCGGACTCAAACTCACAACCTTTGTTTCGAAAATCCGCCAGGCGCAACCTTTAGTCTGTATATGGACACAACTAATGAAATATTGATAATACCGGAACACTATCATTAAGCTCGTTGGGGTCGGTGCAAGAAATTTTTCCCGAAAATGTTTGTTTTGAAGACGAAATTGCTGCTGAGCAATAAATGCGAGTACTTGGGTGGAACAGCACAGATAGGGTCAAAAGATCGTTGGCTTTGTGGAGATATGTTTGGCGGTTATCTGTTGATGAGGTACTTTAGATGTTATTTTTATATACCGTTAATTATTATAGAAGCAAAATACTTAGAACACTTGGAATGGTTTATTGTGGCAACAAGGAATCATGACCTTTAGGCAGGAATAAAAATGTTTTAGAAATTTTATTCTCCTCCAACTTTTGGTAACCACACCTAAGTACTATCCTCTAGGGACACTATAAAAATATATAAATCACCAACTCTGAAAAAGACAAAACAAACTTAACGATAAAATCAACTAATCTTCCATTATAAAAGTTAAAAGTACACCACTGGAATGGTCTTGGTAGTTTTGAGAACTTGGGCTAAAGATTCTGAAGTGTTAAGGCCCCAAACGTCTAAAGGCCCCCGTGCCATACATGCGATCCTGTAAGATATTCCATTCGTCATCCCCCCACACAACCCTTTTTGAACGCACCTCCCCCCTGAGATAGAATGCAGGAACTTCCAATAGCTAGGCCTCAGATTGGTGGGTTCCAAAATCGCTGCGTGAAACAAAATGCCGGTGCTCAAGCAGTAAAGGAACTCGGTGAATCCGGGCACTTTGGGCAAGTAACCCTTGAGGGTGCCAATGTTGTACGTAATCTGGGCCGCCTTCCACATGACATAGAGGGCCACCGTGGTATCTGGATACTTCTTGAACGCGAGTCCTGCTAGTAAACTGGCCGGAAAGGCGAAGGAGGGGTCGTCTTTGCCGAATATACGGCGTAGAATGCAAAGAGATCCCTTGAGAAAAATTAAGAATTTAGATGAGGATAATGGCTCTATAGAGTTCAAAAATCAAAATGACTTATTTTCCTATAGTAAATAACTCATCTCTAAATTTTAAATTTAAGAAAAATTAAACAAAAGTAACACTTACCCTAAAAACCCCAGAATAAAGCCCCAAAAATAACCCCAAATTCAAAATATCTTTTCTGACGAATATCTGCTTTCCGGCGGCGGGGGATGCCAGTATTTTCCTAATATTCAGCACCAGTTTAAGAGTTACTTGTATGCCCAATCCCACGCTAAACATTTTCCCTGCACCCTACAAAATTTCAACCTAAAGCTGCCCTTATTAAATCAGGTAAAGCTTACTCCTAAAACGTAATAAATGCAGCTAAAAGGATGAGGGCAGGAACTGTGCCTACCCAGACACTTGACTTGGTGAATAGTTTTTTTATACATCCTTAACATTTGCATTAGCAAGCTCCATATAAAATTCTTGTGCACTCCACTGTAGTGAGGCCCTAGTTTTCAATTTTTTTTATTAGTGTTCCCAAAAGGAACAAATACCTACCTGGAGTACCAGCTGCAGGCACTTGCTGCCTGTATATCATATTTGACTCACACTCACTTCGAATCCCAGAATCCTTCTCTTCATGAGGCCCTACAACGAATCTGTTGGACCTAAACTTTCTGCCCTCAACACCACTTGGATCCTACCTCAAAATCTTGAACATAGCATCAGGAATTTCCTTATGGTGCCCCCCCTTATAGTAGGCCAAAAGCACTGCCATGCTACCCCCAAAAATGGCCACATCCCCATAGGGAATATTTTTTACTAGACCTTGAGACAAGGCCATGTTCCAGACTGTTTCAGTGGCGACATTGCTGACATATAAGCAAAGTAAAGTACGTCTGGATGGGCGTTCAATCAAGATTGCAAAAACGCTAGCCAAAAAGGCAGGGAAGAAGGATACTGTAAGGAGGTTGAAATGCCCCAAAACGCTCCTGAAATTGTTATATTTACATTTTGGTTTGGTTTGGTTTAGTTGGTTTGTTATTACCTTAAAGTGCATAAGAAGAAGCTGTAGCCAAAACCAGTGAAGCTCAGAAAGGCTGTTGATTGGAGGATACCATAGAGAGTTTTTTGGAGGTCGCTGCGGTTAGGGATGCGGCCCTTCATTAGAAGGGTGCACTAGAAATATTAAGGTAACTTTAAGGATTTGGTAAAGGGTTTTTGTTACCATTTGCAGTATAAAATACATGCGAAAAGCGCGGCGTATTACGCTCAGAAAGAGCCCCACAAGATACCCCTGACAGGTGGTCCATGTGTGCATATCACTACACTTTATGTATAGTTTGCTTTGAACTGACATTTTGCATGAACTAACTTAAAATTCAGGCACATAAGTGGAACGAAAATCCGCACAGCAATTTACAAATCAATTAAGCAGTTATTGTAGTTTTTGTGGCTTAGACAGGCTAGTACTAAACTGACTCACCTCAGTAGATTAATCTCACTTTAGGATAAATAACTTAATCAAACTTATCAATGATAAAGTTGTATAGATTACTCATTTGAAGCATTGGATTGGCTATGGTATTGGTTCAATTAGTTGTGATTAATTTATTTCTTTAAGTGGTCAAAAAGTAGATATTTCTAAATGCAACTACTTGTGGTATTTGTTTAGTAGGACTTACCAAGTAAACAGTGCCATAAATCCTGAGAGAGTCAAAGACGCAGTATAAAAAGCATCCCGCAATAGCAGTGCTGCATGACTGCTTCCAGGGATGGACATATTCAAAGCAGGTGGTTACTAAAGGGGCGCTTAGGGGTAGTTTGCTTAAAACTTGGGGCATTTTTTGAGCTCATTCATTGGCTCCTCAGGATTATATCACAAATGTCTGGGGACAATATTCAACTCCATGCGTAAGCGCAATACTTTCTTTTTTGTGGAATAATTATTATTGTTAATGGTTAATTGGAAATCGTATTATTACTACAAGGACATCACGGAGAGTGCACGCCACAACTGTGCCTGACAACTAATACTAATAACAGCATTATTGTTTTTTTGGTGACACTTTGGACTGTCTGTTTGTAAACGATTTTAAGCATTTATATTAATAGAAAACTTGATTTTTTCCTTTCGCTTTTCCATTGTAAACTTTCTCTTATAAATAAGTAGTCAGCTGATTGTAAGACTTAATTCAAAATGTAATTAATCGCAAGGCATTTGAGTGAGTAATGGTCTTTTAGGTGGCGCCACTGGGGTAGCGTTACGGTCCACAGTTGATAGTATTAGATGCAGACACTCCAGAGCGTCATCAAGAGTACTCTTTTTTCCTTCACACTCGACGCAGGTAATTCAACCATGACATTAAAAAGGTGATTTTCTCATGAAATTTAGCAAACAAAATCTCAAATTTCTTTTAAAAAATCTTTAATCTTATCACAGAAAATCCTTAACTCTTCCTATTCATCAATATCGATGTTTTGTAGACGTTTTCACTTTAAAAGCAGATTCATGTCTGGCCTTAAATCTCGCCCCATCTTTGGGTTTGAACTTCACATCCCCCGGGATTAGTTGCCGGTACTGCTGCCAAGGGTGTGCGTCTTCGGATTCATCCATTTGCACCTCAGTCAACCACGTCTCGTAGCGCGATTTGAACACCCCAAACATCTCCACCTCCTTCTTTGACAATTTCTAAAATTTCGATTTACATTAAGAAAAAAGATTCAATGAAACCACACCTTTTGATTCCTCAAGTATTTGCATTTCCTTTTGAACTGGTCTAAATGGCTCAGAAATTTCTTGTTCACCAGAATGTGTTCCCTTTGGGCTACATCCATCATTTCTAGGACGTAATCAAACTGTTTGTGAAAACAGGCCTGTTGTAGCATGGCCCCCAGGATAGCAGCATTAATGCTAAATGTCAAAGTTGTCCTTAAAAGTTGTTGAAAAAAAGAGGGCACTTACGTATAACTAAAGCTCCGCATTTCATCTAGTAAACATAGGGCCTCTTCCTTGGTTGTACAACCCATAGACAGGACTCCATAAGTGATTAGGTTGGGACGCATTTTTGCTTGTTTTATTGATGTCAAGACTTGTCTGGCTCCATTATAATCCAATCTCAAACTCTATATTAAAAGGGTAATATACATTTAAGGGTTGACATGAAGAATTTTTTTACCAACCCCTAGAATTTACTACTATCTCATTCAGGTATCACAGAACTTACCCTTTTCTTCATTAAAATATTGTAAAAGTCTACATCAGGCTTAATGTGAAGGCTCCTCATGGCACTGAGCACCTCTTTTTCAGCTGTTAAAGCATTGGGGACACATTCCAAAAGCAAACTTAGTGTTTTTATATCTGGAGTACATTTATGCTCTGTCATAGTTTGCAGAAATCCCTTACAACTCCCCACTAGAATAAGTCTATCTTCTGGTTTTTTTATCTCTTCAAGTGATATTATTGTTCCTAAATGTGGTTTATGAGCTAGTAAATTGGGCCTCAATTTCTCAACTATAGCAGGAGTTACAGTGTGGCTATTACAATCCTCTTTTTGGGACTCTTCTATTAAACTAAAATTTTCTGATATTTTATTTAAAAATTGAGGCTCAGCAATAAGTCTGTTAATAACATCCTTAGTGTCCTCCAAGTCACCCATATTGCAATCTCTAATGCAGCGCAAAAGCAAGTTGAAGGTATACAGATTGGGACTGATGTTTTTATCAAGCAGTTTCTTCCAGACAAGCAGGCAGTGTCTAAACCCAGCTTCTTTATCTCCAATACAACTTTGCATTAAAAAATTGATAGTGTCTTCTTTGATCTTAAAACCCTTGTTCTGCATTTCATCTACAAGAGAAAAAGCCATGGGCAAATCCCTGCATCTCCCAAAAGCCTTAATCATGGCATTGTAATTGGTGTCATTAGGTTCTGCACCTTTCTCAATCATTATATTGTACAAATGTTTGGCACGGGTGAGACCATCTTCTGCCCAGGGGCTGTTTGCACAGGCATTGAACAATGAAGTATATGTGCTAATGTGTACTTTAAGCCCTCTCTTCTTCATGTCATTGTAAAGCATAAAAGCTTTCTTTGTGTAACCCACCCGACCACACGCACCCAGGAGCAAGTTATAAATATAATTCTCTGGTTTTACCTTGTCCTCCTGTAGCATTCGTACTTCAAGCACATCTATGGCTTCCTTAATTTTGCGCTCTCGAATAAAAGCTTTGATTAGATCTGCATACTTTTTTGTGGAGAGTCTCTGAGACTGTGTAGGCTTCTCAGTAAAATGTTTTTCCTCCAGAATATCACCTTCATCTGTTAGTTCCTGGCCATGCAAATGGGGCTCTCCAAAGGAGTCTGGATCTTGCCGCGCTCTGACCAAAACCTCCTGCTCCAACTTTATGTTAGGGTAGTCTGCGGAGCCCCATGTAGTCTGGCTTGATAGAGGTGAGTTTAGGAGTGGAGAATTGTCTTTCATTTTAAGGGTGCGGCTGATATTTCTTACGGAGCGTATGCGGAAGGTTATAGAGGGAGAGTTTATGCAGTTTCGGGCCAATTTTTGGCATAATTTTAGCTTAAACATACCCTTTTAGTTTGTTTATTTTTAATGCTCAATCTAACCTCAATTTGCACGTTTTTGTGAATGAATTTAATTTGATTGGTTGGAATCAACAAATTTTATCAGTCAGTTTGTTGTGTGTTTTATGACATGTGCGGATGAGTGTGTCTCTTTCTTTCTCTTTTGTTTGGCTTACAATGAAAATGTTTCTGTCTCTGTTCCGTTTAACCTTGACAGTATTGTTGAGAGCGGACAGTGGTCGGGCTATATTGAAAATGCTAGTAGAAAATATTTCTTCTGCTCTCCATATATTTTCTAGCGAAGTTCTTGATTTTATGAATTTCAATAAATAAGAGACTATACTTTTATGTTAAAAACCGATAAATAATTTATTCGTCATCTCGTTCACACTTAGCAATATTTTTCAACTTGAGTGAGTATTCCACTTGATAGAAACTAACTTCGGGGTTAGAAACACCCTCCATGAACTCAAATTTCTAGTTGCAGCCATCTTGAAGCACGATGAGCAATTCTGCTCATTCGTCATTTCATCGGAAATCCTTAATTAAACAAGATCTATGTCAAGTTCAATAACAAATGGCATTTCCATTGCTGTCTATTCAAAAAATTTTGAACTAGTAAGTGGTAATCAGGGGGAAAAGGGTTAGGGAATTGTTTACAGGTAAGCATTGCGGTAGACAAAACCGACAATTAAAGCGACATTAGCTAATAGGTAAATTTTAGTTTCAAAATTGACGTATATAATCTACTATGCGACTTGGACTAAATTTCCTCTGAAATTATCGACAAATAGTAATTAACAAAATTCATTAGAATCGTTCAGAACTATTCTAAAGTAATAAAAGTAGTTCTATTAAGCACTTTTTACGGCGTTGCTACGGGCGATTGCGCAAAAACATGCGCGTTTGCTGCGTCCCGCGTGCTTCATTTCGGACCGTCATGGAGGCGAGCTTTTGTTAAAAATTCTCCCAAAAAGCCGGAAAACAGAGCGATGGTCTCCCCCAAAGCGGTACTAGGACTGTGCGCGGGCGTCTCCGCTACCCTCTTCTTGGGCTATTGTATCTATTTTGACAAAAAGCGCCACGAAGACCCTGATTTCAAGAAGAAACTGCGAGAACGTAAGTGGGAGGTTATGTCACCCCCATTCTTTCAACCTTGTTTGGGGCTACTTCAAATCTTTTTACTGCCTTTGATACAAACCTCTGGGCGTTATCTATCAAACTGACCTTGAGGGGTCAATCTAAAGACTTTCAGAACATACAAAGCAGTTGTCTATGATAGGTCGTAAGGCAAAAAAGGCAGCTTCCTCCTCAGGGAAACGATGCAAAACTATCTTCCCGGATATGAAGGATCATGAGGCAGTCCAGCGGTTCTTCTTGCAAGAGATCCAACTTGGAGAAGAGCTCTTAGCTGCTGGGGACCTTGAAAATGGGGTTGACCACTTAGGCAATGCTGTAGCTGTGTGTGGCCAGCCAAATGATCTTTTACAAGTAATTACAAGTTTCCAGGGAGAACTTACTTGATTAAAATGTCAAATATAGGTCCTGCAACAAACTCTGCAGCCTGAAGTGTTCCATTTGTTGGTCAAGAGGCTTCCAGCAGTGGCTCCTCGATTAATGAAATCACACAGCAACAATGCCACTCTGCAGGAAGATGATGTCGAGTAATTGTGTGACAAAGCATAGTCTTTTTGAGGGTATTTTTTAGTGGGATTTTTTAGTAATTGAAAGCCTTATTTAAGTAAATTTCATCTATTACAATAAACTGTGTGTCATATATTAGGTATATGACCACTTCCAGTGCTTGATTTGTGTTATTTCTAGCATTTTTGGGTAATATTTGCCACTGAAAATACCCTTAATTCAGTAGAATCTTTATCCCTGTTACACAGGGATTTGTTGTTTTATCCAGAGAGTGTATTTTGGAGAATTAAGAGATGTTGCACCTTTTAGCAATATAATATATTCATCATCTAGTTTCTTTTTATATTGTGTTTGTATCTTATGTAAATAAAGTTACTTTCTCATGAAAAGTGATTTTATTTATAACAAAATAGCTATTTGAATAAATAATTAAACCAAATTTTCATTTTTATATGGCTAGAATCAGAAATATAGAGAGAAGGGGGAAATAACACAAAAACCATTGATTCTACAGAAATTTATTTGTTAAATTCCCTTACATCAGTTTGAACTTAGACTTAAAATTTGAAATAACCATGCTGTAGGGTTCATTTACCTCTGTTGCACTTTTTGGTATTTTCAAAGCTCTCTTTACCTTTGGAGCCATTAAAATCAGGTTCTGTATTAAGCCAAAAGCACTTGAAGTTGTCCAATACAGAACTAAGCACTAAAATATAAGTAAATGGAGGAAACCAAAACACTTCTGTTGTAAAACATACTGAAGGAACTGAGGCAGCTATTGGCACCATTAAAACACTTAAACCTCTAAAGATATTTGTAAAAATCTTTTGTATTGTTTTAGTTTGAAAATCTGGGGCTTTGGATAAAACTTGCAGCTGCAATTGTAACTTTTTTTTATAGTTTACATAAAATGTTCATCTTACCTCAATTATGGCTAAATTCAAAATTCCCAGCCCCACTGGAAAAATCCAAGATGAGTCTGGGATTGTCAGATTTGGGATAAATCCAAAACCCCCCACCATGAGCTCTGTGAAGGTTAATTGAGCCTTTACGTCAACTTCTGGTAACATATAAACTAAATTGCGAACACTAATTGAAAGAGACACCCACAAGGGGATTTGAAACCATAGTAAAACTGTAGTTTTCAGGGGGTGGCAGTTGTCTCTTTCTATGAGTTTAGTCCACTGCTTTTTCATCTGTAAAATCCATTGTTTCAGCACTGTTTAAATAGCTGTAAAAATAAGCAAACATACAGATCTTCTAAAGGTAATTTTTGCAGTCTTCTCATCCCACTTATATAGCTTAACAGCCATGTTAGTCTCATGCTTCAGTTTTTCAGCTATAGCAGGCAGTTCCAATTTTATATTGTCAAGACGAGCAACTATGATTTGCTGATACACTGCTACAGGCAAAGTAATTGCTGATCTGTAGGTTTTTTGTTTATATTATTATTATGACAATTGACTACTGCCACTAAAAGTACCTGAGAAGCACTGTGGAGACAAGTATACTGGCCCACCAAGGTAGTCCTGTATAATCATGCACTTGCACTAAGAAATCTTGGCAATATGCTACTGGAGTGCTTTTTGAAAGGGTTTCAAATATGCCAGTTTGAGTACTTACCAGCGATTCTACAGAAGATTTAAAGGAAAAGTCTCTTTTATGCATTAAAAAGGGGCTATTATCAGATCTGTTACTGTGTATTTGAGGCCATGGGAACCCCGCACAAGCCACGAAATTTTGACATTTCTCAATGTTGCCATGCCTGGTAAAGCGGATTATTTTAAGCATGTTGATCAGAAGTTCGTGGGTTACCACATTCTTGATCAGTTACAACATCGAGAAAATCATTAAAGTGGCTTAAAATCCGACCTTTTATTTATATCGATGACGCAAAATTTGAGAGGTTATGTTGACTGTTTACATACGAAAGTTTGCACAGCATTGCCAGACTGTGAATTAAAGATCACGTGTAAAGATATTTTCAGAATCAGAAAATTAATCTATGACCTTCTAGGCATTAATATTGCATCAGAGCTGTTTAGCATCATAGAATTTCACAAAAAAAATTATTCCTGAGCGAATATTTAGGGAAATTTGTTTAATAATGGCACTCAACATAGAAAAACAATTGAATAAATGCCGGTAACAGACAGAGACCTGGCAATGGCGCCAGTACCTGACCTACATTTTGACAGATGTTGCAAATACTATTTGGGTTGTGTTGTTTGTACAAAATCCCTCGAAATGTTTTGAACTTTCTTCACAAAAAAGCCAAATTTTCAATCGAACTTTACCTGTAACATTGTAGTGCACACCTCCTTTTCTATCCCCACCTACTCCTTATTAAAAATCAGCCAAAAATAGTGCTGAAATCGTGAGTCGAAGCCACCAGTTTGTGTGTAAATAAACAATTACAAAAAGGGAGAAAGTTTTTCTCTTTAATCTCTTAATTCCAATTTCCCTCTCTTGTGGTTAATGTTGAGTTATATAATAGGGCAACCGTGCTAGCCAGTGCTCCTGAGGGTGCCTATCACCCACTGAGGGAATTATCTGACTATCTGCACAGGTAAGCTATGGCTTTGACCTTAACAGTTTAAAGTGCTTTTGCTGTTGTTAATAAAGGTTATTGCTCATTAAAATGTTAGTTTTTATAATAGGAACCTTTACAGATTGTATTTGTTTGGTATTAATGCATTTTTAACCTCAAAAGGATCAATTTTATACTACTGAGTTTGTTAATGGGCAACTAACTAAGGATTGAGTCTTTGTGCTTTTTTTGTGGGCAAAATAACGAGACAATTTAGGGAAAATTGTGGTGTTAAGCTGTCTTTAGTCTCTAAAACCCTAAGTTTTTTGGGCTTGATGTAAGATTTAGCAAGTTTGTTCTTCAAGAAAGCAAGTCAAAGACGAGAGTAAAATTATGGTAAGAATGCGCGATTTAATGCTCTATAAAATGTAGTTTTCACGTGCGAAAAGTTCACAAGGGTTTCAGGAATATTTTGGTTTTTTCCTTTTATAACTTGAGTGATTGTAGGGGCCTGAGTTATTAGACATTTCCAATCAGTTTTAAGCAGAAATTGAGTAATTTTGAAGACAGCAAATCGTATTGAAGTCGGTGGTGCGGACTGTTTCTAAAATGCTATTACAAATTTTCCCCTCTTAGTTTCCACAGATAGTACGCCTCTGATTTATCAAAAAATTCCCAGTTAATCTCAATCCTATCTTTCAAATTCTTGGATAATAAAATTCTGTATTTCTGGAACTATTCACCATCATTTCAGGCACCATGGGCGGAACTTTCTCCACCCAGAAGGTCATCGACAACGTCACAAACTTTGTCACTGGACGGAAGCGCAAACACTCGGAGACTGAAGATGATGAGTTAAACAAAGTCATTGACCTGGCTTTGCATACCCCCAAAAAGTACGACTTTTCCCCATTTTTCCTTCATGGTTTCGTCATTTTTTTTTTTAAATAAATCAGAAAGAAATTGCTATGCACAGCCAAATACATCTATCAGGCCCTATTTCTGGAGGGGAAAAACTCAGACGTGACCGTTTGCGCATTGGGCAAAGAGCACTATTTGCACAGGGTGTACCTGTGTCAGAGCCCCTATTTTGCCAGCATGTTTGGAGGCAGTTGGTTAGAAACCACTCAAAAATACATTACTATTGATATTGTGGATCCGGCTATTACTTTAGATTGTGAGTTGCTGTAGCTTTTGTTTTGAAGTAGCATTGTGGAGCATGAAAATTTTAGCTTTGCAAGCCGTCTTTGGCTCGTTATATAACTCAGACATCGCCCTTAACCCCTTGGAGATTGTTCCTATCTTAGCTACTGCCACCATGTTTCAGCTGGATGGTCTTATCGAGCAATGCACAGAAGTTATGATGGAAACCATTAATCCCAAAGTATAGCTCTATCCTTTTTCTGTGTCAGTTTATTTAAATCAGATCTCTCGCAGACCTCTTTGGACTACTATAACGCCGCATGTCAATATGGAGACCGCAAGCTGCAAGAGGCCTGCATCCGCTGGTTTTTAGTTAACCTCATGTTTCACTATTACACTCACTTTGACATGGAGCTGCGTACAATTCCAATTCCATTGATGACCAAACTAGTGGCTCATCCAGACTTATTTACCATCCAGACTGAGTACTCTATTTACGTCATGCTAAAGTACTGGATCTACACTATGCACCTTCCTGATGAAGGCCGACCTGCCATTTCCACAGTTAATGAATATTACTGTAATCGAGAGGGTGAGTTTGCAGTGTGAGTTTCTTTTTTAGGGTGTTGATTGGTGTTTTTAGACAAGACACCTTACTTGTATACTTCAGAGGGACGGGAGTTTATCCCGGTGTTCCAGGAATTGAGGCTGCAAAATTTGGTTTCGCATCAGCTCGATATTGTGCTGATTTTGAGGGATAATATAATTCCCAAATCGTGGTTGAGCCCAGTGGTGTTGCAGCAGTGGAAGAACGTACTGAGGGTGAACCAAAACGAAGAGAAGGGGTAAAGCACGATATATTTCCTCAAAAAATAAAAAATAAAAAAGAATTTGCTTAGACCAAGTGAAGTCTCCGAGGCCCTCTTCCTTAAGGAAAGCATCCGCTGCGGAAGGGTGATTAACTCCAAAGATCGCCACGTGTGGCGCTGGACAGGGTTCCACTTCGGGGTGGATCTACTCATGGTCACAGACAACAACACTGTGTCTATAAAACGGAATCATCGGTCCGAGTTTGAGCAGTTGCTCAGTTTTCAGACCACGCGCCATGTTGCCATAAGGTAATGCTCAATTTCTAGGCTAAACACATTTTCAGAAAATTGGAATATAGGGTGACTGTGGCACGGCTTAACGAGCAGAAGCAGATTACCTACATCAAACAGTCCGATATCCAGAAAATCACCCTATCTAAAGGGGAGGAGGCTACTGTGATGTCCTTTGATAAAGATTTAGAGTATCCCATTATCGTTTCTGCTAACATACTCTACATCACTCCGGAGGAGGAACAGAATTCGGCGGAGCAGGCCGCAGGGAGCGCTTCGATCTACTGATTTTGTTTGTGGGTATGTGATAGGTGACTGACGCCATTTGAGCGACTTGATGTAAATTTTTCCCATAACGGCAGCTCCATGTAGTTATATATCTCAGAATAACGCGCAATATTGTAGATAAATCTCCGCCATCTTGCAATATTTGTAATAAGTGATAGTTGACTTGATGGCGCTGCCTTCGCCCTTTGGTAATGTAAACGATTACTAATCTAAGTATGTAAAAGTTACTTAGTCACATGTATTTCTACGTCTAGTCAGAATGTACAGCTGTATATTATCTTACAAGAATCTTTACTTTACTACTTTTATAATTATAAGCGTTTTTTGACAATAATAACAAGCTTATAATGAAATTGAATCGTTCCTATTATTGGTTTAACAATGAGAACTTGATTCGCTTACTCATGGCCATATTGGCTGACACACCATTTATTTTTTTAAGACAAAATGGCGCTCCTAAAAAAGAAAATGGCGGTATTATTGTTGTTGTGACGGGTTTATTAGAGTATTTAGTCATTACCGGACAACTTGGAGTTACCTAGGTTTTAGGCCAATAATAATTATCACAGAAAATAATTTTTTTTGTATTAAGTGTTCTTACGCTAGTCTCTTAACGCACTTATTTTTTGTAACACTGTTTTGTAACTTCGGAAAATTATAATTTTTCAAAGATTTTTTTGTTTCTCAACACCATCGATCTTAAAAAACATTCGCCATTTTGAAAAAAATCTATTGACAGTGACAGTTATATCCACCACTCACTGCCCATGCACTAACACAATTTGAGGCGTGGACCTGGAATTTATAGCTGTTTCCACCAAACCACCATTCAAACCTGTCCACTTATTTCCTCGTTCAAATGAAAATCAAACAAATTCATCCACAATGTAAACAATAACGAGTATATTTCATTAAATTAGAAATCTGCACTTTCCAAAGATAAATTCTGTTTGAGCAGCAAACTGCGCATCTCTCTCGACCGCTTCACCGCACTGCCTCCATCCCTTTCCCTCTGACAGAAGTCCTCCAACCTCAAATACCGCTTCAGCAGCTTCTCGACGTCCCCAACTAGCTGCTCCCGATACTCCAAATCGAACAATTTACGGAACATTTCATATCTCTCTTGATCGTCCATTGCGGCCACTAAAGCGAAAGCCACACTTTCGATTCGCAGCAAATTAGTCCCCGATTCGACACTCCAGTTGTAAATCATAGGAACGGTTTCCACGGAGATCCGAAAGAGTTGTACTGAATCTGTAAGAGCCACACACAAATCCGTTAAAAGATATCGATCACAGAGGAGAATCACGTCTAATAAAGTTTCCAATTCTAGATCAATTTCCTGAATTAAACGCTTAGGGACCACTTGCAGGAGATGTAGTAAGCACCTAAAACTTTTAGGATTAACGTTGCTGAGCTCAATGTTGCTCTGCCTGCTCTCCTTGAAATGACCGTTCAAGAGTCCGTTGAAAAACTCGGACTGCTCGGCCAAAAAGTCCCGATCCGCCCGCACGAGGACCCCATTCTCGAATTCGAAACACACCACATTCACACATTCATCCGCTAGTCGGTACTGATCTGCCGCGATTGTTCCAGTGCCGCAATGTATGACCGGTTTAGTGGGGTTGTTGATGTTTAGACACTTGGAGGCCATCTGCACGAGAACTTTAAGGCTATGTTGGTCCACGTCCTCGTGTAGGTGGCTCATGAGGACTTCGAGGCCTGCGCAGTTCAACATCAGTTTGCATAGGATGGATCTGTTGCTGCAAAGTAAATTTTCGAGTTAAGAAAGGCAGATGTTAACAAGCCACTTGTGAACGCCGAATGAAGATAACATTACTAGGAGCAAAGAGTTAACACCACATAACACGTTGTGGTATACAAACGGGGACTAAAGATTGAGATAACGCAAGTTAACACAATGAATAGTGTTTTGTAACATGTATGTTCTGATTCACTTCGGAGGTTAAAAGTGTATCGTTTTGGGAACACGTACGACCAATCATATTTACCTGACAATATACGGTATAGCAAGTACCAACTTCTCCTTGGTCTCTTGATCTCCGCGCATTAGCTGATGTGCAATCTCTCCTTTTCCAGCTGCGGACTCTGCAGTTTCAGTTAACCGTTTGAAGATCGCGAAGGCGAAATCGACATGTGTGAGGCAGCGTGAACACCCGTCGTGATTGGCCGGAACTGTCCGGATCGCGTTCAACGTTTCGATATATCTGGTCTTCATTAGGGGTATCAGATGCTCGTGGCACCTGCGGTTTTGGTTTATTTTTGTTTTGGTCTGCGCGAAGAGACTCACTTTATTAGGTCACAGATGAAGTCTTTGACACTTGGATGATCAGACAACGCCCATTTGGTTAGCTGTGTCAGTAATTCCGCGCTGGCGAAATGCGGATGATTTGGGTGGTGTTTGAGAAGAGATTTCAACAATCTGACTATCTCGTGACCCAGGGATTGTTTTAGAGATTTGAGGATGTTGTTTTTTGTGTCCTCTGAGGCAGAGTCTGTCACAATTGAAATTGATTTTTTTGGAAACCTATTTTGAAGAGTCTTACCATCTTCTATATTGTTAGTCAAAACTTCGTCGAGTTCTGTAAGATTCGAAGGGGAGGATTTAAGGGAAAGATCATGAGGCAGCTCCACCTCTTCAGCCTCACTGCAAACTGGGGAATAATCGTCCGAATCCGAGTCTAATTAAGCGAGAAGATAAAATTCCATAAAAAAATAATAGATTCATACACCTACCATTAACCAATGACCTATTAGGACTACCGGGTTCGCTCCAAGACACATTCTCCCCATCTGAACTAGAACAGGGACTAGGGCTCCTAGGCTGAGATTGGTATTTAATAAAAATATCCACTTCATCATCACTGGAACTGGGACTATTGCTGCATTCTTTCAAGCTCTAAAACTTCAGTATTTGAATACATTCCTGGATTCAAAAGAGATACTTACGTCATCTATAATCAGGAGTTTTTTCTTACCCACCATGGGGTGGTCAAAAATGTACTTTCTCTTTCTCTCACAGAGATGTTTTAGGATGATGGAGTCTGGAGGACCTACCAGCCATGTGAGCTTATCGGTCAAGGCAGGTATTATGCCATGGGAGAGTTGGTTGAGCATTAATTTGTCATCATATTTGAATTTGTTCAGAGTGTGTATGAGAAGGGTGCAACAGTTGATCTGGAAAGATTATACAGGCTTTTTCCAAAAATCTTTCTATTGATATTGCCCTACTTACCACATTGTTTGACACCTCTTGAAATTCATTCAAAAGCTTGATAAGCAACATTACAGCCTTGCCACATCTCTCCTGATTTCTATTGGCAGGATGATCGAGCAAGTAGCAGAGACATTGCAGGTATTCCGCACAGTGTCCATCGAATTCTACAAAAACCCTACTTTGATACAAAAAAGTTAAGCAAAAGATCAAGTACAAAACCTTTAATAATTGAGTGTTTTTCTAACACTTCAATAAATTTGGAGCAAATCTCTGGAATGGGCAGTTCAGACTTTAACTGGGAGGTTTTAATGAAATTCATGACAATTTTAACAATTTTTCTAGGGGCTACTATGAGGACGCTACTCAAGTGTATCAAGGAATCTCCTCTTTCTGTATTGCGCATCTGGAATTTGATGTTATCTAAGATATTAAAGTTGCAGAGAAGACCACAAACCTCCAGTATTGAGTGGTAATATTTAAATCTTGAAAATTCATAGATTACTTTAATTATATCTAAAACCATTTTCTCATTGTGTTTGTCCTTCTGCCATCTCTCACTATACTTAATAAAAACTGCCCCTAAAGCTTTTAAAACCCCAAATTGTTTGATTAAAGTAACTATTGTTTGAGAATTTTGCAACTCCCTAAAAACTGCAATTTTGATGTATAAGTTTTTAAACAGCTCTTTTAATCACCTTAAAGCTCTTAATGCAGTGGTTACAGTAGCTTCTGAGATTTTTCTCTCTTCAGGGAGATCGTCTTTAGAAGCCTGCTTTAAAGTGTCAACTAAATGGTTAATAATCAAAGGCTTTTTGTCAATTATAATAATAGCCCATTGGTCTCGGTGTTGGCACATATTACCAATCACTCGAAAGGTCCGCCCATTAATGCTGTCCTCTTTTCCATGTTTCTTCAGCAGCTGATTTATGACCGAGATTATGTTGTGTTGGGTCACCTGTGCAAGACTACTTTTTGAACTGCCAAGAAGAGAAATGTGTCAAAATTAATTACCACTTCGACAGTGCAGGTACGATCCATAAGACAGTTTCCTAGGATGCTTAAAGCCAAGTCCACACATTGTTTTTGGTGTGCGCTTAAAAGAACAGCAGTAATTTCCTTCAAACACCCACTTTCCCGGAGTCTTGTAATGTTCTGCTTGTGTTTGGGCCATTCCACCTCACTTCGAATCGTTATTAGAGCTTTCAGGGCGCTTTTGCCAGTCTTGTTTTGCTGCAGAGAGGATATTGCCGTGTCTAAATTGGTATTTGACATGTTTCTGGTTGCTTTTAAGTAAAAAAATGCATTTTTTTATATATGATTAATAAATTTGGGGCCCTTGTTTACTCGTGTCTAATTTTTGACAATGACGTATACGGTGTATGTAGATTGTTTAAAACACAACGACTTTAAGTTCTTATTGGTTGCAATGTGGCAACAATGTAAATTTCGTAATAGCAAAGCGGCAACGTTGGCTTGTTATGTGACATTTAGCCATTCCAATGTGACGTGTCGACTTCGTGGCAAAAGTTGCGGTATTTTAAATTAAATTCTCATTCGCTCAGTGTGTTGTTGATGTGCCTGATGCAGGTTGTCGCATAAGGTAACAATCTCCCCTTCGAACCGACCCAAGCAGAGCCCCCGGCAACATGGTGAAACCCGTCAGGAAGTCTGCTACCAAGAACCCTCCCGTTTTAAGTCATGAATTTGTTATACAAAATCATGCAGATATCGTATCCTGTGTGGCTATGGTGTTTGTTATTGGACTCATGGTGCAGGTAGGAACATATTGTGACTTGGTATTATAGCCCCATTGGGGGGTTTTGAGAGCAAACCTCAAAATTTTCCTGGGGAAGCTAACATATTGTTTTTCGAACATTATGGTGCTTTAGGCCACATCACCAATAGCTTCAGTCTTCATTACTCTGCATCACAATGTGACAGGAGAGCAGTTGGGGGAGACCCCTTTGTATCTACCCGGCCTTAAGGACATTCCTGTTGTGTTCTTTTACAGTTTAATTTGTATTATCATGCATGCAATTATACAGGAGTATGTTCTAGATGTGAGTAAACTTACTTTCAATTATATGCTTTCTTCACTAACACTTTACATTAAATTATAGAAAATCTCCAAAAAACTTCATCTTTCCAAATCAAAACTGGCCATATTCTCAACCAGTGGGCAGCTCTTTGCCTTTTACTTAGTGTCTGCAGTATGGGGATTAGATGTTGGTATGTTCAAATCCCACAAACCTCAATATTCAAACTAAAAAAAAACAATCTTCTCCAGTGCTTAAAGAGAGACTGGTGCCTGATATTTCCAGGATCTGGTCTGACTATCCTACTCCTTTATACTTTATGTTCAAAATGTATATCCTAATACAGCTGTCATATAGTCTGCATGAGCTGCCAGAGCTATATTTCTTAAGGATCAAGAAAGATGAGTGGGCAGGGAAAGCTGCTCTTAGCCTTACCAGTTTGGCCCTAGTTGCAGTTCCTTATGCCTTGAAGTGAGTTTTAATATTTCCCTAAGTATATTGGAGATTCTTGGTTTTTTGTAGCTTTAACAGGCTGCTAGTGCTGCTACTAGTACTCCATCATGCTGCTGAATGGGTGTTCCACCTATCACAACTATTGCAAACCATTGACAAGGATGAAAAGTTCTCTAAAGGTCATTTACACTAATTAATCTTAAGACTTTTTGACCAAGAATAAATTAATTTTTACAGTGACCAGACTGAGCTCTACAGTGTTGCAAATTGTTGCCCGACTAGGCAGTATTATCCTGGCAGTACTGACTCTGTGGTATGGACTGGCGCTGCGTGAGAGCCAAGGATTGAACGTTAGGGCTGGGGAGTTTAATACCCCCCTGATACGATTTTCGGTATTAGTAGGGATTATTCTGCTGCAGGCCTATTTAATTTTCAAGGTAATCAGCGAGGAGATTAGCAGGACCAAGGAAAGCGGGGCTGCTGTGCAGCAACTGACTAAGGTGAAAGCGCCCAAGAAGGACAAGCCCAAGAAGAGTTAGTTGGTTTTTGGTGTTGTGGATTATTATTGATGGTAAAAATTATGGTTTTTCAGGCAAGAAAAACGAGGAATCGGACCTGCCAGAAGTGGACCAAAATACCAATAAAACCCTCAGAAAACACAAAGTTAAATAAGTGTTTTTTTGTTTGTTTTTTTTTAGGGTAAAAATGAACTCAAAACAAACATTTGATTTCAAAGTGCGCAAAAGTCAATTAAACTGCCGCTTTTTCTCACTGAGTCACTAAAAATCTCGGAAAAGTCTTCCAAGTCATTTACAAACAGACTTCAATTTCCGGGATGTTTTCGTGCATTTTTTTTGTTAAAAATGTTTATTAAATTAATTATTATTATACAATATTTGTAATTTTATTTTCATCTGCTTATTAGTATAAGAACTATTCATAAATCCTATTTTTACATTTACTTGTTTATTATCGTCTATTCCATCCAGTTTTTTAAAATAATAAATGATACATTATTGCTTGTAAGAGTTTATTTTAACTTCTCCTTTAGGTATAATGCAAAAATAATGTATAAAAAAATTATATAAATTATATATTTATATATTATTATATATTTGGACAAAATGGTGACTAAAAAGTACTATATGTACGAAACGACTGCTCGTCTGTATCATCTCGGGCGGAAATTGTTAAAGAATATTTATCTTCAAAGAGACCTCCCACATAAGATGGCATTCTACATTATTGTCTGCCACTAAGTAAGCAGAAAACTAAAAAGGTGACGCCTTTTTAGTCACCCACCACTCTAGAATGCAATTTTATCTGGGTCAGTGTGTCCCAGTTGACCGCGCAATGGGATGAACGTGAACAATTCCGATTAGTTTTTATACACATAAGATCTGAATTTACCTCACCGGACATTCCTGGCAATGACATTGATCCAGAGAAATTCGGGATATTTCTCACGGCTGATTCATTCTCTGTGGGAAATTGTTCTATTAATAAAAGCATCAATTTCCGCTCAAAAACGCGCTCAAACGCAAACGAGTTAAAATAATTGAAGTGTTGCAGTTTTTATAAGTTTGAACCCTTCCTAAAACCAGCATGACTCAGAGGTTTTCGATTTATTGTTGGTCGTAGCATTCACCGCAACACCACACAAATGCCCTAAATTCATATTAGAGGTAGTTTTTGGGGGGGTTAAAGTGGTCGATCATAAGACATAAGGCGCGTACTATTGAGCTTTAGTCATCAGGTCGTACCACACGTTTTATTGGCCTGCGCCGTCGCTTTTAATTGCTTTGAGTCTAATTTGAACATTTTAGTAAGGAATTAGCATTCCATAGTAATCGTTTCGTAAAGGCACTGCGTTGATTGGAGTGTTTTGGTGATTTTTGTAAATACGTGCGAGATGCATGACACCGTCAAGAAACAGGTAAGTTAGAGTCTTAATGGCTCAAAGTCCTTTAAGGGCAGTAGCCCTACATCCCTAATAAGTGAAGGTCCTCTGGTAAAGTGACGCCACTGGTTTTTCTAATAAGTTGTCTTCCCTAGAAGAGACCAATCCGCTGTGAAAAGAGGACAATCGTTTCATAAATTTGCTGTTAAAGTTTAAATTTTACAACCCCTTTAGGGACGCCCCTGCTTTTTGGCTCTTGGCCCGACTGGGATTTTTGGCATTTTTAAGACATTTTGAATTTTCATCGCCACTAAGAATTTAAACTTCCATTGTTTTCAAGGAAATGAGAAGTTTTATTAGTTATGAATCATAAGAGTACCATCCAGGATTCGCAAAATATTACTTTCATTATAAAGACGCTCAAAAAGAGTTTGTTCCGCTACTGATTACTGTAAGAAAATAAGAGTTTTGGGTCTCGGCGTGATAATTTATAAGGGGACTATCGAAAAAGCAGTGGCGCGCCAGGCTGGAATGGAGAAGTATTTGAATAAAATTTTTCCATCGCCAAAGAAATTTCGAAAATTATTACATTCAAGAAATTGTTCAGTCACTAATTATTTTATTAAATATTAGTTTTAGGTTTCAGATATTTCCAGAAAATCGGTCAAGTCGATTCCAACAACCAGAGGCGTGCGAAACTGCCATTGCAATGATTTTAATCCAATATTCAAATTCCTGACGCCTAACTTAGGAAAATCCGATTTAACCCAAATTAAGCCTTTCATTTCTATACCAAGGACCAAAAATTGCCGATAAGGCAACATCGCGCGTTCCTATTTGCTAATGAGCTATGCTGTTTTTGGCTCAGTAAGCCTGTGTCCACCTTGGGTGCGACCCAACTCAATGGCGCCCTAAAAATATATCCAAAAATCCCTGTAAACAACAACTTTGAAGCAAAACTAAATTTTATCTGCAAAGTTCAGAGGTCAAAAACTACGATAAGTCTCATTTACATCATATGATATCGTTTCATTAATGATACAAGATTACCATTAAAATTAAATATACAGGGTATTAAAGAAATCCTCGTTAATTATTGCAGTTAGCCAGTGATGGTTACGCCATCGTCGAAGACTTCCTCACCTCCGAAGAGGTATCAGAACTAAAACAGGAAGCATTGCAGCTAATAAAATCCATGCCTGACCAATCCAAACGCACAGTTTTCAGCACCAAAGACTCAGAGAACCAACAGGTAAAAAGTGCATTTCTGCCTACTTTCAGCGCCATGTCGGATCGGCTTGCAAGAGGACTGAACGACAATTCCACTTTGATTGGCCAGAAAAACCTTCAGTTATCTACCTACCCAAAGATAGCGGCATTTTCTGTATTTCCCTCTGATTGCAGAACCGAGACAGATACTTCCTAGACAGCTCCGACAAAATCAGCTACTTCTACGAAGCAGGCGCACTAGGCCCTGATGGTACCCTTCAGGTCGACCCCGAAATCTCCCTAAACAAAATAGGCCACGCCCTGCATGAGCTGAACCCCATATTTCGCAGGATCACCCTTAGTGAGAAAGTGAAGGAATGCGCTTTTCAATTGGGGTTCCAGGACCCCGCCATCGCTCAAAGCATGTATATATTCAAGAACCCTGGAATTGGAAGTGAGGTGGTCCCGCACCAAGATGGATGGTATCTGTACACAGAACCAATGAGTGTTGTTGGGTTCTGGATTGCTTTGGAAGATGCCACGTTGGAGAATGGATGTTTGTGGTTCTCCAAGGGTTCGCATAGGAGCGGTACTCACCGTAGGTATATTAGGAACCCGGATAAGGCGGCTAAGGAGTTGTTGGTGTACACGGCGCCAGCCCCTTTTTATCAGAAGAGCAGTTTTAGCGCGGTACCAGCATCAAAAGGTAGGGAGATGCCTGGTTAGAACTTGAGATAAGGCAATTCATTGCAGGTACTCTGGTGCTAATCCATGGTCAAGTGGTGCACTTTAGTGAATCCAATAAATCAAACAAGTCCAGACATGCGTATACCTTTCATGTGATTGAGCAGAAGGGCACAGAGTACTCTGATGAGAATTGGCTGCAACCGCCTCAAAATAGGCAATTTTTGAGCCTGTATAAAAGCTAATGGTACCACTTTTATTTATATATTTAGGGTTTTTACATTTAATAAAAGCTTAAACATCTCTCACGCGTAGTTCTTTTCCCATTGGTGGTACCAGTGTGATACCAAAAGTCAATAATTGTCGGTGAAGAAGTACCACCTACTTGGTATCATTTCACGATGGTGCCCTCGATAATATATTGAAAAAAAGAAAGTCACCTTGACTTACTCTCAGATGCATTATCAACTGGTTTCTGCACGGTTAATGAAACAAACTTAAGTGGATACTGTCGGGTCGTACCGTCGCATTCTCGCACACTCGTTTATACTCCAATTTCATTGCTATACAAAGCAGTGACTTATCTATCTCGGAATTAGTACCGCGATAAGATGTTGATTGATGGGTACTACAGAGCTTGACAGGTACCAAAGTGTGCATTCTTAATCTAATAAAAGTTAGTAGTTTATTGTTCCTTGAGAAGTGATTTTTATTAAGGTAATATTAACTCACAAGCGCCATCGAGTAGGTACTACTATTATTACCCTCAATAGATCCAAAAATGACCTGGAACTTCATAGACAATTACTCAGGGGAGCGAATGGTCACCATCGGAGAGAAGACCTTCGATATGGACCAATTGAAAATTGATCAGAATTTCGTCACTGTCAGTACCACCAACCTAGATATTGACAATATTTACCTCTACACACTTCACAAGGAATGCATTGAAGTAACCTTCTCCCCTCCACCGAATTAAATTTTTCGTTTAATTTCACCTCCTTGCAGTGCCCTTATAAGTTCATAGACAAATCGCAGGTAAATATCATTGAAACCGACACAAAATTTCGCCTGGCCTTAGATTGCAGAGAGTACTACCCTCAAGACGATCAAAGTTCGGTTATATGCGACATCAATCCTCATTTCAAACAGTTCGGAATTTACGATATTAGAGTGGAAAACCGAAATTCTTGTTCTGTTGAGGTACTCAAGGAACCCGTTAATGCTGACTCACGTAAGTCTAAATAAACCTCCTTAATTGCGTCTAAAGTTAAGTTGATATTCTAGCCCTAGTGACAGTGCTAATACTCCATATCCTGGTCTTTGGAGGCATTTATGTACTCTTTCATTTATGGCAGAAGTGGAGGAAAGGGTCTGGTACCGTTGATGAAGAAGGCGAAGCTAAGGGTACTACCTCGAAAGTGAGAGTTATGTCTATAGATGCCTTCAGAGGGTAGGTAAAAGCATTTTTATTTAAGACACGCCTCTCCGTTGTGCAACAATTAAACATGTGCTCGACAATCTAATCACTCCTACTTAAGCCATTCCCACCCAATTAATCACAATAGCCCCTCCTATTAGTCAACTACTTTTTCCAGAATCAGCATTGTTATAATGATTTTCGCCAATTTCGGCAATGGCGGGTACAAATACATTGAGCATGCCACGTGGAACGGTCTCCACGTGGCCGATTTGGTCTTCCCTTGGTTCATGTGGATCATGGGTACGTGCATCCCCATCTCCCTCCTTTCCAGTTTCAAGAGGGGCGTGTCCAATCAAGATCTCATGAGCAATGTAGCCAAGGTACCTCACGATCAAGTTTACCCATCGAGTCCTACTTTAGCTATTCCAGAGATCCGTCAAGCTGTTCCTCTTGGGGATTTTTCTCAATTCCGGCACTGACGTGTATTATCTGAGAATTTTCGGGGTTCTGCAGAGGTTTGGGTTGTGTTACTTCATTGTCACCACCATTTGCATATACACCATGGAGAGGGATTTGGGAGTGAAGCAGGATCACCCTGTTTTGGTGAGTTTCCTAGGTGATATCCCGGGCTTCCAGGCTTAATTAGGACGTTTAGAGGCAGCTGGAAGATATCTGCAAAGTGTGGAAGGCGTGGCTAATTTGCTTAGCGGTACTGATGGTTCATATGATAGTGATTTTTACAGTGGCAGAAGAGGGATGTCCCAGGTAAGAAGTTTCCTGCTGTACATCATGTTCAAACTTCTAAATCAGGTGCATTGAAAAGAAATTGCAAACTGAGAATGTTAAAGATTGCTTCTGCTCGGACATCGAGATATACAGAAGCAGAGTGTTTTAAATGATTTAACTCTAATCCAACCTCTGTTTTAAATCATCTTGTCGAGCACTCCATGTTCTAAATCAAAGAGTTTAAATTGAGCATTGAACAGCACAAGGAAACGTAATGGGTGCTTTAAGATTAATTTTAGGCCTTCCTTTCTTTGATCTTGTTCAAATTATGCTCAATTTACACATTTCAGAGGTTACATGGGCCCGGGCGGATTGCACAAGAATCAGTCCTATAAAAACTGCATAGGAGGTGCCACTGGCTACATTGACAGACTTATTCTTGGCCACCACGTATATCAATCCCCCACCATTTACGAGATATTCGAAGCCAAGCCATTCGACCCAGAGGGAATAGTTGGTGGGTGGCTGTTTTTGAGATGTTTATCACAGTACTACTTCGCTTGATTTAGGGTGTTTAACCACAATTTTCCACGTCATGTTGGGGGTGCAAGCAGGGGTGACTTTGCTGGTGTACAAGGAGCACTATCAGAGGATCGGTAGGTGGTTAATTTGGTCCGTGGTACTTGGAGCGATTGGAGGGGCGTTCTGTGGGTTTTCCAAGGAGGACGGGCTTATACCAGTCAATAAGAATTTATGGTAGGGGTTAAGGGAGGTTCCCATGGATGAGAAAAGACAATAATTGCTCCTAGGTCAACCTCTTTTGTCCTGGTTACCTGCAGCTTCGCGTTTTTCCTGCTTTCTATCTGCTACCTGCTCATCGACGTCAAGAAGTGGTGGTCAGGGAAGCCTTTCCTGTTTGCGGGGATGAATGCTATAATACTTTACATAGGTAAGGGTTATTGCGTACAATTTAAGGATTATAAGGAGATATTTTAGGGCATGAAATGACGGGGAGCAACTTTCCAGTGCGGTGGTACTACTTAAAGGACTTGGAGGGAGACTGGAGGACCACGCACTTCATGGCCTTATTATCCGATACCTGGGCTGCAGATTTCTGGGTCATTGTCAGCTATTACTTGTACAGAATTCAATATTTTTTTACTGTTTAATAATCAATAGTGAGACGAAATTTTGGATTCCTTACTTGCAAACTTATCGGTTGAAGGGGTCATTAAAACTACTTCGTAGAGTCTCTATTGTCTTACACATATTGCAGCTACAACAAATACTTGTTCTACCATTAAAACCATCCTAAAACATCGGCAAATCTACTGTCCGTATCGCTATAAAGGTTCTGTACAAAAACTTTGAGTATTTCGAATAGTAAAAGTAGAAAAAGTTAGTTAAAGTTAAAAGTCTTAAAGTTAGGACCTCCAGTTCAATGTCCGTTCTAATCTTGCCTGCTTGGATCGATATTATGGAAGGGAGGCTGGTCCTCTTTCTGAAAGAGATAAGTGATATAGAAGAGAGCGAAATAATACGAGGAGAGAGGGGAGGAAAGTAGGAATGTGAGAGGTGGAAGGTGTAAAGAGCAGGTACCTACACAGAGGGGGAATGTGAAGAGGAGGTTGGAAACTGTATTAGAGAGGAGGATGACATATTGACCAAATTGGCGGAGAGGGAGACTAAACTGAAAAATAATTCCTACTTACAAACTGTATGTGGGTGGGACAAGTCCTAGGACTTAAACCGTTCGAAGGTACGTTCCTCCTCATTGCTGGAGGTTGTAGCGGATGGGGAGGAATATCTAGAGGAGAGGGTACGTAGGTCACCCCTAGAATTTAAAAGTTAAACCTTTCTTAGGTACCCTCAGGAGTTTACCTGAGAGGCACTTGGAGCATTGTCTCCTTAAAGCTGGCCTCTGCCTGGATCCTCTGCATTGTAGAGCAAAGCAGAGCTCTCCTCCCATTTCTGAGCAGATGGATTGATGCGGAGTGATTGGAGATCTCTGCAAACTTTACTGTAGCTTCTTTGTACGAGACAGGAAAATATACCAACCCTCTCAGCAATGGCATTCCTCTTGGAGTTGTAGCAGAATTCCATAATGGCAATGAGGACGGCGAAGGCGAGGCCGCATAGGAGTACCACGAAGACTCCGCCAATGTTATCCACCCCCAAGCTATTCGCTTTAGACTCTTTTCCTTTGTCGTTTCTGGTGCACGTCTCCCCAGTGTTCTTCCACCTAAAACCTTTCTTCGAAAGCTGCCCTTAGTGCTCCGAAATGCCTCACCATTTGTCATAGAGCATCTGAATCTCCCCCTTTTCCTGCAGCTCTAAAATTGCTAGAGATATTTTATCCCTCCAAGGGCTCCCCATTGGGGTGGCAATGCCATATCCTTTAGAGTCCAGAAGTCCTCCAATCTGAGTCAAATTACAGTCTCTTTGGACCACATAGTCCAGCATCGTGGACTCCATAAGAAAAGCGTAGTTGCCTTCCAAAACCTTCTTAATGCCCTCCTCATAGGTGGGCACGAAAACTGAAGGTTTGCGGTTTTCCATGAACCTCCACATCTTCTTGTAGGTTTCAATCATCGAATCCTAACAAGTGCAATGAAATATAAAGGTTGTTATTGAAATCTGACCTACCCTAAAAAAGGTCATTGTTGAACCACTCTCCAAGGTTCCATAAGGGATTTCAGTTTGGCTTGCCAAGTCCTCAGCATTCTCAATTGGTGTGATCATTCTTTCCACAGTGAGGAAGGCAGCCAAGTTGGCCGTGTAGGAGGAGATGATGATGAGGGTGAAGAACCACCAAATACCTCCCACGATTCGAGTCGAGGTTGCCTTTAAATGAAGACTTTTGAGATTGAGTTGTTTGAGTGAGGCATTAAGGGAACCCAACACTGAATTGCAGATTTTGGTTCGAATCAAGAGTGAAGTAATACAATTCAGTGCATTTAAAATCTACCTTGGGATTGAGGTCAGAGCCCTGCTGCATGAGGGTCCCGATGGTGAACCAAAAGGAGTTGGGCAGGGAAAACTGGTTCTTGAGCTGCTCGTTTTCGAAGTCGCAGGGGTGCGGGCTTTGCCATTCATAAGGGGAGAATCTGGCCACCACAAACATGGTGATGGACACCAAAACATAGGCGGATAGGGCGTACATCCAGATATCCGGTGCCAGCGGGTTCATGAAGGAGAAGAGGCGCGTTTGGGGGCTCGATGGTACCTTTAAACCAATTTCACTTCACACACTTAAAGGCTCTTTATTGAGTGGTGGGTTCCCTTGCGACACTGCACTGCTAATGCTACCTGAGGAGAAACTCCAGTGCCTTGCCTCAAAAGGGTACCAGTAACGAACCAAAAGGCATTGGACATGTTCATGAGATTCACTAGCTGCTTGGGGGGCTTCTGGTAGTTCCAGGGCACCTTCCCAGGGTGCGGACGCACCCACTCGTAGGGAGTAAACTTGGCCAGCAGATACATGGTGCAGCCGGCCATGAAGAAGGCTCCTAGGGTGGACAGCCAGATTTTCACCCCCAGGGGGTCTAAGAAGGTGAAGAATGCCGACTCTTTGTCTGTCGGAACCTGTTTTATTTAGGCGTCGATTTAACCGCTTTGTTCCTCTTGAGTTGGTATTCATATTTCACAAGTTAAAGCAGGCGTTAATGTCTGCTCAAATAAAATATCGAGCATTCTTACATCCGACGTGTATGTGTCTTGATATATTGCCTTTGAGGCTGTGCAGGGTATTTTCTCTATTGGCTGTAAATTATATTCCTAAAGCTGTAGAGTAGTCGTGGAAATTAGCGTATTGGAGAATTAGCGGCACTGTATGTGCCTGATTTTCCTTGAGGCCTTAAGGCTCAGCTGCAACCCTGCAAATTAGTGCCTTAATGGCTGGCGTAATGAGAGGCTTGAGCCCTCAGAGTTGAAGTAATCTTTAGTAAGCAAAAGGACGTTTTCAGCATGAAAATACGAAAAAAAAGTTCGCCTCAATTGGAGTAACTGCACGTCACCGAATTTCCTTGAAGATGTAGCCCCAACCTTCAAGTACAACTCTGAAATCTAACGCTACATTTGTTTATATACTGAAGAGGCACTAACCCTCCAAATTTCTTGAGAGCTTTTCTAATACTTCCTAGAGCCGTAATTCGGAAATAACAAAAAATGCTGCCAGATGGCGACAATTCTATCAGTAATCTCACCTTGAACAAGATGCTGATGCCTAGATTCATAAACGGTTTAGTGAAATCAATGACACTCTCCCGGGCGTAGTTGATCGTCATCGACCCCACGGCCAAATCGGCTTTCTGAAAGCGAAACCCGATTATGCAACATCGCAAACAGGCGAAGAAATGACAATATAAAAATCTCACAGATTTTACGAGTCGTTTACAACATTGGGGAACTAAATGTAGTCCCATAAATACAGCGATAAAGTCTCCTTCATTCGATGTGCGTATCATCGATTTTACCGCACTAGTCTTCTCGTAAATTTGAGTTTGAATAGTGGAAATTACAGCAATAAACTTGGAAACCGTGTCAGGAAAATTACATTAGAGCAATTGCAGTAACTCTAATCCTTCATCGCCCTGATAGTTATTGATTGTTGATAAGAATCCTTAAGCTCGGTAAAATTCTATGAAACGGCAACACTGCTGGATACCTTATCCATGAGCTGCCTAACGATACCATTCCACTCTCCGGTCTCCAAATCGATGGCGCCATACTTTCCATCTGGTACCAGTTCAATGCGGTACTCAAACCCCACCATGGTTGCCAGCTCTTTGAGGAGGTCAATACAGAAGCCCTCATAGAGGTCCTGGTTGTGCGAATGCGGGGAGAAGGGCTTTAGCATTACGTAGGGTTGTTCCTGGAAGGGAGGCAAGGCTTAGCCAACTAAAGGAAAGGGCCGAGAAAGGGCCTGTCCATCCCTTATACAATCAGCAGAACGCGTTTAGTGCTAATAAGCAGGAAAGGGCAGATGGGGTCTTTGTATTTTTCTAAGAGGCCTCTTTAGGTAAATTCCCCCTTAAAAAGCGAATTTAACTTAAGGCTTTGGTGCAGCTGAGTGCTGCTCTCACGTGGCCTTATTATGCTTTCCTTATTCAAGGGGAAGTTTAACGGTTAAGGGATGATTTTTTTGACATACATGCAACATAAGCTCGCGCACCATGCCATTCCAAGCCCCAGTCTTAGGGTCGCATGCACCATATTTCCGATCCGGCACCAAATCTAGGAGATAGTCGAACCCGACCTCCTGGGACACTCTCTGCAGGATATCGATGCAGAACCCATAGAATCTTCCGTTGCCCGTGTGGTTTTTGCCCGCATGCATCATTACGTACGGGGTTTCCTACGGGGCCGTGCGCAAAGCCACTTTTCGCACCCTCTAATGGTACTCACCAGGATGGTGGTGACCACGAGCGTCACGTTCATGGAGCCGTGGTCGAAAAAGGCGTTGCGGTCAGTGATGTTGACGTCCATCCCCGGGTGCCACTCTCCCACTTTGACCAAGGCGTGTTGCTTGAGTTTCAGCAGGTCCAGCTTGAAGCGGATTCTTTTACCTTCTTTGAACTCTATGGGACCACTGAGACCCTTGAATTCAACCTGGAAGAAGCACACGTGGTCCATGGAGAATCAGATCAAAGTAGCGCCCCTGTATCTCAGAAACGAGGGGAGATGTTACAATGTGGGCCGGTTAATGTTGGGTTGTTCAGTGGCGCGCCATGAGTTTCAAATGCCCGTGGCAAATATGGACTATCCCAATAATTCACATTTCTCCATGGAACACTCCACAGTTTTCGTTCTTTCAATATTCGAAGAAATTTCCAGGTTAACACACAGTCAAGGATTACAAGGGATTTCAGGGGGTTAAATTGAATCAAGCGAACGGGGGTGGATTTGTGAAGGTGCTAATTAATTTTGTAGTGTTTTTGTCGGGTTAAATGTGTAAACATCGAGGGTTAAGGGCAATTTTCGGCATAAGGGTTGATGTATTGGACCTAATCTTACAGGAAGAGAAGTGTTTCAGAGGGCGTTAATGAAACTGCTTTTTTCGTCCGAGATAAATGAATTGGAAGAGGAAAAAGTTTTAATTGCGTTCAGTCACACATCGACTCTGTCGCCCAATAACGGAAATCTGATTAAGCCTGTTAATAAGAAACAAGCAGAGCGAAGTTCCCAATTTATCGAAGTCGATTAGTCACTCTTACAGGTTTCAGGAGGGCTTTAATGTGGTACTTACGGAATTAATATAATTTATCAGGCTTAAGCCCCCATCCCACGGCTGCTCCCTGTCGCAAGACACGTTCGACATCTTAAGGCTGTGGGATTGTTCCAAGGTCTGGAGCCCTATGGCGAAGGCGTAGACCGAGTCGTACATTAAGGCTGCCTCCGCCTGAAACAAAAGGGCATTGATGTCTAGGCATGAGTTGAGATTAGCAGTCACTTCCTTTATTCCCTTGGAGTTTAATGATTGAGTTTACCTATTCCATTGAGAGAACGTCTATTCTAATTAAGATAGTGAAATATCGAATCCGTAGCGGCTAAAATAGGGACAAATGTACCGCATGGTGCGAACGATCGATGCACGCCACTGGCTTAGATATATCTTAAAATGTTAAATCGTTTTATGCGAATCTTGATCCGCCGAGGTAAATTGAGAAAATGCAGAGGCGTGTCGCTGTGAGACGAAAACTATCCAAATATTAGATGCCTGTATATCTACAGCATCGCGGAGAACCATAGGGCACATTCTTACATTAGGGTTCAACGTTCAACTGACTGCAACTGTCATGAGAGGATAATTAGCAGGAAAAAATATAAGCTAAAGTTTAGGTTACTTAAGGTTAAGAGAGCTGTTAAGGTTCAAGAGAGGGTGGGCTACCGAGAGGCGTTGTTGGAACGATGGCAGGAGAGATGGAATCGAAATGAAGAGTGGACAGAGGATTCCTCTTAAGGCTGGATGGAGGCATCGCAGTAAGGGGGGGGGGGGAGAAGCACTTCTTTGCTTAGGCGATGACGAGGTATGGTACCTTCAGGACATACCTCCATAAAATAAAAGAGAAGACTGGGCATGCAGGTTCTGCAGAGAGAGAGTCGATGTTCCTTGGTTATTTTAATTAATTAATTTATTCATTTATTTTTATAAATTGCTTTTTATTTTTTTAAATCAAAGACTGTTTGTGAGTACAAAATCAAAAACAAACCAATTTCCTATCAACAAGCAAGTTTTTTCATTGTTTACGTGATATTTAACTCAGTTTGTGTTGCGTTTTCTGCGAAATTTGTAACTGTTTTTTTTTTCAAAAATTAATCGATAGATTTTGAATCGTACATTGAATGTAGACTTGAAAGATCTTTAATTTGAGATTTAACACGACTCTTCGTGCCATTTAAAATTTTTGAGAGCGTTGCTGTGATGCGCATAAGGGAGAAATTTATATAAAATATTGGAGTTGAATTTTATATAAAAATTCCTTCTCTTAAAAAACTGTTTTGACGTATTTTGGAAATTTTTTGAAAAGTTTAAGTTGGACGACCCATTATATAAAAAAAAGTTAATTCAAGTTGGGAACGTTAGAGAATGGACAGAGAGGAGGTTCGAAAGTCCGGATTATCATATGATGCAGGCAATGAAGGGGCATGGAGTGTTTGGACATTATTTGAGTAGAATACGAAAGAGGGAGCAACATTTTATATGGAATGGTTTTATATGGAAAAGGATACAGCAGATCATACCGTATTCAACAGTGAAGAATTTTCTAAGTATAGACAGGCAGCAGAAAAGGTGGTGGGGAGTGAAGAATGTAGGAGGGAATATAGATAGGATTATGATCAGAAGTGAGAAGGACTGGAATATGGCGACGCGAATGTTGAGGAGGACAATGAAGTGAATGGAAGAAGAGGAGAAGCGAAGAGAGGAAGAAAGATAGGAGATGCAGAGAGAGATGATCGAGGGAATGGACCGGACTGGACATGCGTGATGGAGGGATAAGAGGTGGCCCTGAAGAAATACTTGAAAGGGTGGTTCCAGGAAGAGCAAAAGCGGAGTTTTGAGTGGGTTGGGTGATAAGTCGAGTCCCATCCAATCCGGCGTTAAATGTATTTTTCTGCGCCAAAAAAAAACAAATAAAGTGTTAGTTCAGGTTAGCAGAGCAAAAAATTCTATATCCTGACGTGTTCTCTTTCATCCCTACATAGAATTTCTGTGAGCTTTTCCCATTTTTTACAGGTATTCCACCGAGATACCAAGGAATTCCTTTCGAGTTTTATCACTGGATTTTATTCCTATTTTATCTTTTGATTTATGGGCAGCTTCTGTACACTTTTCCGAGAGCATTCCATGAATGTTTTGCCATCGAAGGTAATAAATCCAGCCTGCAGGAGCCTAAAGGGACAATTCCCGCTAAAGAAACAAGTTTCCTATCCTCGTAAACGTAACGTTTCCCTTTTTATTTCGCTTTATTGTGCTGTTTGTCTTTGATTAACGGCCCTGTTTTCCCATAGGGATTTATTGCAGCAAATTCCACACAACAAATTGCCCATAAGTATCAATACATTGGGTTCGCACCGGAGATGTTTTTATTGTTTCTTTGACGCTGAAAGGCCCAAGGGGGGTTGCCGTAACATTACTAACATGAACACACCCTTGTCACCCCTTTCAGTTCACAAATCCATCCTCTAATTAGCCAGTGAGGGACAAGCTCGACAGTTTAGAAACTGCAGACGCCAAAGTTTCCGGAGTTTGTAACTTTTTCATATACCTCCAAGTTTGTTTTTTTGGGCAATTTCCCAGACTGCAGGGGCCGTACTTGCCCCTAATTTTGGTAAATAAATATTCCGGTAAAGTACGTCCGAAGGCTAGTTGTAAATTCTTAAACAACACCGAAGTCGGCTGCGTGCCAATATTGTCTCAAGACGCCGGCAACTTTCCGAATTACCCTCAGAGACTGAGAGTTTTGTTCTTTACTTTTCGACTTTTTAATCTAACTTTCAATGGGAGTTCGCATTTTGAATCTGAGCCAGGATTATAACCAGGTTGGGGGTTGTGTATCTGGTTCAGCGCGCAGTGGTTTCATAGCGTGGAATGAGTTGTGGGGGCCATTTTCCGCACTATTGTTTTGCGGAGATTAATCGGGAATCTTCCAGAATGTTCCTGTTGGATAACTCTGAAACCAGGGAAATTGCCAGGAACGTACTTTGTTTCTCGGAGCTGAAAATAATTTTCAGAAATGAGGAGAAAACGGTTCTGCATTAAAATTTTCGCGCTTCTGCAGTTCCTTCTGGGCACGTTCCTGAATTCTTGAAATTTTCTTATAAATATCCGATTTTGTAGATATTTTTTTACAGCCCATTGAGAGACAGCAACGTACTTGGTATGTCAAACCTGCCAGAAATTTTCCAAAATCACAATCAAAAACTGGGCTTATCACTTGGTTTTTTTGAATTAACCCCTTCGAGATATGTCCCTGTGTTTCTTGTGGTAAACTTGAAGTACCTGATTTTGTAGTTATCCTTTTGGGTCTTCAAACTTCGAAAAAGACAGTGGCGTTCGTGGATACTGGGAGCTAATGGATTCAGGAATTTTTTTAAAAACTCGACAAACAAGTCATTTTTATATAATTGCATCGGATGTCTCCCAGCCCCTCCCGATACGCCCCTGGCTTAGACCATTCAGATTTAACAACTTATTGCCCGCGCAAGGCCTAGAACAGTCATAGGGGGTAAAGATACTTCAAAATTCTCTTGAAGCTAAGCCGAACCAGTATGATTAAATTCCCAATGAACGATTGAAAAAACTTTCCCAACCAAACAAATATTCAAACTTCTGTTTGAGAGGGGGGGGGGGGTGCGTTCCCCCTACTCAAAAAAGGAAACAAAACCCGATAAATTTATGGCCCCCATTTCCGGCTTTCGAGTTTCGTTGGCAGCGTTTCCGATTATTCGTTTCAGGAAGAGCCCGGAAAACTGGAACGAAAATTAAGGAAAACAACCGTGATTCTCTCTCTAGGTCAACAAATAAACTAACCCCGTACCACTGGCCACGGGCCAGCCCTTTTCAGCCCCAGTTTCAGCACTCACAGCTAACTCTAACCTGTATAAAGCTGCTGTTAACCGGTGAAAGCTCCTGATTGGCCTGGAAGCGGGCCATGTCCCGCAACACCTCTTTGACGAAGAGTTGGTCAATGTCCACCACCCTGAAGGCGGTCATGTTGACAAAGTTGTACTTGAAGTCCTCCAAGTCGAAGGTTTCGATATCAAAGGTCGTGAAGAAGTAGTGGTACTTGTAGTCGTTCATTTGCAGCTGCAAAATCTGAGAAAGAACCTTAAAGAGAATGCAAAGGTAGGTGTCAACGAACCCCCTTGAGGAATTCTTGCATGTTCGAGGGTTTGGTGTCAATCACAATATTCTGGATCTCCTTGCTTTTGATTTCCTTGAGGATCATTCTATAGGATCCAGGGTCGGCCTGTCTGAGGTGAATTTCCAAGTTCGAGTCTTGAGGGGCCCTGACCAGCTCCCGCAGCTTAATCAGCCCTGCAAAGTATATATCTCCAGTATCTATTACCATCGAAGAGGTTGAGAATTAGCACCATAATCTTCCTCATAGATGATGGCAACTTTGGTCCAATTGAGAAAGGCCATGACGTCTTCGAAAGCCTTGTTGAGCAAATGCTGTGCCGGATAGAGATTAATCGAAAACTCTCTGAAGTCACTATCCAAGTCCACCCGGGTCTCCAAATGGGGTATGTCCAAGGCGTCGCAAATGGAGTGAATGTGGGCCCCTAAAAGGGGGTCCGAAGGACCGAAAACTGCGTAGACCCCATTGCGCACCTGGCTGCAGGCTGAAACGTATTAGCCGAGAAAAGTAATTAATACGAGCAGCACCATCTTTGCTGATAATCAGTTAATTAGGGCCATTAAAATGTAATCGGCTCGTAAAAGGGCGAAGCTAGAGAAGATTGCGAGTTAATCGAGTCGTATGGTAATAGATTCACTTTTAATGGGGCTGTGCGATAATGAGCCTTTAATACCTCTCATTTATGTTGAAAAAATGAAGGAGGGACATAACAAACGACTGTTTGCACTTGGCTAATCGCCCCTAAAGCCAGATTACCCCGTCAATCAATCATGTTGTTGATGGAGCATGTTTTCTTATGGATGGACGGAGGTGTTTGAATCTGCAAGAAAAATAGCCCTTCGGGGGCATTTATGCGCGGTCATAGAAGTGAATGAAGTTATAACTTGAGTGAAGCGTGCACGAATTTCGACCTCATTGACCAGAAAAATATCAGCGAAAACTTACCTTTTGAGGGCGGAATGTGCCCTTAGAGTTATCCCCACAAGGATGGTTGTGGTTACTTTATGGGGTCATGTACAAACTTGTAACATTGTGTCTTAATTTCTGTGTGAAACTGAGGCAAATTCGACTTATTTCTCTAGGGAAAATTTAACCCTGACAATATCTCCAAATGATGTCCTACGCCACTGGCTTACAATCGATAAATGTACAAATTTTAACATTTATTCTGAGCCCTCAAGGAGTTATTGCTGTGTGACAGACGACCCTTTTTTAAGTAGTAGCTTAGTTTTAAGTAGCAAAACAGTGGCGTACCTCGATTTCCAAAGCGAATAAATATTTTCAAAAATCATTATGTAAATACAACGATTTTTGTTAGATTTTCTAAGCTTTTCTGCAGCCTAGAGCTTCTTTCAACTTACTATCAAGAATCGAATTTTCTAAAAAATTCTTTGCATTGTCGAACTTAATGAAAAGCAGTGGCGTACTACTCTTGTTTCATAGTTTATTACGCCAGATAACAGGGCAGGAGTACGTCTATTTGCGTTCCTAGAATTTTTCGAAATTAACCAGCTATTTTACATCCAATTGAAACATTTCCAAGCTCATAAACTATATTTATAGAATTATTACGCCTGAAAAACAGGGCTGGAATAAAACTAATTTTTTTCCTAGAATGGTTCAAAATTGTTAAATCTCAAAAAATCGTTGCAACTTGCTTAATGAGGAGACCAAATGCGGTGTTACTATGCTTCTGTCTCATATATAATGAAGACAAATATTATACAAGGTGTTCATTTCAAAACGAACCACTCGAAATATGCCTTGATTGGGAGCAAAATTTAAAATAATAAAAAAAAGCCTATTTAGATATCTCGGCGAAATTTAATTCGACATTAGAGAGAGCTGTAGCAGTCACTTCTTCATCTTCGCCTTACTTTGATATTTCAAATGGTACCCTCAGTCGAGTGTCACATCATTGCAAATGGAATTCAATTTGCTAGGTAACTGTATCAAAAAACCGAACTCGGTTAATGGAGTTGGGAGTTAGAAAGCAAAACGTATACTAGGGGAAATAACTTATTGAAATCAAATAATTCATTTTATTAAGTGGTCAAAATGTATGGTAATAATAAAGTCTGTTTTCAAATTTTTCGTGAACATTGACCAAAGTTTGTCCAGTAACACTTCTACATTCCAGAAAAATTCTACCTTTCAATTCTTGAATACTTTCAAGTCGAGTTCTAAACACTTCACTTTTCAAATAGGAAAAAGTCGAGAGGACTGAGATCCGGAGATCGTACTGACTATTCTAATGCATCCCTTTCGCCAACCCATTTTTCCGGAAATCGTTTATTGAGCCATCCTCTCAACAGACTTTATTATTGCCTCGTTCAAAACGGCTAACATTTTGAGCACCTAACAAAATGAATCATTTGATCTCAATAAGCTATTTGCGTTACTACGTATTATTTCGTTTGACTTTCGACTTCACTAACCTTTCATACCGAACTGCGACTAGACTAAAAACTACCTTTTAGGAGTAGTTCCTCCGCAAAACTAAAGCAGCAGAAGAATTATTTTAGTTTTTACCTGCATAAACCTTATCAATAAATTATAAACCAAGCTTAAGTGGTATAAATGATACTCGCAGCGGAGGACCCGCCCTTCCTAGGTGCCTTCAAAAGTCCCGAATCAGGGATGAAAGCCCCACACAATCATTTTCACTGCAACCCTAAATCTTCTCTTTCAGAAGCTGGACAACTCACCCTTTTTACTGGCATGGAAACTGTCGTTTATGTGGACATACTGCATGTCGTAAACGAGGGAAGTATGAGGCAATAATGTCTTGTCCCGATTAATTTTGTAGACCGCATACCGGAAAGCCACTTCGGCGGCCCCGCCCTTTTGATTCTCTGTGAAAATCGCTCCTGAAAGTTACGAAATCGCTATTAAAAATAGGTTAAAACCGAGGAGAAACGACGTCTCGAGTTCCAGAGAAAACCCTCTCTTTCCTTTCACAAAAAGGCCCTTTAAGGTAAGTTGATCCCTCGGGCGGTTCAATCTCCACATGTACACAAGACGCATGATTTCAGCCGGAAAGCAGTTTTTCTAATGAGGGAACGGAAGGATTTTTCTACCCCGCAATGGGGGTATCTTTGTGTAATACCCAACAAGTAGTCGATCCTAAACCAACGTTCCCTGCTACGTTAATCCCGCTAAATTATTAATTTCATGCAAATAGAGATGGCTGCCTACTGAATATTCATGAAGCAATATCTTTGTTACATCAAGAGTTTTACATAACTTTTGATTGTTTTATAAGGTTGCAAAACGAAGCACTTACCGATCCGGACTATCGGAGGTAAAGAGCAGGAGGGGAGGACTTGTAGAGAGAAGAGGAGGAAGCAGAAGAGGAGGCTGCATGGAATTGTGCCCAGTGGCATGTTTCATATCGACCCATCGCGCACCATCTTCTTGCTGAAAAAAAACAGAGAAACGTGACTAAAAGCCCACAATTATTAATTTTGACAAATGGATTCACGCTAAAATCCGGTTTCTTTGGGCACACACAAAGAGACCATTTCCTTCTAATTAAAATTTGGGCCCATTACTTTAAATCACCGGAAGAGGTACCGATTTAATGGCACAAAAAGCTACCCCGCAATTATCTCATTAATTCTTAAATGGGGAGGATAAACTCTGTCATTCGTTTAACGTTTGTTATATTAAAATATACCCCTTACATTATTTTAATAAGGGCGCGAAAATCGGCGTTTTTGTCTTTAATCCTCTTTAATTTCACTATTCCTTCCAACAAAATTGGGGCTGGTTACGGGGACTGAAGCCATCAAAGGGGCAATTATTAAATTGAATTAAAAATTATTAATTTTTCTTACACTTACTATTAGGTTAAATCTATTGACTCCTAAGGAACCTTCGGGTAATGTACACCGCCCCCTAAGTATCTTTAGCAATATGCTCACGATCTCACCCAATAATACTCAGTGAGGGCATATTCAAATTGACTCCATCAATTAATAAATCAATCGAGCCAAATCAGTTGCCCCGAATTGAAGGTAATTCAGTAAAAAAACAGCAGCAAGTTGAGGCTTTTTAAACTCTGTTCAGCAGATCTCCCCTTAGGGGCTTTTTTAAACATTTGTGTCAAGTTTAACTCAACACTCGGAAAATCATTCCTTTTTGGACAAATTGTTGCGAAATTCATTCTCAGCCCCTAGGGATTTCATGGAGGGACGTTTACCTATCCTTAATTTCTTATAAATTTTTCGTCCAATTTTTGATAATTTATGATCTTGAACAGCAAAACTTTTATTTAATAGTCGATAGCGACAGTTGCCCCTAAGGGTTTCCTAATTAACCCGGTTCATTTTAATGATGATCCATCGAGCGCATCCCTATTTAGGGCGCTCAGCAAAACATATTCTCTTTGATGGTTTTAAAAATAGTTTGACTGACACTCTTTAGGGACATTCCTATTTTCAAATTTCTATAATATTATATTTATTATAGGGAAGGGGAGATAAGTTTATAAATTGCGGTTTCAATGAGTCCCATCAAATTTGCATCGTTTGACACCGGATTACTTAGGGGACCCCTATCAGAGGGGACTCTTATAATCCTTCGCATTAACAATAATATGTCGGCTAATTACTCACTTTCAGGAAAGTTTTCCTGAGAAATTCATTGATAAAATCTGAAATTGAATATCGCAGCCCCTTAAGGAGATAACTGGATTTTTGTGTGTCTCTAGGGGCCTCAATTTAATGTATAATCGAGCAGAGACGTTTAGAAATTGCGGTTTCATTAAATTCCTGCGAATTTGCGATATTTGAAATTCGGGTACTTGGGGGACTCCTCAAGCATCGAATAACTGTTCATTTGCAGTCATCCTCTCCTAACAAAATCGACTGCTGAAACCTACTTTGGTCCAGTTCCGCACGGAAATCTCTTGAAATTTACAATCTAAAGAAATTCCATTTTTTATAATTTTCAATTGTTTAATGCAACTTGAACTGGGAACGCCATTAGGCTTAAAATAAAGAAGTTTCCGAAAGCCACTTAAACGTAAAAATGTTTCACAATGGACGTCTCAGTTTTCTTCTTAGTTGGGCAAAGTTTGAGCATTTTAATAAGAGCAATAATGGACGACGTGGATAGAAGCGAAAATTTCTTAATGAAGTTTACTCTGTCTGCATTTGGAAAGGGCTTAATCCCCAGTTTAGTCCACTGAGGAATTATTTAGAACATCGCTGTTGTGTCGGTTATTGTGCTGGTAAGCCTTATTGTTGCTTTATTATGGCGGATTATGCGGGAAAAAACTCAAAGGGTCTGAAAATGGGCTTTATTCGGCTCTCAAGAGAGCACTCTAAAACAACTTTATGCAAGCAGAGGAAGAATTTCAGTTAGTTCAGCTACCGGCAGCAAGTTGAAAATTAATTTCCTGTCCCTAATCTCACTCCCAATTAAGCCAAATTTCCAATATACATAAAGGAAATTGGCTGATCTTCTTAAGCTAGAGCAGAGCCTCTATAAAATAACAATAAATCTCTATGGCTTGAGGGCTCGATTAAAAAAATACCCTCTTTATCTCGAAACCTAATAAGAGCCGCATAATCCAGCTATTGCTTACGTGCTCGTTTTTGCCGGACGGCTCTATTAAATTAGAGCGCCCCTCAAAGGGTGGCAGGAGGGGGGCGAGGAATCTCTATTAAAATAACTCAATTTCGCTGAGGTGTTAGATTGCTAATTAACCTTACTTTTCATAAAGATTTTTCTCATTTTCCTCTGCGTCTATTTCCAAATTATTGACGTCTAATATGCAAGATTGAACAAGTATTAATGAGCTAGTGCATCTGACAAGGCTATTAGACGGAGGATATTGTCCGGTAAACTAAGCAACGATTAGTTGACCAAGGTTGCCTTAATGTACCATTGAAAGGGTAGTTAGTCAAGATCGGCAAAAACATGTCTATTCGACGGGAACAATGTAATTAGATTCGCCCAGGATAACGTTCTAATTTTTAAATTTTTCCCCTTAGGGGCGATCAATCATCCCTTGCTTATGCGTCCACTTTTTCCTGCACAACATTATCCGGGACTGTGCGACGTTTCTATCAAGCTAAAACTTGTTTTTCGCTTTTATCTGCTGCGATAAATCTGAACAAATGAAGCCGAGCTCGCAGTCACCGTTTCGAGCGAAATATTAGAACGATTCTTTCTGATTTTATTTATTGGGTTTCCATCTTTCGGGGACTGAGCCCTTCGGTAATCTGACACTGAGTAAGGATGGGGAAAAATAGGATTAGACGTGCGTCTGTAGCGGGCAATAACATTAAGTAAAATGTCGCAAACGATGCACTGGGTTGGATAAAGGCAGCTTTCCTAGGAGTGGGATGAGATCAAAAGTAAGTTGACCCAGTGTATTTGGAAAAAAAGTTAGTTGGAAACGGGTGGTCTCTCGTCTATCTCTAATCTAAGAAGCTCCTTGGGGGTGACCCAAAATTCTTGGGATACGCTTTGTAGGTCTGCGCTTAACATTCGCAGTTGATCAGGCGTGAAGAAATATTTCCTATTTAGGGCAGAAATTAAAGAAAATATACTGAACACTTCAATTGCAACTAAACAGGGAGTTGCATAATCAATTCCGTGTATGCTACTTAGGCGCCATTAGGGGATTCAGAATGTGAAGTAATTTGACATTCACTGTTATTCTTTTAGAAAAGCTGGCCGAAAGCGAGTGACTGGAATGATTTAAGGTAAAAAGAGATTCCTGCACTTGGCTCTCAAGGGGGCCCTAAGCATTGCACCCTATAAGCGGCTTCGAGATATATTTTCGTGCCTATTGTTTAAAAGCCGAGTTGCATCAAAATAGCTCGATCAGGGATCTTTCTTTGCGATTACAGCGCAGGAGAATATTGATAGGAAGCTTGCAAATTCTTATAGCTCCCTTGCGATCTCGTGTAAATAATCCCCCTTCATATCATCCCCTCTTACCCCCTGACTAGCACCTCATTTTCAGTCAACTTTTTTCGAACAAAAGCCCACACCCTCTTCCACGTAACTTTAACCTTGTAAAGCCTTGTTTGTGTCGCGTCAGTGTCTTATTTATAATTCAGCTTACGTAAGGTTTAATACGTAAGCCTGCCCTTAAACCCTGTCTCAAGGACCATAAATTTATCGCAAATGACATCAAAACATCCGGCTTTGTATCGCGATACATGTAGCTTCGGTCAGCAATTTGCCTCCGCCGACAAAGTGTGTATCATGCTTTAACGAATTGTGATAAGCAAACTTACCGAACAAATTGGGAAGTTTCACCGGGTAAGTGCGCGTGTTTAAGCGAGGAATTCCGTGACAAACCAGCGCCCGAGTGCCGGTTCGAACTGGAAAGTTTTCCGCAAACATTCAAAGGATCAAAAACGCGCCATATTGCGCGCAAGTCTAAGGAAAACGCGTGTCTAGATAGGTGATTTGATTTTATTGGCTGCAAATGTGAAGTGGATAATTTTTTAAGGGAATTCGAGGGAGAAATTGGGGAAATCAACGAAATCTGAAGGGTTCAGGGATCGGCGGTCCTGATGGCCCTAATATTGTCACAGCATTCCAGAACGAGTATCTGTTGGGTAACTGTTGGGTATTAAAGCCATATCCAGGGCTATAATAAATCTCGAAAGGCATTAGGGTTGTTTACGAGGCCCTAGGGGACATATTCCATTCTCAGTAACTGTGTTTTATCTGGTTCATAGCCGTTAAGGACACATTAATTCCATAAAGAGCTTTCAAACGCCCAAGATTTAACTCCAAAGTTCTTTGGTATTAGGTAGAGATACCATAGAAAAATGCTGAATATGTTTAATCGATAACTCGGATATACTGGCGAGAGTTGCAGCTTTCAGAGTCAGATGGCGCCGAGCGGTTTGTTAGTTAAAAACTTCTTTTTGCTGAATGACCTTTAAAACTTCTCCCGGAGACTCCCAATTAAATATTAATGGTTTTCGAGCATAAAATAATCTATTCCATTTCAGCAGTCTCAGCGCTTAAGCAGGAGCTTGTCTCAGTACTGCTCAATGGAATACTGAAGCGCTGATTTCTCGGAACACAACAATTCTTTTAAAATTAATGAGTCAAATCGTTCTAAGATAAGAGATATCTCGAATGCTGTGTCTCAATATATTGTCCGCCTTACATGGACGCCTTCCAATTGAATCTGGAAATTAAACTGGATCCGGAAAGTCTGGCAAGAAGTCTCGCAGCGAACGAATAATCTATTTACCCACGGACCGTTTTCGCAATTTTGACTCGGTTTGTCGTCTAGTTTCCCGATAGCTGTGGACACAGCAGTAACTGAGCTGAAATATCCCTTAGTAGCTTTGTTGCAGCCAAAGCTGTAACCGGGGCTCGTGTTTGGTTTAGTCGAAAAATTACGAACTTACACGTATGGGGGGCAAAAACCGTATCGAAAATCTCTTAAAACCCGTGAAATTGCAGGACACCTTTGCAAATTCTATTTACCTATCTGGGGACTTTTCAGTTACTTTCAAGACGAAAAAACCTTTTTAGTAAATTAAATTGGAAACGGGATCCTTGGGTGCTCTCACTGTCACTGATTAAAGGGATAAGATGGTCCCAGGTAGAGGGAAGTAAGGGCTGAAAGCCGGGATTGCGAAGCGTAACCATCATATATATTCAGGTGCCCATTAATGAAGTTTCGCAGGGAGCGAGGGCTGAGAATTGGACACTCAATACAACTTAACTTACATGAGTTTAGAAACCTTGCAATTTCCCCCGTTAAGAACGGAGAATTTGGAAGAGCCAGTCTAATTCGCTAGTCTCCACAACTTATCTCTCGAGCTTAGGAACCTCGTAACTCGTTATCAATTGGATGGGAAATTGGGAAAACTCAATTTGACTCCTGAGGAATTCGGAAACTCGAAAAGTCACGAATTACCGAACGACTTACAAGTTAACTAACCGATCAACTCACGAGTTAAGAAAACGGGACAACTCACGAGTTGAAAACATCGAACAACTCACGAGTTCACAAAATCGAAAAAAACTTTCAATCTTGACTAAAATTCATAATGATTGTGACACTTCACTTAAATAGTTTTCCTTACATAATAGATGTATAAGTACGTAGAGAGACGAAATATTCAAAGCCCTCGTTTTAATTCCTTTCCATCTGCAAGGCGATTTATATTAGGAAATTCTCCGGATGATGGCTTCCTTAAGAAGCCGGAATGCATAAGTAATGCCGCCCAGGTCCTATGAATAAGTAAACGTCTTACTGAACGAACCGCCCTGTAATCTGATTATAAACGACTTTATTTGCCTTCTTTGCATTCCTCAGACACACGCCTCGATTCCCTCTATCATCTAGCAAATAGGCAACTAGCTGATAGCGATTAAGTTAAATTCAGTCCCCATATGAAATACTTTTAACTCCCTTCGGCATACTTGTGATAGAGCTTCGTCGATATTTCACTCGACTGGTAACGAGAGCCTCAAAGAGGTGTCTGTCAAATTTAATTTGCATTGCAACCAGGAATTTGCAACTTCGCTACAATAGCACGTAAATTTACCATGAGAGTTTCAGTTTTAGTTGAGCAGTTGTAGTTGAGATTTCAATTAATTGAATGTATGCTGCAGTGTTTTTTTGCGTTAAAATTTGGCCTCCGCACCAGTTTATAAAAGGCGGATTGAAGTGAAAATTATTCCTGAATCCAGCTTTGCAGTAGCATTAATTTCATATCTCCCGCAGGATTAATGCTTGGACAGCCGGTATAATTTAACGTACTAATATGCGGTTACTGCTGGAACCTGCTACCATTACCAGCAGGAATAAATTAACCTCCCCGGATGGCTAGATTGCAATCGAGATGTATCACTTTAATAAGCGGCATGTAAGGACAATTTCCTGAGGAAATCACATGTGGCTGAATAATGCAAAAAGGCTTCGTAGGAATCGTGTTTCTATGATCCTATTATTATGTGTCTATGCATGCACTTATAGGCGACGCAGAGGGTAATCCAATAAGCTGTAGCATTGAACTTAAAAGCCTGCTTAGTACGCGTTTAATTGGATTTGAATGCAGTTAAAGGTGGTAATAGAGAGCTGCCTTAATTAGCTATAAAGCAAAGTGAAAAAATTGCTTCTGCTCATCTCTAGTGGATGTGCAGATTTTTCGAAAATTGACTGAGTGGCAATGAATTACATTGTTGTGAATTTGTCGCTTTTGCCCATCTCTAGTAGATGTAAGGATTTTTGGGAAAATCAGTTTAAAGAGTCTCCCAATGGTAATATCACAGCGATGAAGGTTGGGAGTTTTCGAATTTTCGAATTTTAATCCCGATTCAAATATTCAATGTGGGCGTAATGCGAATCAGTTTTTGACCTACTTTTGCCCTTTTTAAGTGACGAATATCCCTAACCTTCACCCTCCTAAATTGCTACCTTCCTCAGTCTAAATCCGAAATAATCGCGTTGTTCGCGCTTTCTATTAAGCTGGATCAAAAGGCGGATTTAACTGCGATTCCAAGTTATAATAAAGAAAGAGGGGGTTTGCGTTACAACATTGCAGGGACAAAGGACATACCGTCCCTTCTCCTGTTGATTCATTTCTCCAGTTCAGTTTCGGAACGTGACAAAGCCTTCAATTTACAATTCTCTTTTGTGGATCGTTGTATGGCACAATGCGAGATTGGAAAACTCTGGGTTTGACTCACTGTGCAACTGTGCAAACATCTACTTAAAAATGTCCGGCAATTATAAGCGAGTGTATGTGGCATTGAGGTCTTTTCGCTCGAGCAAACAAAAACTCGGCCTTTTTATTGTTCCCAGTAACCTATTTCCCCAATCTGGCCCCAGGGACGTCCCCGACAATCTGCCCTGCTGCAATGAAATGTTTTTGTACGGCAGTTTTATCTTTCTGTGCTAATAAAGTGAGTTGGCGCCTTTTAGTTTAGGGCTTCCATGTGGGCCCGGGTTATATTTACTGGATTGTCTGTTAAAGATTTGAAAGCGTGAGGGTTAGTCCCTTTCATAAAACTCGAGTAATTAACGAGAAACATCAGCTGGCATACCACGAGAGATCCTAAATTTGTAATTTTTGCTTGAAATCACAATGAAATATTTCTCTTTCTCTCCCTAAGAATAACCGATATTTTAGCTGAAATTTAGCCCGTCTATCGCCTGCAATGTTTCTTCTCAATAAAACTTGACGTATAGAGAATCTTCCGCTACAGGATGCAGTAAAACTGGGAAAAAGTTAACCAAAGGCATCGATTTCTTATAGGGAATCGATATTGCTATACATCTCTAGAAAGTTTGTCGGATTTCTAAGGAGTCTCTCAATCTTTCATTCTCTAGACTTTTTTGCTGCCACAGTCTTCTCAGTCATGGATTTTTTTATTCGCTGTTAATCGAGCTTTCTTGTCTTCCGAATTTTCATAGGACGAGATAGATCTGTGCCATTTTCAGGATGTTTCTTAGCTCGCTCCATTCCGAGCTTTCCAATTTTCTAAACTCCTTATGTCCCTGGCGAGAGAAGCGTTAGCATTCCTTTTCTCACCACTTTGCCTTCACATCTCCATACAACTTCCAGATCAGGTGGATTAAAGCATTTTGCAGGAACTATCTAGTTTCTACTCAGGTTTCAAGAGCCGATTGTTAGCTGTTCCCAGAGCCTGCTTGAAGGGTGCCCGTGGGGCACAATAGAGAAAAACATCGTTCCCATTTAGGCGAGAGCCGGAGGGCCGGACCAAAGTAAACAACATCGAAATATCAATCAGCGACGGCGGGTCTTCGTCAAAAATTCGACGTCGAAGACGGCGTCTGTCCCAGTCGTGCGTCGCGAAGCCCGGCGCCGCCGACCTTTTGCAAGGCTCAGTCTGACGCTGCGGCGAGCGTCGATGACGTCGTATTTCGGGGCGTCGCGAGATCGCCACTTGTTTCGGCGGGTGGTTCGAAAGTTTGTCGCGGACTGAGGTTTGGGAATGGTCAGGTCTTGAGGTAAAATGCGTTTCCTTAAATATATTTTTAAACTGTTGCTCTTAATCGCTCTACTGTGAGAATGATTTAAGGGAGAAATTAATTTTAAAAAAATCTCCATTCCTATTCAATTAACATTGTTCCTTGGCTTCTTCTTCCCGACTAATCACCGGGAATTAAGCGACTAAAATCCCCACCGCGTCTGCCCTTTTTAACTAACGGCCCTGCAAATTCCTGTTTAAAATACCCCTGTGCCTTACTAATGGAATTATGAGTGCTCTAATTTCCCATTCGGCCAGGATTGATAAGGAAGCAAGCGTCCTCATCCGATAAAATTCTCGATTGTTTTTCTTCACCAAAGCTGCTGCAAATTTCCTCAATTAAATGCAGAAATTCCCAACAATTGCCCTATGGTTAGACGAATTGAACTGTTTCTTTTGAAACCGACTAATTTGCAAATTACAGAGAATCGCGGCTCAATCACCTGCGATTCATTAGGCCCTTTGATAAAGCGGCAATAAATGGCAACGGGCGCCTTCTTTTTAGGTCCAATCAGACTAATTGAAAGATAATCTCATTAGAGATATCCAGCGGGATTCCGGATTATGGGCGGAAGCTGGTTGTCTCTCAGGCCCCTGGGTTTCTTCATTAAGTACCCTCCATGGAAAATGGAAAAATTATATATTATTTTAATTTCAAAATACATAACAATGGAGTTGCGCAAATACTGAAGTTTTTGCATCATTATTAATAAAATTGGTTCACTGAGTTTACTTGCATACGAATAACAAAATTATTATTATTCGTATAATTTCGTTATAATATTTTCATTTGATGTTTGTGATGAGTGGGCTCATAATTTACAATTTGGCTCAAAATTAAATAACGAAATATTCATTTTTAGCACCGATATACATAGACTATTAACTGCTGACAATAATTATGATGATAACAAAGCATTGTCTCGAATAGATCGCTCTAGGAAATTTCGAGCATGAGTTATGAATTTGCCATACTCGAGATGAATTGAGTCGTGGAGCTTCCAGAGGATGAGCCAAGAATCAAAAGAAACGTCTTGAAACTCACTCAGTATGAGGTGGAAGTGCATATACTCGTCAAAGCTCGTAGAAAATAAACATGCGACTTTTCATTATCACATCGGTCGCTCCCTTTCTAAATAGTAGAAGTGTTGTTTCTCATCCCACGGAAAACGAGTGGCAATATTTTTTGATTCGAGAGAGACGAGTTCGCCAGAGTTTCTAAATCCGTAGTCGGAGCGAGTTTTCCAATTTTCCACAATTATTGATGATGATGATGATGTTTCTTAACTCACGATTTCTAGCGGAAGATGAGTTATAATACAAAGGAGCATGATCTTGTCTAAGTTTTTCGTTTTTTTTATACTCGTCTAAGACAAGCTCCAATTTTTCTAAGCCTACGTGAGACACGTTGGGCTGAACTTTATGCGTTTCTGAACTCGCGAGTGCCAAAATGTTTTAACTCAAGAGCTACAATCTTTCTGAACTCAAGTTCTACATATTTCTAAACTTGTGGACGATTTTCATTTTTCTAATTCCCATCTTATTCTTTCTAAGCTCGATTCAGAGGATCAACATTTTCTAGACCGTTTCTAAACTCGCAGGTAATGAGTTATGGTGTTTCTAACCTTTACAATAACGAGTTTGACCTAACCTTGACAGAGAGAGATTTTTCTCTACTCACAGACAATGTTTTTAGACTTATGAGTGGCGAGTCTTGTTGAGTCTCCATTTGCCTCTGCTCACACTCTTTTATCTAAAGCAACTTTAAATTCGAGCCAGAAATTTCGAGAGCTGAAAATAAAAATCGGTTTATGTGTTCTCAAGTCATCCTCAACGTAAATCTCGTTACTTCTGGAGAACGTTTCGTATTCCAAACTCTCTTTAAATTCCTGCAGCAATTTAATAATGTGTTTGTTTCAGGTCGCCTAAATATATTCAAACCATGTAAGGGCCCCCTTACACGATATCGGTAACAGCCCAAACAACGTAGGACAAACAAACCAGGCCATTCTTGCAGTCTCTCCCCCGCTATCCTAAATCAACACCCAACGGACGCTATTTGTCCAATATGGGACAAGCAATCGAGCGGTGTTATGGACGTGTTTAAACAAATCTGTGCGGTAATATAGAAGTGCGCCATGGAAGTGTCCGTTTTACTTTTGTGTGGTGTGTGGATTGCTTTGGTTGCAGCTGGGTTGCCACCTGTCATAAGAATAGGTAGGAGGTTGCAGTTTCAGTTATTAGCTCATAATATAGCGTTTCACTTTGCGGCCATCAGGCTCTTTAATGGGCCATTAAACTTTGAACGGAGTTAGGGGCCTGTTAAGGTCTTTAGTTGACTGTTTTAGGGCTTAGGCCGGGTTACGTTGTGCGGCAAGCTCACTTGGGGCAGGGAAGGTTGCGTGAACCTGGCAGCCTTGTTTCAATAGGCGCATTTAAACAGAACATTAAATTAGAAATATTTTCCATTCTGCCAACATGATCATTTAACGGTAAATACTGAATAAATTGACATTTTGCAGCAGCAAATCATCACTAATTAATAAATTTATTTATTTAATTTGCATTTGAACCGATCATCTCGCACATCGAGTTTCATTCCCACGAATGGGAAATTAATTATTTATCCCCAATGCGGGCCCGGCTTGCGGTCATCGAAAATTAAATCCGGGATTTAATCGTTCACATCAGTAAGAAGGAGAAATTTTAATAAATTAACGTGAGCATGGGTAAAAACGGAGGCCTGTCGGATCAAAATTTAGATAAACCAACAGAAACGATAACGAGAAATCCCCCCTTAACTCGGTTTACTTCGTCGGTGCAGCTCCGAAGCTCCAGCTCGGGGGGAAAATAAAATTTGGTTGGGGATGAGCTGTTTCGAAAAATAAGGGGTGATATTTTTTTAGTATATGTATATGGATATTGCAATTTGCATATTTTTGCGTCATCGATTCTTTGTATTATACATGTTTATCGTTGCTACTTGGAGATCCGGACGAATCGCACCTAAACACTGTAAACACTTTAATATTGCTTACTATTATCGCTCTTTATAGAACCAGAGATCCCCTAACTGGAAGATTCTACATGTTTCTTACGCACATTCAAACGATCGCATAAATAAATGTTCCAGAATAAAATGCAGCAATAAATTACTCAGTCGAGCGTGCCGCCATGATAAACTCCTTCTCTGCCTTTGTCTTCTACCTGTGGCGGCCTCACGCCACCTGTAGCAATATTTATTTTAATTTTAATCATCTTTCTTATAAAAACTGTTTTTTTCAAGGGTTAGTGTTTGCCACTGCCTCCTACATGTAGAAAAACCGAGCTGTAGATGTGAAGGCCAGTCTGGCCGTCCAGGTCTGACCAGGAAATCTCGGCCGACTAAGTTCAATCGGGGGTCTTGATCGTTCAAGTCCGATCTCGTCGCGCCGATCGAACTGTTCCATCTTGTCGATCGGGGGATCACAGTAGGCTGACTGGGAAACCCCGACACGTCGGCAGGCCGGAAGAAAAAAAAAATTCTCCTTAATTAAAATATGAATTTCCTGCAACTCGCCCCTTGTCTCACTCATGGCAACAACGTCCACCGGTGAGCCGCACTCATTTATCACTCGTAACTCCCCGAAGTTAACTGATCAACACATTCTAGAAATCCTCTAGCGCGGCTATTGGTGCAAAGAAACATCCTGCGATTCCCACCTCAACCTCAATATCCATAAAACACGGTTTATCTCTTTACCGGCTTGTCGAGAGGCCATTAATTATCGTAAACTACAGCGGAGACAAAGTGTAAACTTGTAATTGGCCCAATAATTCTTGTTCTAAATTATGAATATGGTCCCGCAAGACAGGAGAGTGCTCCAAGATAAACTTTACAACTTAAACCACTTAAGGAGGTGGCTGTAGAGTTATGGAGCACGCCGAATTGTTTCGGCTGAGTTTGAGGAATAAAACCCACTTTTGAGGCATCGGAAAATTGCCTCAAATACGCTCAGGTAAACGTTTGCTTAACTCACTTAAGATACAAATTGCTTGGCAAATAAATTCCTGCCTGCGGAGGTGAAGCTTAAGAATCTGCCACAGGCGGAATTATAATTGCGTACAAGCGATTAATGCCTGCGAATATCAATTTACGAGGGCGGATTTGCTTTGGGGTTGAATTAGGGGTAAATAATATTTTTCTTGCCACGGAGTAATTATTGTGAACCGGGAGCTCCGCTGAAAACTCTTTCGGATATTCAAAACCCATCTAGTGAATTCGAGATTATAAATTATGCCGCCCATAAACTCGATTAGAAATCCAGTTTCGTAAGGAGCACATTCGGTATTCGGGGCACAAAAGGCAATAGAGCCAAAGGTACATTAAACACCAACGAGTTTTTAATTTCAATTTCTTTTTGGCCTTCCATCTTTCCACATTTGCGTCACGTCCCTCTTCGAGGTATTTTAATTTCGGTCCCTGCCCTTTATTGTCTCGAGTTAATTTCCGTATAATGGAACACGAATCTTCTGGCAGGAATTCGACTTTTTCTAACGCAAAAAGTTCTTCATTGTTGAGCTCTAAACTAACCTTTAGAACTTGACAAAATTTTCACCCTCGGGAGGAACAAGATACTGTTGCCAAAGACCGTTCAGTCTATTATTCTGACACAAAGTGGGGCGTTCTTTATCGAATTTTGCAGTGTAATGCTGCGATAACGGCTTGTTTGGAACACCTCAGCTCGAATTCTACTTCGAGGAGGAAGCTTAGGCATAAGAGATAATTTTAAATCTTAATTCCTACGCACATCTCCTCGAGTGTGCGTAACTTAATTTCCTTTATCAAAATACTCGAGATTTTCTCTGTAAATTAGGGCTTTTATCGCTAACATTCGAGCACTGTGGGCTTCCATTAAATCCCCTAAAAACCCAAGTTGGCGGCTTGGAAGATTTCCATTGTAGGGCTGACACCAGTTCCAATTTCCGTGAAACAAAAAGGGCAATATTGTCTGGGGAATTACTTCTGCTTCGGAGATTTCCCGGACGCTGTCGTGCAAACAAAGTAAGTACTTGGACCACAATAACTGAAACATGGCTGCATTTTGCTTATAAGCCAACTTCTCCTTTATCGCCCATGCCCAAAACCCCTTTAGATTGCACATAAACACCATATTTCATCCCTCGAGAGCCCTTGCAAACCTCGAATGAATACTTTCCACGGCAGATTCGCTAAGTAGGGCAGTGGTGCCGCACTGGCGGCTTTAGCCAAAAACAGACCGATAAAAAATTGCCAAATTGCATCGATCTAGGGGCTTGAAACTCCCATGTAAATAGAGTAACAAGTAACTTGTTAATTGCTGTGTCAGCTCCTTTTTGGTGCACTGAAATTGGAGTTCTTCATGTGGACAGAATTAAGTCGCCTCAACGCATCAAGTCATATTAAGAAGAGTAACGTCGCTGGTCTCGAACTACCGCAAGCATTGTTTTACAAGATTGCTCACGTTTAAAGTCTTCGTACGCCCCTGATTTCATATATAACAGATAAGAAATTTTTGAATAAAATATAAAATCCGCAAATTTTATTGAAGACAGTTTTTTTTTTCACGAGTTTTCTCTTTTGCAATAGAATCCGGGGACTCCCCTGATCTCTCTGGTTGTTTCGAGCGGCGCAACTCACTTCTTAAAGGCATCTATCGCTAATTTGGTGCCGAAATGTATCAAACAATTTAGGAAATGCGGATTAACAATGACATGGCACAACTTATACAGACATTAAGCCCTACAAGGTGATGGTCAATGCCTATTTAATAGGTTTTCCGTTACATTTTCGGATCCCGTTGAATCCGCAATTTCAAGCCGAAATTATCCGACTTGAACTTTGAAAGCTTATATTGGAATGGGGCATCAAACTTCGAAAGTAATTAATAGCACTAAATTAGTCTACGAAACTGTTCTCTGGCGCTGATTTAAGCCCGTGGGAGATTTCATATTAATTTAAATATGAGCGGCAAAACCTCCTTGAGAAACTTTGTCGCATGGAAATTTATAAGGTTCGAGCATATAAATTAAATTCAGCCCTCCGGTTATTATTCTTGATATAATCACTCTCACTCGGAGCTAGGTGACAGGGGCAAACTTGAAGTGTGATGCGACATATGTATATATCGATTAAGAGATGAATTTTATAAGAGTGTTATGTTAATGTGGGTAAAAAATTCGCATTCATGGCACGAGGAGTAGCAAATTTTTACCGGCAGCTATCTCGTAAAAATGCCGATTTGGACTTTTTAAAATGGGCAAATTACCTTTTTGCTGCTCATCCAGGATTTGCTTTGAAAATTGGATGGATTTTTCCTGAGTTGAAGGGAGCGCTATAGTTATTGCGGTTCGGGAATCCCAGTTCCTAATATTGAACAGCTGGGTACTTCAGGACAAGGATAATTGCATCTTTTCATCAGGCAACCTTTAAGGCCTCTCTTTTGGCAGGCTAGTTGTGGAAGGATTAGAGGAAAATGCAAATTTTCGAATAAAATACTGCTTTAATGTTTCAAAGACGGAGAACCGGCGAACCCTAGAAACTACAAAAAAGTCAGCTTACCCGAAAACTCAGTATCACACAATGCGGTTGTAACAATAACAACTATAACGGCCCTATTACTTTCTCAGAGTAATCTCACGTTTCCATCGAATAATTGCAATGAAACAGAGACGCGGAAGAGGATTAATTTTCATTTCAGGGTGCAGATTGTGGTTGTATTCAGTTATTTGGCTTCGACGTAAAACAAGCAACCTGAGCGACCCAATTAAGCTTTGTCGATGAATTGAAACATTAATTGAAACCAAATTGGAATAATTCACAATTTGTTTCAAATTCATTCGCGAAATTCGCAAACACATTCGCGAACCAGCGTTGCTAGGGATGTAGCACTAAAAAGACAAACTCCATTCTCTTCATATTTTGTTTTATGACACAGAGAATATTTTATGAACAACAAGCAATTTAGAAAATGCCTTGTTTCATTGGTTTTTCTCGTCCCAAGACTGCAGAGCGCAAGATAAGTAAATAAAAGTTGGAAAACTCCTGTCTCTCATCGCTCTAGATATAAAAGTAACATTTTCAAGTAATAAGGAATTTTTGCTTTTCATAAATAAACAAATTGCATTAAAGCTTCATCACCATGCCCTCCAATATAGCTGCCCATCAACAACCTCCATCTGGCTCGCACTCGCAAACAAATTTTTCATCTTGCACCCATGTAAAAAGCCGCCCATATCGCGTTCTTTATTACACTTTACGTCACGTATCATAACGTCTTATATTAGTCTAGAGCTCGTTCCCTTGCCAAAACCATCAAGATGATATCAGTAAGTTACCATGTTACTAAAGCCCCCGAACATTTATCTCCATCCTGAGGATCTGATAAAGCGCACGATGCTTTAATATTTCAGCTCCAGTCGAAAATGGTTTGACCGGGTGTGTGGGTGATAAAAATTGGCTGGGTGTAGGTCTCGATACATGGGCGTAGCCCATGAAAGCTCACTCAATAACAAGAGAACAAGATTTTGTATGGAAGGATAAATTGCTCGAGTTTCTCTTTGCTGCTTGAAGTGCATGATAAATTGGACAATAAAGTCTGAGTTAGTAGAGAAAGGACGAGGCTGGGAAGGTTTTACGGCGAGCAATGAAAATGTGGTTTTAAATCTGTACAATCAACTATAAGGACTGAGTTAAGATTTAAATTTAAAGCCAAGTACCCGGACCGCAATATGTAAAACTAGACGAATAAATGCAGCCACTTCGCACTATTAAGCTCATAGGAGTTAAGTTTGAGGGCTTTATGTAACTTAAGGGACTGGGGTGATTATATCTGGGATTATATGGAACAATAACCGGAGGGCAAAATTTAATTTATATACTTAGCAGAGAGCTAATAAATTTCAACACTAAGTGGCAGCTAACCTTAAGGGAGATTTATTTGATTAAGTTTAGTTATAACGTTTGTCTTCATTGCGGGAAGTTAACATGAGTTCTTCTAGAATTAAAAATACTTTAGAACAATGCCAAAGATTGAGGTATAGTAATTTGTCCAAAACTGAGTGTTGCTGTGACCAAGCAAACTTTGGAGTTAATAGAGCTATGTTGTTGTTTTGCCAAACCATATCTGCTGCTAGTTAGAGGCAAACTTCGTCTAGTAAGTGCGGGAATATTGTACGGTAGCTGCACAAAGAAAATAGTGAAATTTCAGGTTTAAGTAAAGAAATATTACGTTTTCGACAATTCGCGAACTTTGCAATTCTGCCTAAGTGTTTACACCTGCATCTATAGTGTTCGAGAAACTTTGAAAACACAATTAAACGTCCTCATTATTCCTCGCAGATGCCGTCCCCGAGGCCATGGATCTAAGACCCACGTTTCGGCTTTGTTTCCTTTGGAGTGTCACAATTCTCGGTTCTTATCAAATTGTTCCTTGTTTGCCTTGAAGTTACGACGTGAGAAAGTATTGTTTCGCTATGTGTATGCATGCAGGAAAGAAAGAAATAGCAATTGTGACGATAAAAAAATCTTCCGAGGGCCAAAGTAAAATAACTATGAGCATGTAGGTTAGAGGGGAAATAGCGAAGATAAAGAAGGAAAAAGCTAGAGAAATTGGGTACCCGGGCCGTAAAAACTATGCCTTCGGACAAACATCATTCAAATAAATTCCAAACAAATATTTCATTGCAAAATTCATTTTCCTTATAACAACATTGTAAATCTCTATGGAGTAACAATGGAAAATAGCAATCCGAAAGAATGGTTTTGCTCGACTAACGACCGGATTTTGCAGAATGAAACTTCATGGAAATTAAAGCTGCCAGAGTTCTAATTCCATTAGAGCATCCGCAGTGCTCAATGCGTATTCTCGGAGTAAAACAACAAAAAAGTCTGTATGGAATATTTAATTTTTTGAGTACATAGTTCCTGTGCATGAAAATCTACTTTTCCCAGCTTTCACTTTGATTCTCTTAAAACTGCTGTTAAAGCAAATGCAAATCTCGGAAATTATAAACTCAAATCAAACCACAAGAACTGCTGATTCTATCTAGTTAACTAGCTTCGTTAGTGTCAAGCACGCACACATCTAACAAATATATTTCCTGTTGTTATTCTCTACTAATAATGACTTAATACAGCCCCTAGATAAGGAGTCCCTTCAGCTCCCTAGTCATTCCATCCCCAAAGAAACATTCAACCCCATAATTAAAACTTTTACTATTAATGCAGTTTGAAGGCAGCTTTTCAATATTAATGGTCTCTTTAGGATATAAATTACTTATTGAAGTAGGGTTATTATTCCTGCAAAGGGTTTTAAACTTCAGTTTAATTCACTGGTCCCTAAAGTTGGCTGAATTAATTCTTTATAGAGAGATACGAAAAAAGAGCTGTGCAAATATTTTTATGATATTACCACTGTACACCATCAAAGGTAAAGTTGCACAACTGCCAAGAGACCCAAACACCCAATTCTAACTTGCCAAAACAATCATTACGCCCCTTTGCTTACGCCACGAAGTGGAGGACTCTGGGCAAAGTTTGCCTTGGTTTGTTTTCGAATTAATTTTCGGTTTCTTCGCAAATAGAAGTCCGTGCTCCCGAACTTCTGTTTCTATGAATTAAGCCGCTGTTTAGAGTCACTAACGCCATGTAATTCGTTTCGACTCTTCCGCTTTATCAGATCACGACGACCTCAAGCTAATTAATTGTTCACTTTATGGAGTTGGAACGATTTGCCTCCGCTAACTTGACGTTGGCGTCATAAATCTTTGGGAGAAATGGCCCTGTATTAATTACCCTGAACGAGGAAAATACCTGTTAAAGATCCTTGTTACGTAGGTTCTTCCTGTTTTGCCATTAATTTTCCAGGTTTTAATTAGTCAAGTTTTTCTCACGGAACGCGGACCGAAAGTGCAGCCCTTTGGATCACAGAAGATGTCTTGGAAGTCATGATGGATCAGCAAATTTAAGCTTTGAAGGGTTTTTGTCACGTTCAATAATCCTATAGAGCGATCTAGGCCAAGAATTTTACAACTCAAATTAATTAATTTTATTCGGGGGTTTCTATAGGATTTTGTTCTTCGAGGTAGTGTATTTTATACTTTCTAAAGTCATCATTCTTGTGGCAGTCTTAGTCAGAAAGAAGCCAGGAAATCGATTCATTTTGTGCAACGATTGAGACTACGAGTTTTTCTTAACAAATTGCAATAACATTTTCTTCCTATTTAGTATCATAACAAGCGCAAGATTTTTAAACTAAAAAATATGCTTTTCTGCCTTTTTTTCAGCAGAAACAAATCAGTTTAAAAATGTTATGGAGAGCTGATTCGATCTATAAAGTGTTCCCAAGACATAATTAATTAAGATAATATGTTTTACATTCTTTTACTATGGTTGGGACTATGACGTAGTTAACAGAATCTTTAGTGTATCTATAGTATGCATACATGCATCTATAGTAAGTCTTTATTCGAGTATACCAACATAAGCTATTTTTTACATTTGAAATACTGAATTCTATCGACGTCTTGGTAGGAGAAAATCTGGAAGCTTTCATCATTTTATACCCCGTTCAAGACTAGGAGTGTTCTAACAATAAGTTATGAAATTTCTTTCCAACTCAATTCTTCGAGAATCACAAGACTTTATCCGCAAAAATTGCTGAGTTCGAGTCTTTATTCCGTCACCTAACCATTTACTTCGTTGAAAGTCATCAGATTTTAAGGCTTTAAATCGATATGTTTTCCACTAAATTCATACCCTCTTGGTCACAGTGGTCACAGAAAAGTCACATTAAGACTATCGTTTCTGTAGATCGAGGTTGACAATTTCCTAATTATCATTCTACTTCCGGTTTGGTCACTTAAATTTTATTTCAAGTTAGTTATAGGAATTTGGGTGTGAAGGTCATGTTTTTAATACTTCTTCTGGCGGATAGATATCTTGTCTAGGGGTTTTATAATATACGTTTTTTATACGCTTTTCATTTAATTCGACGAGGGGATTTTAGCAATTTAAAACTGTGTTCCTACCACTACATTTGCTGCTCTTTTGGCTACAGAGAAATCTTATTAAAATTGCTCCATTCCCTAGAGAAATCCGGCACAAAAGTTTTCTAATAAATTTTCTTCGCTCTATAATTTCTTTTTACTTATCAAAATCTTTCTCCAATGAATCTCAATCTCATCACTCAAATCCCCCTCAAACCCCGAAAAATTTTCCAAAGTGCCTTTGGAGAGTTTGAGAGATTTACCACTAAAGTCATTGCTGATGTGTGTGTGCCTGTAATCGATCGGAGACACTTTAGATGTCGACGAATTAATTTGGTTAAAAGTCCTCGTTGACGAGACCCTTTCAGGAAAAACTCCCGGAAAATACAGCAATGATACGGTAAATTAATTACTATATCCACGTAGAATTCCCAGATAGGGCCTGGGGCGACGAAAAGGGCCGAGGTCCTCGAACATTTATCCCGTAATGAACTCGACGGCTTTTGAGGACGTTCCTAGTGGATTCTGAGAAGTTTATTATCATCTATTTGTGGCATTCCTGTGGAATTGGACTAGGTAGGCGAAGCTCTCATGTTAAAGAGACATATGGTAAATTTTTACGTTTATCCTTCACTCCAAAGTTCCTGTTTGGTATGCGAAAGCCCGCCTTTCCAAACTGTTATTTATAAACCCCCAGTTGTTTGTCTTTACATCCAATTTCCTCTAAAAGAGAAGAAGCTAAAATTAGCCTGTTCAGCTGCTTCCAAGTGCCTTATTCGTGTTGGTAATCTGTCTTTGAATGCGAGATCCAGCCGTTGGTACACGTGTTGAAGTCAGCCAAGTATCAATTCATCACAATTCATCTTGGAGAGGTAAATGTCTTCATATAAAATCATTCTTGCCGCGTAATATCCAGACTCTAAACATGGATCTGGCCCTTGCCTGGAAAGCTTCCAGTCTGAAAGACGCCGAGCTTAATGTCGCTTAGCTTTTTGAGCTTTTTAGTTTCCAGTTTTGCTGACTAAGTTATGCTGATCCAGGGTCAGTTCGAGCCTTAAGAGATCCTTTATTATACAGCGAGACGGGCGATATTAGGGATCAATCAGGCCTTATTACCAGAAGCAGCTTTTGAGGGAGTATTTGAGGTTTCAGCTTAGCTTTTTTTAGAGGGTGCGGGTTTTGTGAAGCACTGTTCACAAAAAGAAAAATTCAGAAAATTCCATCAGTAGTATTCCACTGAATACTATTGAAGGAATTATAGTATAATAGTATTCAGTAATAGTATTCATTGGAATACTACTGATGGAATTTTCTGAGCTACGTTTCATAGTTCAGAATATTTACATTCGAGCTTCTTAATATTTTATTTTCTGAGCTTGAATATTCTGAGCGCATTTCTGGTGGTTATCTCGGAGAATATGAGCAAAAAATTTTGCTCAGAATATTTTTCCTTAGGCTCAGAAATAATCTGAGCAAATTCCGGTCTTTATCTCAGAGCACGAAATATTTCCATACCTAATTCGAACACGATATCTTTTACAGCCCAAATATTTTCGCTTGTCTGTGGATTCTAAATCGAGTCACACATCTCGCTCAAAATCAAACAATAGAGGTTCTAAAAGCCCGCCACGGGATGACAATTGTTTCCTACCCCTCCTTTGGACCCCACAATATGCCCGGAACATTTATTCCATGATGAACTCTAGAGGCTTTACAGCCTCCCCAAAAAGGATCCGGGAACTTTATGATATATTTAGAGCATTCCAGAGATATTGTAAGTATGTTAATATGGGGCTTTGCGGGCCTCCGTTCGCACTCTATTTAGCTGCGCATTACGATAATTTGTTATTCAAATGACTCTATTACGTCGACGACTAGAACGTTAGTGTGTTCTAGCCTTCAGGTTTAATGTCTCGTGAATTGGACGAGGGTGTGGGTGTGTATGTGTGTGTATTATTTCAGACAATCTTCGCTTTGCCCGGGTAAGGAATATTGGATGTGGGGCCTCGATTTTGGGGCAGCGTTTTCCGAAGGGATTGAGAACGAATTTGACAGGAATGGCATATTTGAATAATAAAAAGAAAACATGGATCGACGCGGATTCGCAAATATGGTAGGCAAATAAAGGGGATTCATTCGATTTTGCCTAAATAACAACAATCAAACGCCGGGGTTTAGCTCTTCTGCGATGAGTCGGGGGACGAATTCGTTAAAAAAACGCACAAAACGCTCTGTTTGAAAAAATCGTAATTTACGCTAAAACATTTTAAAAAGCTCAGGAAATCTCTGGGCACACCGGAATTTAGAATGCGAAACATGTTTCTAATCTACAAAAATTATACTGAATTTAGTAGAATTTAACAAATTCTTAAGGAAGCGAACCTACTAGCGACGTTTCTTGCTTATACAAGTGGATAATGAGCGCATTTGCTTGGGTTAACCACGCTCCAGATATCTCTATGGTTCATGTCAACAATATTTCAATCTGTTTTTAATCTGCCAAAAATTTTAGTTAATTGAGCAGAATTTAGAACTCTCTCATGAACCGTAATCTACAGATTTCTTCCACTTTCAGCGACATTAACGTGAGCTTTTATAAATGAATGGCTTCCATGACTCACTTTAATTTGACTATGCTTACCTATGTTTCTAATCTACAAAAAATATAACGAAATTAGTAAGATTTAGTGGACTATTAAGGAAGTTAATCTGCTGATTTTCTACTGAATTTTAGTTAATCTACTCGCTCTTTCAGCACATGAAACATTTTAGTTTCCCTACATAACAGAGCGTGTAACGAGACCCTCGCTGATCTTGGATAACACCTCTAAGTACTTAATAAAATCGTTCTTAGTAGTTAATTAATTAATTTAAATCAAAATTTCATGATGTCAACTTTCAGATGTATTCAAAACTTTCTCCATTTGGATTTGGATTTTCCGAGGAATAACCCAAAGCCATTGTGGAGGCTCAGCGGTATTTTCCAGAACGCGTTCCGTTTCAAATCCGGGAAAGAATCCTGGACGATGTGACAATTTGGGCGGGTCGGCCCATTTTGTTTTCCAGATTGGGCGGCGGGACGTTAAGACGAATTTATAGACCGGATTTTACGTTTTTGTTCCATGGGGAGAACTGAGAGATGTCTCTTTAGATCAACAAAGAATCAAAATTTTCCGTAGTGATTAAATCATTTCCTGCAGCTGTGAAATCGGAGAGGCGCTAGTAGGGGATTTTAATAAGCGAATTAGATGAAAAAAAGGTGATTAATTTCTAAATTTAGCCCTTTAAAAATGGAGGACAATTTTTTAAGGCCCCCGCCGCCCAACACTCCATTAAGATTTGAATTTTATTAGCCAACTTTTCCTATCAGCCCTCGCAACAACAGGCTGGATTTGATTAATCTTTGAAAATATCCAGGAAACCGGCCTAATTTCGCAGGCGGTGAAGGGCGCATTTATTACCCGTCCTTAAGGATTTGATCTTACATACTCATGGGAAGCATCGATTTTGTGGCCCTGGAACTCAGAGTCAAACCGGCGTGAGGATCAAATGTTATTGGGTAATAAAGCATAGGCAAAAATTAAATATAGATTTACTCTGCCCATCCATAAAACATCCCTTGTTGGCGTTTCCTGTAAGCTCGCCTTCACGAAGCTCATCCCAATAAGGAAAAGGGTCAATATTCAGTCCATATATCATAAACAAAGTTATAAAACTGCCTCCAGTAAGGACATATGGCGGATTTATAAGGATATATTGATATATTTATATCCTTCCTTCCCTTTGAGGCTGCATGAGAGATTTGTTGGCCCGTTTTTGGTAAAAGACTGAATGTCCTAATGTGTTTTTTTTTAAGGCTTATCAGAGACACATTAGCTTTAATGGCGGCCTTAATGACCTTATAAATCTCCCAAAAAGAGTGCGAGTGCTTTTTATGCAATCTCCTGGTCGCTGGAAGTCCATTAAACGCGATATGGCATCGATAATTAAAAGCGAAGGGGAAAAAATATCAAATTTGGGGCTTCCAGGGTTGAAGACAAATGTAACTTGAAACGACACCTTCTACCTTCGAAAACAAAACCCTATTTCCCCTAAGACTCTGTCAGGTACAGGCGTAGTTCTTGTTTACTATATCTAATAAGACGTTAGGTAATTGCATTACATCGATATTTCTCTGGAAAGACAGAAATCTAATACGCCAATGCGAAAGGTAACGAAAATGGAACATTTTACGTGAAAACACTGGTAACAAGGTTTTTTCCTCGTGCCCTTATTAAATAGCAGGGGCATGCAAGACTCCAGACGGAGCTCCAAATGGTCAAAAGAATCATTTCGGCGACGAGATCAGCCTGCCGACTATGTTCAATCCCTTCAACTTTCATATAATCCCGTGTAACCTCAAATCGTAGCCAGATTTTCTATTATTATTAGAGTTACTATGAAATCCAGGCAAAGCTAGTGTAAATCCGAATTGCATATTCGTTCGACTGAGCGTTTTATTCGGCACATTTAAGAGAGATTTACTGAATCCTCTGGATAGTAAGAAATTTAGAGGGAGATTTGCAGTTCAAAAGCATTAGCAGTCCAGTTTCTGATCGAGAAAATGGGCCCTTTGAGGGAGATTTCCTTGTTGTTGGTGAACTTTGGTTGTGCGAATTTTTGATTAGGGATTATCGCGTTCAAGATATTCGGAGAATTTTAAAATTTTCCCATATCAAAGCAACTTTGAATTCTCTCCGAAGTTTTGAGTGTCTTCTGAAGAATTTTAATAAACACCCACAACGTGGGAAAATGTGAGGTCTGAAATGGGATAAAAGTATTGAGGAATTGAAATTATCTCTGATGATTTCTGAAAAAATTGGCAAAAACTGAAGCACCTAGTTCTCAATTTTACGGGCCAGGAACTCAATTGGTAGTAGCGATCAAGAACTCCACCAAGGGAAATTCCACAACCCTATTTATCTGCAATCAATCCTCCTATGATGCGCTCATATAAATTTTTCATAAACACTTTTCAGCTGATTTTCCAAAGATTCTTTGTAGTTTCAATATTTCGGATTTCCTGGAGGGTCAAATGGCAAACTTTGCACAGAGCACCATAATTCTTCTCCTTCTCAAGAAACTCGTAGCAAAACAGGGCTTTAACGTGGATTTTAAACTCGGAAAGTTTATAAATAATTCCGAAGCCTTGCCAGGGATTCTTCATCGTTCGCGACAATCATAATTATAAGACCTTTAAAATCAGGCGCAGCACAACTCTCGAATAATAACAAACTTCCAAGCCCAGCTCTAATTAGGCGGCATTATGGAACTTTCTGGATTTTTTGAAGCTGTGTGTGCAACCGCGAAAGAAACTTCTGGAATATTCTGTCCCTCCAGGGAAGTTGATTGTTATTAGCGCTTAACTTCGGGGAGTTCGTTAAAAGGGTGTTGACATGGAATTGCCCCAGTTTTCTGAGATTATAGAAAACTTCCCTGCACTTTGAGCAGAAAAGAGTTGCGATAGTGAGGTGCATAAATGCAGAGCTTATCGTTTAGGGCATGAATACTGGGGGATTTACGGTGCTCCAGAGGCACAATTCGAGTCAACAAGGATTTTCGATGTGCAGTGTGAGTTCAAAAGTTGGCGTTCCTGAAGAGTTTTTTTAGTCGAAATTTGGATCGGTTCATAGAGAATCTCCTCACAAAATCGCAGTTTATTATGCTTAACCTTAAGGCCGAGAGAACTTTACTCACTGTTGCCAACTATAAAATACTTTAAGCCTCGAACGAACTTTTCCCAAACTTCTGTTGTTTACTTGATACGATGCGGTCGAGTTCACTTTAATTTATTTCCCTTAAAGAAGGTTGATTTACGATGTATCTTTTTCTGCCAGTTTTTGAATTTGTGTTGAAGTACACATATGGATTTTTCCAACTTTGAAATGATTGTCCTGGGACATTGCAATTAATTTGATCCCGTCTGGAAGAGACTGCTCTGGCAATATTTGAAATAAAAGCTCAATTGCACTGGATGATGTAAGAAATGACTGGTAAGCTCGCCTGGTGAGGCATAAAAACGTGACGTTATTTCCTTTTGAGGATCAATAGTGGCACGTAGGAAAAATGACTGAAAGTACCAAGCTGAAATTACCACACAAACACTAAATCGCAAACACGCCGACTACGTCTCATGTTTATTTAGTCAAAAAGTGAGATAAGAATCCAATTTATGGTAATTTCGTGCGATAGCACGAGGAATTTTACGAGGCTTTAGCGACTATTATTACCGTGTAAATCTCATTAAAACTTTATTGTCATGCTTCACTTTATTGTCGCTGGCAAATAGAGGATCACCAGGCCGAAAAGTAGAAAGTTTTCTCCGTATTTACGGAAAATTTCATTGATATAACTTTTCAAATTTGATATCTATGAGTTTTGAACTAAAAAGTGTTCATTTTTAGTTCAAGCTTTGTTCTGGGAGACCCGAATTAAGGTGATATGTAACTTCCGATTGTTGTATTCTAGACAAACAATATAATTTTTATTTAAATTTGCGTACTTTTCTCCACATTTCCAGAGGATTTCATTGATATAAATTGATGAATTCAGAAACCATAGATGTTCAAGATAACACTGTACATTTTGGCTTCAATGCTGCTTTCTGTAAAGAGGTTTTTGAATGTACGTGACCTCTGACCTTCCTCAACTACGCCAATGATGTTTCTTTTATCTGAAACTGTACAATTTTCTATATTCTTTCTGACCATTTCATGTTGAAGACTGAAAGTGCAAATTTTCCGTGCAGGCACGATAGTTATTTCGAAATTTTAAATAATAATTAAGCTTGTTACTGCCGCTGCTGCTGATCGAGAAACAAAAACCCTCGACAAGGGGCGGAATCCTCAATTGCTCTCTTCTTTCAATTAAGCTTAAGTTTCTATTAAACCGCGTAATCCCTGGATTATGAAGGCTGATCACGTTCTTTGCCCCGAGTAATAGAATTAGCAATGCATCATGGGCCTTTGTTTGTGAACTCCTGCCCCTCATCGATGTGAATTTGTAAAATGTTTGCGAATGTGTGTATTACCTAATTAGGACCATTGTGAGCGTAACTCTATTGACATTGTTGCTTAAGTCAATGACAAATTATCTACGAGGACAAGAATACATACAGAAGCTCTACTTCCGACGTCAAAGGATCAATACTAATGCGATTTTGCATTATTTAGTTGGTGATTTTGGGCACTTTCTGTTACATTCCGATCACTCTCATTGGAAAAGCTAACAAAGCCCCAGGCTCAACTGATTCAATTTAAAGATAAATCGATTACATCCATTTTTTCGGACAAAAGCGCAATTTGTCGGCGAGCAAACCTTCCCTATATACTTTTTTACAGTACTTTTGCTACTGTCAGTTTTAGCTGATTTCACGCATATTAATGTTCTTTCTATGAAGCTAATGAATTATAACCGAATAAAGGTTTGAAATTGCAAAACTCCTGCCTTTAGTCGCTCTATAGGTTACTTCGACTTTGGTTTGAGACGTTGATTTTCGGCCCATAAAACCGTCTCATACTATCTGAAAAGTTTCGATTAGGAACTAAAGAACCCATTATTCCGCGAACCCAGTTTTAAGACTCCGCAATCAAAGCATGGGATTCGAAACATGCATTTCTAGAGATTTTAATGTTTGTTGCAAGATAGGAGAATCATAGTCGCACGACATGCAAATTCCGCTCGTAAACACTAATGGACGCGGCACTCCACTTTTATGTTTCCTTTATTTGCTTGATTATAAAGGCGGCATAACAATTCTGCTCTACATGAAACAGAGATCTAATGGGCCCAGGTATAATCAGATGAATTTTTCAGGGACTCGCGCAATTTGCCCCGAGGGCGATTTTTTTTCGAAGGGATATTAAAAAATTAAATTGAACATTTGCCCGGAAAGTTATGAACCCAATTTGTTTGTCTGGGAGTTTATGAGGGCACGTTTTTTAATCTAAAAGTTAAGAGGGAACTTAATTTGGAGTCTCTTAACTTCAGTTTTTGATTTTTTTATCCTAAGCAAAGAATGGATTACTTCAATGGAGTAGATCCTCTAAGTGGTGCGATATAGAGTTAGTTTTGGGACTTATTAACTAACAGTTTGTGTCTTCGAAATACTGAAAAATTACGCAATTTCCTAAATTTTCTTATGGTTGCTGAACAAGAGTTTCAGGCTGTTACACTACAGTTGGAAGTCTGATTTGTTGTAATTGCATGAAATCTGCATGAAAATTTAAAAATTCAAGCCTTCGTACAGGTAATCTTGGAAGGCTCATTTCTTGTCATAATAACCATCTCTGTAACACGTCTTCTTCTAAAAATATGAGCTTATTACCGAAGTTTTTTCCAGAGTTGCCTACGAAAGATGCGCTTAGAGATTCTCAGGTTTGCAGACACACTTGTAGTCGTCTTAGTTAGTGGGGAAAAATATGAAAAATTTTAGTTTCTTTAATAGACTTTCTCTACCAACTATTTTTGGGCTCAATAATCTTTCATATATCGTCTATAAACAGAAAGTTTTGCCATTTAATAGGTGTAGAAACAATGATGTAGTAGAGTCTCACATCGCGGCAAGATACAGAATTTTTCGATATGTAAATTGTTCGGACCTTAGTAATGAACTCATATATTAAGATTTTTTTATCGATTAATTTGTCACCACCAAGTGTATGATTTAGTCTGGCGGTGATAAGAGAACCCTTAAGTGAGAGCATTTTGTGTCCGACCCTACGTTTTGAATTTATCTTTTATTTAGTCTAGGTAATCACATCACTCTTATATTCCATCGTGGGAATGAATAATTTTAATTTATGTGACACTGTGGAATTTATGTTGGAATTTTAGATGAACTTAGAGAAGGCAGTTAGGTTTGAGACACCACGCGAATGGTCTCGAACTCATCCGCTAACTCAAATTTGATAATTTACTCATTTGTTAATAGTAACTCTTTCTTTAATATTAAGCAGAAGAACACAATAAATATCAAGTAAAAAGTGAGAGTTATTGTATCTCGAAAGCAGTTTCTCTGAGACTGTAAACATCAGAGTGGTCCTTTAAGAAAATCCAGTCAACCATCGACTTCACACTAGAGGAATAAAGTTTGATCTTCGAGTCGCGGAATACAACTGTTTTGCGAATTTCGAATCAAACAAGCTTCCTCAATTGGACCCAATCATAAATAGAAAAGACATTTTAAAAAATTACAACTTCCCAAAAGACTTTCTGTACCAATGAAATTTGGCAACTTTAATAGACCTTCTGCACCAATGAGTATAGGAATCAATATTTTCTCATATGCTGTGTATAAACAACGAATTTTGGGATTGATTCAAGTGCAGCAAGTGGCGTAATGGACCATCGAATTGGGGTGAAACAATTTTTTTTACTAAGATCTACAATTTTAGAGCTTTGGTCTAGAAATGGTAGAATTCTTCTGGATTTTATTCAAAAAAACTCCCTGAAATCTGAAACTTCGAGTCTGTATTTTCAGAGGTCTATTAGAGGTATTAATTTTTTATTTCTCAACTAACGAACCATCAGAACATAAAAGTAATAAAACGACAAGAAGACGGGAATTTTAAGAAAGCATAATTAATTCAGCAGCTTTTCATATTTAAACTAGCCTTGTAGTTCACGTAGCATCTCTAGGATATTCAACAGCATTTAAATACATTAGCATATTACTAGCAATGCTTCTAAGTCATACTTTATGCGTTTATTCACTCCGGAAAGTCGTCTATTGACCCTAGATAAGACAATATTCATCATAAAGTAAATCGACATCGCCGGCTGGATTTATTCCGGATCATTTACTGTGCCCGCATATGGGCATGTAAGAGAAACTACGGGCATGTAAACTGGCGTGTAATCCTGGTCGGTGCTTCCGTCTTCTGTAACGACCTCCGAATCAATTTAAATCCGCTCTCAAGGAGATATTGTGTGATTTGTTGAGATTTCCCTGGATTTTCCCGGATGGGAAAGCACATTTAAAAAGAGACTTTCCCATCAATCAATGCAATCGTCTGCGACTAAGCGAGCATTCAAACTTTCGACTTAATTAGCGAAATGAAGAATACTCGTAATCAGTTACCGATCTTTGAAAAATTATTTCAAATCGCCGTTTTAAACGGGTGATTTATTCCTTCAATAAATGCAGTCTAAAAAATTCGAGTAAATCTCCAGTAAAACATGTGGAATAACTCCCCATCGTTCTTCAACCTCACATACGGTCAAGCGGATTACCAGGAATGGTAAATCAATTTATTAGTGTCTTGCATCACTACCTCCACTCACCTGCATTGAACTCTCAGGAACTACCATTGATGCTACCCTGAAACCCTTCAAATTACAGAAATAATGGGAGACCTAAAAAATGAAGGGATACGACATTTGTAATTCGGTAGAGGACCGTTTGTTGTTAAGGTAGCTCCACAAAGAGCTGAAAAGTAGCCTCATTCGGCACCGGGTGGAACTACCCGGGATAATTCAATTCCCTTTGGAGACTGCCTAACCTAGATCTATCACCATAATGTACCCCAAGGGTCGTGCGGAAAAGTTGACTGACTGCAATAGCTTTCAGGAATTTACAGACTCTGATAAGATCATCAATTGTGGAAATTTGTAAGAAAACTTTGCACCAGCGGTGTTGGAAGATGAAAAAGTGCAGTTAACGGAAGTTTACGACTCGTGTCATGGCAAATTTGGGAAATTAGGAAAGGTGTTGCGTCCTAACAGTGCACTCAAGAAGGAGGCGCTGGCTGGTGGTATTACAGCGCACTTCAAGAAAAGTTGAATTTGATTGCTATTTGTGCTAAATTAAGATTTCTCTCTGCATCACCACAAACAAAAAATTGTACTCTTTCATACTATAACTTGGCTGGAGAATTAATTAGCAGTCTCTAGGGAGGGTTCGTAAGTTCGTTACTTTACTTGAAACTTTAAGCAGTTTTCGTGTCATTGCTTTATTGCCATATCTCACTGCTTGTCAGATTGCAGTTTTAATGACGAAGTTTTCACGTAAATTTCTATTAAATTGCCTTTATTTCTCATAAAGGATGATAATCGCAAAATGAAATGCGAGTCATTCCATTAAGTGTTATAATCACGGGAAGCTGGAAATCATACCTGGGATGGTTATGAAAATAAAACGTTTAAAAAATCACAACACCTGAGGATATTGAAATTGGGAAACTTTGTTGGGGGAGGGGGGGGGGTAGGGTTAGAGTATAGTTCGGCCTGTGAATAGCAAGAGAAATATTTGAATAGGATGTGAAGTGTGGCTGGAGCTGGGAAGGGATTTGTGAGAGTACTGTTAGCGCAAGGCAGGGGCCTGATGCTGCAACTGCATTTGAGAAATTCTAACTTTATACGTAAAATTCACAGATGAACAACTATTTCATGGTTGAGTGCCCTATCAATCCGATTATACCCAGTGAAAATATTTCTGGAATCAAGCAAGAGGTATGAATGTGGCATGCAAGGGGTTTTGAATAATACCGTTAACTAAATAAAGAAGTTTGCGATTGTAACTGCATATGAAAAATCATATCTTCCTAAGCAAGAGCCCCAGCGCAGTAACTACTTCAGGGTTAAAGAGCTTAGAGTTCGCTTTATACTTGATGGAAAAATTGATTGAATCAGGTAAGAAATGAAGTCACCGCATGCAAGGGATTTTGGATAATATTGTTAACGCATTAAAGTAGCCTGACACTGCCTGCATTTGGGAATTCAGAGCTCCTATGGACGATACTTGATTCAGCAACTAGTTCATGGTCGATGATCTACATCTGGCTCTGTACCAGTTAGAAAAACTCGATAAACTAATTCAGCTTCAGGGATTTGTCCGCAGAATCCACAACCCTCAAAGATGTATTTACCTCGAACCCTGTTGCTTCTCATCCATACAACACACCCCTATTATAATGTATCTATTGTGGCTGGACTTTACCACTAAAGGGAGTTATTGAGGCTAAGGCGCTCTGTCGGAGGTTTGTCGCATGCTTCATGGCACATTCCAATAGCTCCCCATGGAAATTCAAGTGTTTGTAATGGAGGTGCAATTAATGCCCTCATAATGTGTGTATTGTTGCCGTAAATCTCATAACCACTGATGTGAGTTTTAAGCGGAATTAACGTGCTTTTAAAACTGCATAAAACACGCTAATGGCTTTAAAACTTTGGCTCGTAGTCGGCGGAATTAATTCGAAATGGGGGGACAAAGGAGGCACGTCGAGCCGGACAATTATCCAGGGGGATGTAACGAACCATTCTATAAACTGGCACAAAAGTTTGGAGTTTAGAATTATCTATTATTCCGTGGGGCAACACAGGGAGATTTCACATATTATTTTCTTCAAAATAATGTCACAATTTTGTCATGCCTCATCTCTCCAAGGCATTAAACTTACCCATTAAACTAGTCCCGAAGGAAGAAGTTTAATGGGCAATAAAACAAGGCGATGAGACAAACCACGGACACCAGTTGTCCGCGAAGTTAGCGAATTCGACCGCAACGGATATGAACACATATATCACAGATTAGTTCTGAACTTCCGGGTTATCTGGATGAATGTTGCGGCTGGAAAGTGGAGAATTTCCATCGGTAATCGAAGCGTGCCATTAATTTGACGGAAAAAAAAACTTTCTATCCAGGGCAGTGGCCCCAGATTCAAATTTGGGACAAGCGAAAAAATCCTGCTGATCTACTTGTTCTCCCTTGTTCTCCCTTATTCTCCCTCGATTTTATTAGAGCCCATTAATGCGGGCTTATCTTCTCTTATGTTAAATGTCTGCCATTACCCACGGCAGCGGTAATATCCCGTTTAATCGCTACATTAGATAGAGAACAGAATTATTTAAGTCGGCTCTTGTATTGATTGCTTCATCGCCCTAATATTCAATCAAACACTATCAAATTAGAATCTCAAATTCGATTGTTCTGAGCCATCGAGCATGCACCGCGAAGCTGAGCATATACAAGACGAAGCGTCCCTTGAAGGAAGGATAATGCCCCATTATCGCCTCGTCAGTATTGGCAGTAATTGTTCCTGCAGCTCATTAAAGCCACACGATTGTTCAGAGGCATAGACCAAGTGGACACGTGCACGATAGCCACGAAGGGGGTTTTTGCCCAAAAAGCTATTTGCCTGAACCGCCCAACGGGACAAACCAAATCGGCCACCGGCAAAATCCGGCTTAAAAGCCATAAAGAAGCTTTTATGTCCTGCGGAATGGCCGGACGAGACGTTTTCAATTCTCACTTCAACTAGGGAATTAACGGTCAAAAGCGGCCGCTACAAGTAATGCTGAGCTAACCGTATTTGATTTGCAACGGCCATTTCCTGGACGATTTCCACTAGAGGCTTTGAAATTTTGCGCGAGTTTAATTGCGGATTTCTTGACCGATGTTTCAAATGTAATCTGCACTCGAACAGTGCATTATCGGGCAGTTCGATTAGGCGAAAGCCCCATGTGCAATCTGCATGTCAATATTTAGACCTCCGAATCCCGGGAGTTATTGGAAATGGGAAAATGCAAATCAGCGGTGGGGGATTGAGCGTTCTTTAATTTCAGTAAAGTTCCAATTGAAAATATGAGAACTTTTGCCAGCCGCATCGAAGCCGTTGCGCGGCGCACCCAGGAAGACTGCCCTTCTGGGAAATAAATTTTTCAAACCATGCGAGGCATTGCTGCAACCCTTTCCTATGGTCCATTAGACGGAAATCGTAGCAATTAACTCCCCGAGAGTGCTCCCGGATCAAAAACCACCCTTTAGCGAGAGCAATTTTTTCGGCAGAATATCAATCGTGGTTCTTCGCCCCTGCGTCAGGCAATTTAGTCCAGATTTTCCGCAAGTTTTGATAGTAAATTTCCGGATATCTCTCCTATCAGAAAGGAATACAAATTTACTCTAAAAGCTGTTTTTCACCTCCCAAACATTTCTCTCACTGATTCCGCGTATATCTGGAATTGATCGGAGGCTGATATCGCTATATGTAAAGCAGATTTGTCTGGTTCCAATGTATGTGAAATGCATGTGGGGTGTCGAAATAGGGTGAATTTCAGAGAAAATCGTGCTTGATACTGTAGCTGACAAATGCAAATGAAAGCTGCACGAGTCAAAGTACACACTACGAGCAAACCGGATCAAAGTCCTGCTGTATCCAATATCCATTTCAATATTTGGCCACAATCAAATCAGGCGGACATCGACAAATATCCTCTTCTGTAATACTGTACATGCAGGTTGATTAATGCGAAATCCGCGGTATTCCCAAACCGAAAATGTTAGTGTGTTTAAAACGGTCGAAGTTGGTAAAAAGATCTTTTCCAGAGGTAATAGAGGATTGTATATTGCGAATATCAACTGCGATTCACTTCGGGGCAAATAGAAATGCAAAACAGTGTAGGTAAAGCGTGGAAGAGAGGAAACTCAGTTTTTATTATTGCATCGGGTTTTGCTAAACGTGTTTTGAATGTGGCGAGTGTGCTGTTCTGATAAAATTTCATAGAGAAATCCACAGGCTTTATGAAAAAACATAGAAACGATTTTTCCTGCACTTTTTCTCCCACTTCCTCGCTTCAATATAACGTTTGATTCTAGCACTACCAATTGCTAAAAAACTCCCCACTTTTCGTTAAATCGTCACTAATCTCTACTAATTCTCACTCACACCCAACGAAAAATCACACTACACCAAACGCCAGCTGAAATTCGTGTGATTTCCCTCTAGAAACTACCTATCACGGGGAATCCCCGCCGCAACCTCCCTCAGACTCGTCGGAGCTGCTGCTCAAATTCTGTTCCTTGAAATGCTGCGAGAAACAAAATGAAACATTACAAGGAACAATCTGTTCCTTGAAACGTTCCAATCCGCATTTCTTGGTTCCGGGGTAAGGTTTGGTTCTTCAACGGCGAAGACTCTGACATTGAAGCTTAAGCATACTGAGGTAATTCCACTGAATATATCTCGCAGTGAAGTCCTCGAGCATCTGGAGGGTTCAAGAAGACAGGGACGGAGTGATTGCGTGATTCCTGGTTGCTGGAAAATTCTAGGTCGAGGATTCGCGAAGGTAAGGTATTTCTGATTGCATCCTCCCTCACATTCCTCCCTTGAGAAGCTCGCGTTTAATATTTACGACTGAAATTTTACCTTTTGGAAAATGTTGCGATTTTGAAGCGACAGTGATGGGCGATGGTGGTGCAAGGAAAATAGGAAGTAAATCGACGCCTAGAGGCTGTAATAACACTATGAAATATTTATGCGATTTGCCGGAGTCTCTCGTTTTACACCGAGTTTGGATTGAATTGAAGAGAGAATAAAGGGACTTTGATGTATTTACATAAAACACACTTCCAAATTCAAGTGCTTCCAATTAATCGAACATAAGCCGAAGAATGCAGCCGTTGGCCGGAATATTTCAATTTGCTTTCGGTTAGTTCCAAGGCAATTAAAAGCGAGAATTAATTGCTTTTTTCAGTTCACTTGTTTCCGGATTATTTCCACTTGCTCCGCGATAAATTGGCAACTAGCTGTCGGGAAGGCACTTATTTTCACTTTGAATTTATGAGGTCAATTTCAGCCTAGAAACTCGGTCAAAGATAAGGGAAGAGAGGGCTGAATCCTTCCGGTAGTTTGATCGGTGATCCTCTATTCGGCGGACTGTTTCCTGCCAGAATGTGGAACGAAACATGTCTACTGAGTCCATAATAGAAATTATCCTTTGCGAAAATCTACAGAACTGCTCATAGTCTGGGCAGTCGCCCAGGTCAACGGAATGTTCAGTGTTAAGAGGTGAGGAAGATAAGGTATTAGAAGCCAAACGAAGATCCGGATCGAGTCTCTCTGGGACTCAGGATGTTGAAACGTCTGGATGGCTAGCTTGTAGGGGAAGGGGGGTTTTAGGTGTGGAGAAGCTTAAATTACCCCCGCTAGAGGAAAATTTGTTCGCGCAAACATCAGTGTTTCTGCATTTTCTCTCAGCTTCAATCAAACTTTCACTTCAGTTTCACGACAACATTTTAATCGAACCTTAATTAATAAATCTTTCAAAATGACGGGAGGAATGAATTTTCTAATTATTTTCACTGGCGTTCACATTTTAATTGTGGAATAAGGATATTTTGAATACCGAATAATTTTTTCAAAGTCATAAATAATTCAGTGTGTTTTCAAGGGAGGACTAACGAGCCGTTTAACCAGAGCAGTAGCCAAGAAAGTTGAAATCCTGCAAGACAATGCTTTCAACTTCCTCCCGAGGAAAACCGGAAAAACCCCGAAGTTTCCTAGTTAAACTAGCACAAAGATGGCGACATCACGTCCGTCTGGAAACTTTTTATGCCCGAAGAATTGCTTTTAATAAACCACAATTCCTTTCTTTAGTTCCCTATTTTTTCACATCAAAAGCCTCATTGTTCTGCTGCCACAAACACGTCAAAGGTGAAATCCAATAACGCACCACCTCGAATCAGTGAAGAGTCTTGACCTTCTTTCACTAAAGGTGTCGCAACTAATTTCCAGGCACAATTTAAGACAATGGCTGCATATCCGGGGATGTAAATCACTACCGAACGGGAAAATATAATCCACCGATTCTTTTTCAACACGTCATCCCTTTTGCACGTTTGAAATTTATGCGAAGTTTATTTAAAAAGTCTCATTATTCTCGCGCAACGCAGAGGCTACAAATTAATTACTGCAAATGAGCACTCGGGAAAATTTATTAGCCGGAATGCCCAGGGGATAAATTTTTAAATAAATATGTCTGCTTTTGTTGTTGGCGAAAACACGCACGGGATAAGTGTTTTTATTTACGGGAAAATTAACAATTTTCCATCTCTGTTTCATGTTTGTGTCAGCTCCAACGAGCAGAGGCTCGCGCTCTGCGTCATGTTCCAGATACTCATTCAGTTTTGATGAAGAAGGGCGGGAAGTTCGCCAGAATATTAAATTTTTATTAACTGATGACCGCTGAAAAACTCTGAAATATCTTTTCTAGAGATAAATGTCTACGCTAAACTTTCATGCTTGTAGTTATGGATAGGTGGTGCTGGAGTTTTTAGTAAATGAGATGCGAAAGAAATATTCATCAATTATCAGTTCCCAAAACCCCAAATCATCTGTTTGCGATCTCCAATTTGGGAAATATGTTTTCTTGAGTATGGCCGAGTCGGTTAGATGTTCTTTGATCCTGAGAAGTACTCTGACTCTGAACTCTTAGTCCTCCCCGGAAGTTTCAAAGTAATAAATTTATGGAACTTGTATTTTCAGTAAATGAAAGACCTTCACAAATCGTTATCGAAACTTGAGACGAATCTGCTGGATCCTTCAATTTGCGAAATATAAATTTATGAGTTGCATCGAATTCCAAGGAAGATTAATAAACTCATTTCAATTTCGTTGCTAGAAGTTTTATGAGAATCCACGTATTCAGCTCATATTTTTATCTATTGAGAGACAGTCCCAAACGGTCATCTTGGCCTTAAGTTGGCCCCAATATTTCCCCATTTTAGATATGAATTTTTTACCAATTTTGTTCGAAAACTCCTCACCCCCATCGCTTTAGATGTCGAAGCGATTTCTACTATAAAATTTTGAATGATAGTAAAATCGATTTGAAGCTCGTAATGTGAGGTTGCAAGTAGTTTTTCCATATAAATTCAGTCCAATTTCTCTGAAAATCACGGGAATCTGAACAAATTTAAATTTCATTTTAAAATTCTTTGCCTTCATCGCTCTAGATTTATGAAATAATTCTTCGCAATGCGTTGATTTCTAGTGTTTAACCAATAAATGCGATTTCAAAGTTCACAATTAGTGTGAAATTGAAGTATTTGTTGAGGTGAACACAACGATTTCATTCTTACTCCAAGAAGGAGGGGGGGGGGGGATCTTTGATGTGTATCAAAGCACTTTATGTGAAATTTCACGTTTCACCGACAAATTTGATTTCAAATATAGACATAAAAGCTTTGGAATTTCAGAATTTTTTCCCTCTTATTGCGAATAAAATTAAATTATTGGGGGGAACTTCCCCATTGTTTTTGCGAGTCATAAAACCAGCCTTATTACGAGACTTATCGCGCGCATGCAGAACAATTCAGAAGCACAAACGAAATTGCCTTCATCCTTAATTTTCGGATTGAAGCTTAATTTATTCATTGCCGTTTTATTTATCCTTGTTTTTTGCCGCAACGGAATAGGAAATTGACATTGGAATTAATTGCCGGATAATTGTGCTTGTTTATGTATGATTGATGGTCTTCTCGGAATTCGCAGTTGTGTCGACTTGAATGCCAAGCAAATCCGCAAAAATAACCGTAAATCATAAACTGCAACCAATAATTAACTTGTCACCGAAATCCGACAAATGAATTACGACCCGCAAGCGGAATAGAGACGCTAGAAGTCGTTTTTACAGATTCACGTATAAAAGGCATTTATCTTAGTCCCGGGCATTTCGGAACGTCCATTTTTCATTTTTATCTCGTGCTCTGTACAAGCCAATATGGTACATCAGTCAATGGTTAAAATCGACAGAAATATAGACAAAATTGGGATTTAATTTTGTCCCTTTGAACCCGTCCTGCGAAGCTCCTCGAACGTTGTACTATCAGGCACATATGTTTTTCTGATACGTCCGTAGATTTCCATCTATATTGCTTCGAAGTTAGATCGAGGGAATAACAGGGCAATTTCGGGGATCCATAACATATAGGGGAATTTTTTTGAATGATGGCGAGACCCAGAACCGAAAAACAAAATTTCTCTCGTTAACAACAGGACGAAAAAGCAGTAAAGTAAACGGTGGCTCAATTAACGGTTAAGTAACACCCTTCCTGTGTTTCCCATTTATTATCTATCACGGAAAGGGCAAAAAGAGAGACTGGGGGAGTGGAATTGCTGGAAAAAAGCTTCAAAGAAATTCGAGACAAATGATGATTCTGTTGCGGGATTTTAAAGAGAACATATTGTGGGTCGTCCTTTTCTTATCACGAAAAGTTTCCTTTCGGAAAGCTTTCGAGAGCTTTCAAAATTAAGTTTTCTACTACGGGAGGTGTCTCTATGTTATATGACAATGGCCTCCGAGGAATATTCCAAAGCCTCTACTTATGTGGTCGTTTTTTTCCACACCTCAAATAGCACGAATATCTGTGTAATGGTCCCGAACTCGCACAACTGTGACCTGAATCTCGAATGGTCCTAAATGGGACAATTTGCAGCAAATACTCTGGAAACCTGGAATTATCGCCAGTGCTACTCCTGGCTGACTTCCGACCCAACTACGTGCCCTAATGCCATCACTCTTTGCTTGACTCACATCAGTTACTCAATTAAATTAAGTGTTGAACATATTTCCTTTGGAAAAGTACACTTGTATTGATCCTGAAACAAATTGAGAGACAAGGGAATGTTTAGTGAGAATTGACTCTGTCACGTGATACGACAGGAAATTACGTTTACGTATCTTGATGTGGGAAGGGCAATATATTATGAAGTCCCTTTGAGTTGTTGCGAGAAAATGGCTTTTTCCCCGGTGCGTGTAGGGGTGTTTCAAGCGGTGTTTCGATGGGCTTGAGAATGCCAGTAAATAACATGAAAATATAGGAAAATTCAAATCTGGCTCAATTCAATACCCTTTTAGCTGGTTGTGGTAGCCTGAAATGAACATTCTGGAGTCATCACCGTTTGTGGGCTTTTTCCTAGATAAAACCATCTTTCTGGCCTGGTTGGGTCGATATCTAGAACTTTTAGAAAATCCGGCAGATTTAATCCGTATTTTCAAAAGTTAACTACCTTTCATAGCGAGTTATTGTGGCTCGACATGAGCTTTCCAGATTGATCAACGTGAAAATTGAAAATTTTTAACATTGGCCGAACTGCTCAATTGCACGTAAGTATGAAGACCCTGCTCTCAAGTGAAGCTCTACTGCCACATCGATTTTACGTCTATTGCGCTACAAATTATTTAGTTGTTACATAATAAATGAGAGATCATGGAGTATAAAACTCGTTGGCACAGACAAATTCTTGCCAACGTTGCTTCTGTTTAAATATCCTAAAAATTGTTAAGCGTTGGCTTACTCCCAAGTGAGGCCCTGCTACGCCCTTATTTCTGTGTCAATCAAGCTGCAATTTTCTGTTTATTCGGAGAGCTGCATGAAAAACGGATAAAGCTATAAAATCGTTACTTGTCAACCGAATTTCAAAATTAAAAAACTAAATAAACTTGTTGAAAGTTTTCTGTATTCTGAATGGCATCACATCAACGAATTTTAGTCCAGTAGGCTAATGTGACATTTAAAAATCGTTAAACAATTAAGGGTCAAATTCAGCGTCAAACGAAGTCAGCCATGAATTATCTAGAGTTAACTGATATGTTGCGAGTTCATTTAGAGAGTTTAAAAAATTCTCATGAAACAGTTCGACGATATAGAGAGAAATTTTCCAATAGAGAATTTCCAACACATCAAAGTTTCGCGGACTGGAAGAGAATTTAGGACTTTATGGCGCTTTCAAAAAACCAGCGACTATGTGTGGACGACTATAGTGGATTCAACTAATTCAACTAATATGGAGATGAACGTATTGTTACAGTTTTAAGAAACACACCAAACTTCTCCAATGAAAGTTGCTCGAAATTGTGGAACTTTGCAGAAAACGGTACTTCCAATATTAAGGAAACATAACTAGATCCTATACGTTCCGCGCATAGGACGAGCGTTAAAAATAACGACTGAGAACGAAGAAGGATATTCTGTGGATGGTTTTTGCGTAAAGGATCGCACTTTTTACACGAAGATAATGTGGTCAGATGAGGGTACTTTTGGAAGGACCGCATTATTAACAAAAGAAATCATCGATATTGGTCAACAGAGAATCCCAACTTAGTTGTTCAGATCAATTTTCAGAGAAGATTTATCTTGAATGTGTGTGTAGGGATAATCGGAAGTAGGTTGATTGGTCCGTTTTTTATAAATGGTCCTTTCAACTAAGTTTGTGTGTTTTAATTTGCTCTCTGTTGAACTACAAAATTTCTTGGATAAGCTACTTCTAGCCGATTTAAATAGATTTTATTTCTAACAAGACGGAACCCCGCCCCGTATACATATTTAAATATCATTTATTTGAATGAATAATTTAATGGGAAATAAATAGGAACAAATGGACGTATTAGGTGGCCAACATGTAGTCCAGATTTAACACCGATGGATTTTTTATGAGGGTATCTCAAAGCTAAAATTTACGACATTCCACCTGAACATGTAGATGCCTTAAGGCGATGAATTATTTAAGCTTCTGTCGAAGTACCCCCAATTTTCTTAGTAATGTAACATTCAGCGTTTCCGAAATATGTCTCTTGTGCGTTTGACAAGATGATGGTGACATTTCAAATTTTATAAAAATAAAATATTTAAAATAAAAATTTTTCTTGATAAATTATTGAAGAAAATCACAAAAATGTTTATAAATGTATTCAGCAAAATACGAATAATTATAAAAAAACATAGTGAAACATTTGAAAAAAAAAAATTACGTCTGTTTTTTTAACAGAAAATTGATTTAAACAAAATTGTTTTCTGTCAGAATATAGAAAAGTCTCAACAATTTTATTTAGTTTTTTAATTTTGAAAATCGGTTAACAAATAATGACTTCACAGCTTTGTCCGTTTTTCATGCAGCTCTCTGTATATGGTATACGAGATATTATTGATCCTCAAATTCATTGGTGCAGAATGTCTATGTAGGGAGTTATAGTTCAAAATGCGTACCATCTATATCTTGGAAGTGTGAGCTTTGTTTGGATTTCAAGTTGGGCTCTTCTACCTCTAAAACAACTTTGCTGAAAATATGGAGCCCTATTTTCATCTAAAATTCGAAATCCCCCTCTACACACTGCATTAACTAATTATTTACGTACAAAAGTACACCAGAGTGCACAATTGCATTAATTTCGGGCCTGTCACTGGCAAACTAACGAAAACAGCTGGAATCAAGTTAGAAACTTCGTACAGGAAAACGCAGGTGTAACAATAAACGTTTTGATATATCGTGAATTAATTACGTCTTGTTGACTGGGTCTTTTTTGTCATTAGCCGGGAGTGCTGAGAACGAAACTTACTCCTTGAGTCGTTTTCTTTATATTTAGTTTTGCATGTTCTAAATATGCATTTAGCGCCATGCTTCACGCTGTGTTTAGTGTGGTTTTGCTGAAATATTTGGGTGCGGTTTCGTTGGCAAATCGGGCCGCATGTGCGGGTCCACAAACCGTTAATATTTTGCATCAGTTGCTGTTTACGACCCTAATTAGATTGTATGCTTCGCAAATCTATTACGGTCCATCAAAAATTTTCTAAGTGCAGATTCCCACTTCAATTAAAATTTTCAGTATGCATGCGATAAAGCAAAAATACATATTTCAGCAAGCTCAGAATTGCCTTGCCGTGAGATATTTTGCAACCACATTAAATTGTAAACATTGCGACTCGGTCTCATGTTTATTTAGTGAAAGAGGAGGATAAGAATCCAATTTATGGTAATTTCGTGCGATAGAAACAAGTGTTTTATGGAGCTCTTGGGAGTATAGTTGAGTGCAAATTGGTTTAGTTTTCCTTCCGGTGGAGACTTTCATTTTAATCGACGTCGGATTAGGCCGGAGCCACTTTTTAAGCTGTTTTCAGATCAATTAGGATCCTGCGCCAGCCCTCCATTAGCAAGAAATGCCGCCTCTAAGCCAAAACCGATGAAAACAGATCACGTTAAACATTATGTGTTACACGAATTCATCCAGGAATACTCATTTTGCCAAAATCAGTTCGCGGTAATCGGACCTTAAAACTAGTTTTATGCACACTCCTTTAGACGTGAAGATCTATTAGCTTGAAAGCTAAAACTTTCCTTTGCAGGGTGCACGCTTTATCCCCTCGTCTAGGAAGTGTTAAGTTCATGATCCAGGGGAATCTGATAAAAGTTCGGCAAATTTCCGCTTGCTTTTAAAAGCTCCAGGCTTAGTGGCATAGAAGATTGCGTTAAACTTGCTATTTAGTTAGGTAAAACAGGAAAAAACTCAGTATTGAAAGGAGCTTGAGTTTGAAGGGGCTCGCGATTGGCAGGTCACATCTATACACAGAAAATGTTTATTTAGAAGATGTTTGAATCTATGAAGTGTCTCAAACAGCTCTTAATAGTCTTTATTCCATGTCAAAAACATCTAATATTAGTAAATTTTGTTCATTTTGCTTAATATTGTTAATATATCTTTAACCAAGGACTCAGTTTGATGAAGGCCATGAGTTATCGAACAATCCTGGAACCTTTCAGTATTTCAGGTTTCACTACGTCCCTTTTTCTTTGCCTATCTAGCTGCAAATTTTACCGTTTATGCCCAGTATAGCAGAGGTTATTGAGTCTTAAGTTCATTTGTGCTATAAGCCTAATTCGAAAGTTACAAATGTTTTCATTTTTTTTTGGTTATGCCTTGCACACGCTCTTTCTCGAAAATGCGGCTCCACTACGCCACTGCGTTTTCGTCAATCACGCTGCATCTTTTACTATTTATTCGCAACATATGAGAGATTCTTAAACCAGAAGCTGATTGGTGCAGAATGTCTATTTGGGAAGTTACAAATTTATAAAATTACGCATACTAATTACATTTAAGAAAAATGAGTTTTGTCACGCTGCTAAATGAGGGTCCGCTACTTCACTGCTTTTAAATTAAATTAACTGCAAATTTTACCATTTATTCACAATACCGTAGAGACTGTTGAGCCTAAAAATCATTATCGTAGAGCGCCTCCTCGAGCTCAATTAAAAAAATTAATGCCAATCCCTCTCTTTGCTTTCAGGGGCCATTTTCACCGAAGACCAGAAGAACAGCAGCGCAGAGCTGGCTTTCAAGTACGCAGTTTACAAGATCAACAAAGAAAGGGAAATATTGCCCAATACGACCCTGGTATACGACATCCAGTATGTGCCTAGAGATGACAGTTTCCGGACCTCGAAAAAAGGTAAAGGAAATTTTTTGCTCATCCATCCACAAGGCAGAAATCCCTCAATTGGCTTTCACTGTTCAATGATCCTTTAGACTCCAACTCCATTATTTTCATTTCTGCTCGGCTGATGGAGCAAGTTAGGGTTTGATTGCTTTATAAGATCAATTGCATAATGGTTCATTAAATAACTATAACGCCAAATGCAAATTAGGCTTAATCTGGCTCGCTTAGCCGTAGCTCGAATGAATATCAGAGAGGAAAAGTTTAATGGAAAGTCTCCCTTTGCCGGGAAACGCCCACAATATGTTTACATATTCCTCTGTTTGCATGCAGGTAATTTACAGGATATTCGTATTTACGAGGAAAAACTCATGAAAAAGTCGAAATAGTGTTGCAAAGCTCTATGCTTTTAATTTAAAATTTATTGCCTGCAGCGCTGCCAAAGTAGATGTGCGCGATCATCGGAACAAGTTTTGGTCTGTTCAAACTTGTAGTTGAATCTCCGCTAATGGCGACCTCAAACAATCAAACAATGGAAAGGATAAGTCCTTTACAAAGAAGAACATCGATTGGATTTGAGTGCTCGATGACCCTTTAAATCTACCCCCATTATTTCAGGGCCATTTCGAAGGGCGGAAAGGGAAAGTTTGGGTTTCGCAGCTCCGGGGGATTGAATATATTGATGCGTTTAAATCGAACCGTTTTAGTTTTAAATTCTGAAAGCAGTTAACCGTGTTCGTGCAGGGAAATTTTTGAGGAATCAGCACCCTTTTTCTGGATTTTTCAAGTGGCGAAATTCGATTGCCAGACGATAAATCATCGGATCCTCCTGGATGGCGGAAGTGTCACTGGAAACTTCTCGGATTGAGGCCCGCAATTTAGGTCACTCCTGCTAATTTCGTGTGTCGTGTCTTAGACAATGCGACATCAATCATTTTTATTAATATATCCACAAGAAGAAAAAAAGGGGACAGAAGGGGATTCTATAAGATTGAGTGACTAGAGGGTCCCAGCGTTCACAAGGGCCCAGATATAGGAAATAATGGAAATGAGTTTATGGTAAAAGGCCTTGATTCGTTTGCTATTGTCAACAGATGTTAATAGAAAATCTATGAAGTTACGCCCTGCAGTGGTGACGCTCTTCTCCCAAATCCCCCCAGAACAATCATATTTTGTTTCCATTTCAGCACATTTCGTTTTATTGAGGGTAACTCGAGAACGGTTAGAGGCGGCAATTTTCATTCGAGAGTTGAGGAAATCGCACATTTTTTAGGTACTTAGAACCTCAATTTGGGTCTGAAAACGAGCTCCATACGAGTATGGAATTTTCGCGAAAATTGATACAAAACTGACTGTATCTCAGAAATTATATGAGATGTTACCGCCCGGTTACATGCACGCTTACAAAGCTTATTGAAGCAATTAGCTTCAGCTGCTTTTTAAAGCAATTGCCTCGTGCGTTTCCGAGATATCTGCGCTTAACTTGCGCTGAATAGAAGTTTAAATTCTCCATTTTAACGTGCAACTTAAACGACCGTAAACCTGGAAAAACAAAACAACAATTCCATCATTCTGGCTTACAAAAGGATTCTTTGCCCATATTTCTAATTTAATATTTAATTTATTTCCGGGGATGAGAAACAAGGCAAATCTGGCCCAAGAGCGTGGCGCACATGAATTTTCTTTCCGTTCCCCTCTTGTTTTATTGCAAATAGAAAAACGAGGTTTTAATGGAAAAAGTGGGAGTTTTACACCCGCAGGCCGCATGAGGCTTTGCGGCACTGCTGTGCAATTAGCAAATAGTCAAAATGACACAGGAGAAACTGAGCGAAAAGAGGGAATGTTTCAGGAATGTGTAGTAAAATCTCCTCATCTTTGGAGGGTTAAATCGACCCCTAGTTGTTGCGAATTATCGCCAGTAATTAGCCCTAATCCCCAGCACACCCAACAGCAAAAAATTACAAGTTAAAGCCCTTGAAGGGCTGCTAAGCCCAAAAATTTTACGGGCAATTAGCTCGACAGGCAAAATAACCAGGATTTGCACTCGAGGAGCCTCCCTAAAGCCGAATCCTGCTGATTATTATGGAGGCTCATAATTAGGGCTTAATAGGGCTTCAATGAAACCTTATCAGCACATAAATAAATCGAACTAGAAAATGGCCCTTTTCCGCTTCTCGGTAAATCGAAATGTAGTGGTGATATAACCGCAAATTCGTATTTTATGGCCAAAGGCCAGTTTTACCATTGCATAAACGAAATGGGGCATCATTTGCCTATTAGCTGTAAGTGCTCTTTTTGCTCGTTCTTTTTCTGGCAAATTCCAGGTTATTCCATGTGAAATCGTGTTTCAGCCTGCAGACAAATGGAGTTCGGAGTGCAGGCCATTTTCGGACCTACAGATCCAGTTCTAGGGGCCCACATTCAGAGCATTTGCGAAGGTATTGGCTTTTTCGATGACTTGAACAATTCTAGAAAATTGTCGTTTCAGCCCTGGGAGTGCCTCATTTGGAGGCTCGGATCGACTTTGAGCCCACCTCAAAGAAACTGAGCATCAACCTCCATCCCAGCCAGGAGAACATGAATCGAGCCTTCAAGGACCTCATGTCCTTCCTCAACTGGACCAAAGTGGCCATTATTTACGAAGAAGATTATGGTAATTAAAATCTTTGAACTGTGTGATTTTAGGGTTGTTTTACTTTAATTCTCCTTTGCTGTAGGTTTGTTTAAGCTTCAGGATCTGGTAAAAGCGCCTGGGGCCGCTAAAACTGAAATGTACATCAGACAGGCGAGTCCTGCCAGTTACAGACAGGTACTGAGGGAGGTGCGACAAAAAGAGATTTACAAGCTGATTGTGGATACGAATCCCAGGAAAATCCAGCAATTTTTTCGAGCTGTGAGTGGGAATTTCTAACAGTTTACTGGTCGTAAAAATGCATTTATAGTTGAGTTTTATGGTGGTGTTAAAGGGGGTAGTAGTTGTAATAACGGAGAGAGTCTGCCAGGGTTGTTAAAGCAGAGCTTTGCGTTGCAGGTGTTGCAGCTGCAGATGAATGATTACAGATACCACTACATGTTCACCACGTTTGTAAGTAAAAGACTTCCTTATAGGCATCAGAGAATGGCCAGGGATCTGTAGAAATAGATGGAAAAATTGCGACCGAGCTGATTTGGTTGGAAACAGGGGCGTACTAAGCCTGCCTCAACAGGTGCAGCTGCAAAGAAATTCCACGCCAAATTAGTTATTCTTTTACTTATCTCTCCAAAGGAAAAACCATTTACACCAATGCCTTTTTGCGTTTGCTTAGCAATGTTTCATGCTTTTACGGAAACAATCATTCGACGTGAGGCAGAGGCGTACTGGGCAAATTTTACGAATAAAAATATATTTGACTTATAGTAAAATTTTTTGAAGAAATCTACCAAAATTTCAAATCTCACTAAACAGCGAGTAGTAGCTTGCTGAGCAAATTATCCGGCTAAAAGGAAAACGTCCAACGCCAACGCTATATTGGCGTTTCTTCATCCTCTGCCTCGTCTGCACGCATTAAAACTTCTAAGCTGATCAAACGGTGAGCAGTGGCGTACTAATCCCCGACTTAAAATTTACTGCAAAATTAAACTTTTTCGTGTTTGCCATAGTTTGCCTGATCCCAGCGCTAACTTCGGCAGCATTCTACCTTTGACTGCTGCTTTTGCATGTATAAATAATTCCAAAGCATAAACAGGGCTTCCAAAAGAACCAAGTTAAGTCTAATAAAGTTGGAGTAGTTGCACGAGTGCAGCGGCAACTTTCCTAATGTTATTAAAGCAAATATATTGCTCCACGCCTTTCTATTTTGATGTAAAGTATCCGATCCCTGAAGAGTGATATGCAGGCTGCAGAAGTTGCAAAAGTTTAAGCATATAATTAAATTAGCCTCTATTTCAGGACTTGGAGACATTCGATTTGGAGGATTTCAAGTACAACTCAGTCAATATTACCGCTTTTCGGTTGGTCGATGTAGATCATGACAAAGTGAGGGATATTTTGGCCACAATGGAAAAATTCCAGACGGTTGGGCATGCGATTTTGAATAGATCTGGAGTGATACAGGTTGGTTGGCGAGGGAAATTGATTTGGGGGCTGAGAATTTTTTTTCCCTTCAAAGGCAGAGCCGGCCCTTATGTACGACTCGGTTTACGTGTTCGCCAAGGGATTAGCTGCGATGGATTCAGGACGTTCTATTAAACCGACGAATTTATCCTGCGACATCGAAGAACCCTGGGATGACGGGATGTCCCTTTACAACTACTTGGATTCGGTGGTAAGTTTCCCTTGTTTCCTCCCCTGTATTTCGGCATTAATTCGATTTAGATCTTCGACTGGGGGGAAGTTGAATTGAATTCGTTATTATTGTTTTGTTTATTTGAGCAGAGCAACAAAGTTCCCATTAACAAAATTAAATTTCTCTAGTTGCAAGGGAGAAATAAAAATAATCGTAACCTTTTAACTCCTCTCGGATGTACAAGCCCAATAGGGGCGATTACTTTTTGTAGCCCTGCAATGCTCTTGAGGCCAAAAACAAGGTCGTAAACGTAAAAAAAATGTTCCATCAGGCGAAATCCCTTATCGAAAAACAATTCTCTATTTTTCTTCTAGACAAGCCTTTATTAAATTTCTCCTTAATGCAGCGACGAGGCATAGCGAATCCTTACACACTGAGCAATTAACGTCAATTTCCCTTTCCGGCCGCTTTCTTCCCTTTAATGGGCCCTTCGATTGGTCCAGGCAGCGACCCTTGCACCGCATATCTTTAAATTATGAAATAGCAGGCCCTAAATGGAGGATCTTACATTTGCATATTTCCCTTTTTGGTTACTTAACTCGGTTTCTGATGCCGTTTTACTTATATTTATTCAGCGGATATGGAGGGAAAAAACGCAATTAAACTGAACTGATTGTGTGGATGAGAACGTGCGAAAACGGGGAAAAAACAATTCTCTTTTGAGTATGTACTTTCCAGGAGAGAAAAATTCAGTTTGATCACGATTTTGCTTTTTCAATAGTTAAAAAGTCCTAGCACCCTTTTAGGGGAGAGCAGGGAATATAAAAACCAATATTGCCCTACGGACAGTTTCACTTGCCCTGGCTTCAGATGTTTGGATAAGACCGGAATTTATATTGGATTCTATTGTTTGCCCTGTAATACTGAGTATGCACTTGGAGATATATGTACCCTGAAAGGAATAGTGTTTGTCTTAATTTTTAAAAAGGAAGTCCAAACACTCCAGAGGCTCATTTATCACTCTTCAATATCGATACATCTGACTAGAGAAATTTGAAATTGTATAACTTACGAACAGACGAATGCAGAAGGATTGTTTCTGGATAAAAGAAGCTTCATGGCAAGCTGTTAAAAAGCGGAAAATTTGAGGATTAAATGCAGGCTTACACCGTATTACCAGCCCCGAACATTCGGTCACAACTGTAACGCTATAAGCCCACTCGAGAATTTAGCGTAGTTTAAAATTCTGCAATTTCCAAATTGATAAACGTACAGGTATACTTTCTTGTCAGCTTAAACTTCATAGACGATATTCTAATCACGGAAGATTTTAGAATCACACGTAGATTTTTCACCCGAATATCAGGAGGCAACTCAGAAGCTAAAAACCCATTTGAGAGTCGATCGGACTTTAAAATTCTGTTAGTTTCGAACTGAGAAATGTGCAGCTACCGTTTTCGGTCAGAAGAAGCTTCATAGGACCCACTCAAATCATAGAAAATTTTGGGTTTATTATAGGTGGCTTTACATCGACGTACTAGACTCGAGGGTCCGTTCGTCAAGACGTAAGAATGCAACATACTTAAAAATTTTCTAACTTCCAGACTAATGAATAAAGAGGGATCATTTCTGATCAAAAGAAGCTCCAAAGCGAGTGTCTAAATCGCAGAAAAAAAGAGGATCATAAATACGTTTGCACCGGAGTACCAGACGCGAGTACCAGGCCACAACCCAAAGTGGCAAGCCAACTTGAGGGTGGAGGCTTGAGTATGGACCATCACTAGGAAGGTGAAAAGTTGGGCATAATTTAAAATTGTCTAACTTCCTGACTGAAAAGTGCAGGATGCTCGTTATTGGAGATAAAAAGCCGTGTAGTATATCCAACACAAAATTTAAGGAGGATGCCTAGGTTTACATCGGAGTAGCATGCTCGAGCGTTTATTAGCCATGCTAAGGTTGGGCACCTGCATCGAAATAGAGCAAAATTAAAATTCCTGTGTCCCCAAAGTAAACGCGAATAGCAAAAAAAATCCATATAGTGCATGGGTTTACACCAGAGTATTAAGCTCGAATATCCAGTTACCGTTCAGAAACAAAAAATCTAATACAGTTTTCTCGATCTTCTCGATCGAAGTCCTCAACTCCCTTCTTTCCCTTGTTTATTCCACTTCCAATATCGACACAACTCACTCTGACGTTTTCGTCAACGTGTCAGACCGGAAAACGCATTCCGAATGCATTTTCCGGGGGAAACTTGCCGGATTTATTATTTCGTTGGCTGTGAACTTGACAAATCGTCCTGGAAGCGACGCCTCTACGGCAAAACGAACTCCTGGGGATTTTTGCATGGAAATCGGGTCCTTCACGGCGGTGCGCCAGCTTTGGAGAGTGTTTTATGGCCACAGCCATTTAATTTATCACCCGGATACATTTCGGCCAACGGTACTGGGTAAGTGGGCGTGCGGATTGGATTGAGAGTGGCGGAATTGGATTTAGACAGTGTCTTTCATGGGGCATAAAATCCCTATCACTCAAACTCCATTCGAAGCGAAATAAGAGATTTTTTAGTTCCGCTTTAGCGGATGTTGCTGTTCCTGACGCTACTGCTGAGAAACAGGACTGATTTTTCGCCTTTAGATCCTTAGTTATTGGGGTTGTTTTCAAGTGACTATACAGTGTGCCCCAAGAAAGCTTTAAGGACTAATGGAGGATATTAATACAAATTTATTTTCTTTAATAAACACATTCTCGCGAAACGCCGTTAGGACTGTGGAGCAAACAAAATATTTTAAGTTATATCAAATCCTTAAATTATTTCTTGATTTAGTAGGACACTATTGTCTTTTGTTGAACTTTTTTGTTTCCACTACGTTTGTCAGTGAGAACACTAATATTTCTTTAACACAATTAAATATTCTAGATTCCAATTTTAAGATCATAATAGGTATTATTTGTGTATTATAATTATTCAGTTGGTATAGCAACTAGTTGGTGTAGTTCATTTTATTTATTTTTAAATCAGAACTTGAATTGAAAATAGATGCTAATTTCTCATTTTAAGAACTTACCGATATGCTCCGATGAATTGGAAGACGGGGTCTTGTGACCTGGCCCGCGCGTTCTCCTGATCTCAACCCCCTCGATTTTTTCCTTTATAGTTATCTCAAATCTCTGGTCTCCGAAACGCATATGTATAACGAGAAGGATATCCTAATAATAATAATGACCAGTTGCACGCATCTAGAAGCTATTTCTGGAATATTCCATAGGGTCCGCGAATCAATAAGTCAACGGGGCAATCTTTATATCGCAGCAAATGGTTAAAATTTTGAACAATTACTTTAAAAAATCGTTTATTTATCAATAATACAACATTTAACTTGAACAGAAAGTGATTATAATGACCAAAACAATATTGCCCTTTTTCTGCTCATACGGCTCTTTTATGAACATATGTTTATTTAGGAAAAAAGTTTGTATTGGCATCTCTCGCCACCCCTTAAAGTTTGTCGGTATATTATTGAGACACTGTATTGAGGCTAAAATCTACCATCTCCCATAAATCGGTCCGTAAAGACCCATATTAACATACCAATATTTCATAAATTGTGGCCCTCGCAGTATACCCGGCATATCCCTGCGCCAGCTGCCCCAAGTCGACCTAATAGAGGAATCAACACTTTCACTCAAGTTTTAAGTAATTTCTTTGCGTTTCAGTCGAATCTCCATGGACTGACAGGCAACCTGGAGTTTCAAGAAGGTAAACGATCCAACTTCAAGGTAGACTTGCTGAAGCTGAAGAAAGAGGAGGTGCGCAAGGTGGGCACTTGGACTCCTGCTGAGGGAATTAACATTACTGACCCCAACGCCTTCTACGACCAACACGCCCCTAACATAACTCTCATCGTCATGACCAGAGAGGCGAGTATCTAGGCTAGATCAATAGTGAATATAAAAGTCGAAGTAAAGCTGGATTCGGAAGTTTCAGTAGGTAAAAGAGCTCATATTTCACTGCCAATCGGAGACGCAACAGGGACTATCGCAAGTTCCCTTTAAAGAAAACTTTCCTTTGACTGGCCGGGATTTCCAGCCAACTATGCAAATTTCTCGAGGAATTATTTAGTGGTCTTTTGCTCTGTCAGAAAAAACTTTGAGCTGCAAATATGGAAATTCAATTACCAACTTTGGGAGCGTGAATTTTTGTTTATTTACTCACCCAATTACCCTGGAAACTTCCGAATTAATTGACTAAAACGGTGGTTAAATGGAATTAAAAAGTTGCGAGATTCGTTTATCTTCGAACTAAGAATGGCAAAGCTAATGTTTGCAGTCGGAAGTTTCCAGGGAGCGATAGCCCAAATTTCCCAGTCATATTTGGACCGAGTTACTTCAAAAACTAATAAAATCCTCGAGAGCGACGAAAGTAAGTGAGCAAACTTTGGGACGGTGAATTACTCAGATGTCCGTAAATTCAGTTTCCAATATAGCTATAGAACTTTGTGAGACTGTTAGTTTCTTGATTAAGAAGGATTTTTGCAACTGAATGCATGTTTTTCTTCTCATGTCTCAAACCTGCTTTTCCAGTGTAAATGTACTTTAAACGTTAAATTTTGTGAAGTTGAAGTACTTACGTGTCCAATCTGGAAGATAAACGATATTGAATTAAAGAAACATCGCCTATAGGTTTGAAACTTCTCGGTAGTGACCAGACACTCGTGCTTGCTACTCAGGTGTAAACGTACTTATAAACCTCAAGTTTGGCAATATTGAAGGGCACACTTAAAAGCTTCTTTTGGTCAAAGATCGGCATTTTTCAATTCGTTAGAAAAAAACATGTATCAATCGAAATATGATTTTTCAATAGCGAATATGAGGCAAATGAACTGCTCACAAAAATAATCGAAACAACCCATTTTTCAGTCATTTTTGAGAGTTCGAGTTTCGGAAACGCCTTGGGCCGATCGGTAAACAAAAATGCCACGCAAAATTTATCAAAACTTTTCCTGTAACGTTCCTTGTTGGTAGAATGGTAAAAATCGAAAAGTCCTCAAATAAGTTACGAGATATTGAGGCTTCGTGCCACATTGACAATTTATTTTTTTTTAGGTAGATCAGTCTACGTCCCCGAGTTTGTTAGAAATGGTTATTCAGAGACAATTGCTTTCATTTTAATGGAGTTAAGGTTTTAATGGAGTGAAGTCTTGCGTATATAGCGAACAAATGAAAATTACAACTTTTTGAAAACACCCTGTAATTTTTTTAAATTGCCCAAAAGACTAATATCCGCCACACATGTCCGGAGGTATGGTCCAGAACCTCCAAGTTACTGGAAAATGACGGTTGTGAACTGACCGTAACTAGCTATCGCAGTGAAAATGAACAATTTTGCATGGCATTTTCCTTTATGCTGTATGGCATTGAAATTTTTTTCCGAGACGAGTGTTCATCAATGACTCTAAAAAAGGGACTTTCAGCACTTTTTTGTCCATAAAAATCAACTAAACTGTTTCCGAGCTCTCAAAAATGACTGGAAATCGTGCCATTTCGGCTATTTTTATGATCCGTCTAGGTTCAAATAAACAACCAATTAAAAATTCCTGTATTCAATCTCATAAACAACCCTGACAAGCGAATATAGAGTAACGCTGTTTCGGCAACAAATTTCAATTAAAATTCTAGTAATTGTATCAGAACTTTGACGATAAATAAATGAATTTTCCCGCTCCAATGGCATCAATTTAAGCATTAAGCCAAACTCTATCGTAAACACAAGAAAATGCAGCAGGAGTTGTCGCGCAGGAAGTCAATTTATGCTGAACATAAAGACGCTGCACAGACGTCGCAAAAACCCTAAACAACTGAATCCTGGACAATATTTTTCGAGCGCCCTGCAGGAAATGAAAGTTTCCTGCTGCTGACTGAATTTAAGACTGAAGGAAATCGCTTCTGGATCGCTTTCCTTCGTGTCAAATTTTGGCTGAAACGGGGATTTTTCCATCGCAGGAGCGTCCATACGTAATGGTCAAGGATGACCAGAACCTGACTGGAAATGCCAGGTATGAGGGCTTTTGCATCGACCTCCTGAAGTGGATTGCAGGACAAGTGGGATTCCAATACACCATAAAGCTGGTTCCCGATCATATGTATGGGGTCTACGACCCGGAGACTAAGCAGTGGAACGGGATAGTCCAGCAGCTAATGGAAAAGGTACATTTCAATTTCTTAGTTTCCACGGAGATAATTTCATATTTTCCAGAAGGCAGACCTGGCCGTAGCTTCGATGACCATAAATTACGCCAGGGAGAGCGTAATTGACTTCACCAAACCATTTATGAACTTGGGGATCGGCATTCTGTTTAAGGTAACAGTGGAGAGTGCTTTTTCAAAAAATCCGATAAATCTTGGCTTTTTGCCTTCCATAGCCGACCTCATTTCCTTGGAAATGTGGGCTAATGCACAGAATAGCCAGATATGTGTTTATGGTAATAAATTTGCCCACAATTCAGGAGGATATTTGCTCCTATCAAAGAGTAATTAAGTTAGCTTTAAATATCGGTAATTCGGGCTTTTCGAGGATAATCATGTACATGTTGATATTAAATAGGTTGGTGAACTGTTGCGGGTAATGCTGGTTTGTGCAACAAATAATGGACCTAATATTCGTGAAAACTGCTCAAATTGTTTTGCGTATTATCCAAACATAACCAGTCAATTCCATTAACGTCAGTGAAATTTTTGGGGAAATATTTTGTTCATAGTTGAGAGAGAGCTACATCGTTCAGTTAGGCGCGTTCGCTTTGCTAAAAAAATTGCTGATAATTAGCATCAATACCACGGGTCTAGCTCTGAAAACAACGATGATACAACAGTTTCGGACAGACAAAAATCTGGAAATTTCTGGAACTGGTACGTGCCATGTTAATTTCGTTAATTTCAATGTTACATCTCTCGAGTCAATATTCATCCTCGGTAAATTTTTTCTAAAAAATCCAACCCAAACGTCAATTTTAACGTATCTATCCTCCAATCGAACAAAGGTCAAATTTTCATTGAATTCCATATTGACTTACTGTTCCAAAACCATTGGACCACCTCAAACTGATAGCTCCTGTTAGATGCGCACTTAACTCCATTTTAAACAAACTAATCGATTCTCTAGAGTTGGAAGGGGGGAAGTAGGTTTCAACCCCTAAAAACGATTTCAACGATTTCACAACAGGCGCGAATTAATCCGCATAAAGCGAGAACGTTTAATTTTCAACTAAACCGGTCATAAATTGCGTAATACGCTTTGAGCAGTCTCATAACCCTTGGTCTTTATATTTGGCAGAGTTTTATAATTAATATCGCCCTCAGTGGGTGGCACAATTTAAAGTAGCGAAATTTTCAATTTATAACAGCGGTGGCTGTAATTTCGTATTAAAAGGTGGACGTCGGTTAAAACAATTATTAGAAAATTCATCTCCCACATCACCTTGAAAGGGAAATTAACATTCAAAAACTCTTAACCTCCGTCGCTCTGAAATATCTCCTAATTTCAAAATTTATGAGTTATTACCGACATGCTCAAATATTAATTTAACCTATCAGTAGTGCCTCAATTAGCACAAACAACAGACATTCAATAGGTCATTTAACATCGATGGGTCGTTTTAATTCGTTGATTATTCCTCTTATTAAACAACTCTTGGCCGATGATTGATTGTAAATCGATGTTTGCGCTAACAAACTGTCACCCGGTAGGAGTAGATTGCAACTGCTCTTGCATGTCTTTACGATTGGAAACCCTCTTTTAGATCCCTACAAGCCAGCCAACCAGGCTTTTCAGCTTCATGAACCCCTTGGCAGTAGAGATCTGGATCTATGTGTTAGCGGCATACCTTTTGGTATCCTTCACCCTCTTTGTCATGGCCAGGTTCTCCCCCTATGAATGGAACAACCCCCATCCCTGTCACCAGGACTCAGACGTAGTAGAGAACCAATTTTCGGTCTCCAATAGCTTCTGGTTCATTACTGGGACCTTCTTGAGGCAGGGTTCAGGGTTAAATCCCAAGGTTCGATTTCGAGACGCTCTGAGAATAAATTCCTGCTGATGTCAATGATTTATTTCAATATACAGAATATTCTAGAAAATTTTAACACATTAATCTCTTTTCGAAGGTGGTCAAACGTACTCCATCCCCTCTATTCGCCTTTCTCAACCCTCTAGCTTTCGAAATCTGGATATACATTACTTTGGCTTACGCCTTGGTCTCCCTGACAATCTGGATTGTTGCCCGTTTTACTCCTGAGGAATGGAAAGAGGTGGAGCTCTGCGATGATTGCCTGCTCAAAAGAATTGAGCAGGAAGACGGGGAGGGATGCTCTCACTCCACAATTCTTCCATGCGAGAGTGAATCTTCCTCTGGCATTGGTTTAAACGACTGTGATTTAGGTCTGGATACTTAATAAGTTCATCCCTCGTTTGCTTTAAAGGAGTTTTGAATAGATGAGAGCGTGGAGAGGTTACAGTGTTGCAATGAGGAGGTCACTACGCTGGAAATGCTGGAAAATGGTTTTACTTTGGGGAATAGTTTTTGGTTTGCCATTGGGAGTTTGATGCAGCAGGGATCTGAGTTGAATCCCAAGGTATTCCATAGAGTAGGAGAAGGCTTGAGGCACTAGAATTTTACAGTAGATGAAGACAAATTTAGTCAGTCTTTAAGCTAGTTCTGTAAGCTAGATGAACATTCCACAGTATTCCGTTGAGAGCATCCCTTCCATGTGCTTTGAAAAAAAAAGCGATTTGAAGAATCACTTGCGGGCAACTCGAAAATCTCCTTAACATCATTTTTCAGTTGAACCAATGACGAACCATTGTCTATTGCATGACCAATAGTCCTATTATGATGTGAATGTACTTTATTCCACATTTTAACATAAAGTATTCCGTTAAAGACATCCTAAGTCATTGCCTATTCCATGAGCGAATCCCATGATACGTATGTGAAGCAATTAATTGCATGTAGACTCAGATCGTTGAGTTGAAGGCTTCCATATTCCGTTGACCAGGAGAAGAACCAGCCAGTATTTCATAGCCAATTTCATTGTTTTTTCAATAAAAAGATATACAGGGCATCACTGAAATAACTGTACAACAATTGACCAAAAATCCCTGAACTAAAAATAAGGCATTCTAGGAAAAGTTACCTATATCTAATATGTCTTCGTTTTGCTGCTACAGGGCGCCAAAATTTTCAAATTAATATTGTTTTTTAGAAATAATTGCTAAAAGCTTTTATCGATTTTCATTAATTTTGGAACCAAGAGTTAGGTACTACGTAAATAAGCGTGTTTTGAAGTGAGCGGGATCCTATTTTAATGCGGGGAAATACTAAAAATGGCGCGTAGTTCGTAAATAAAAGTTTGTATTTCTATTACACCCTGTAGGAATGGCTTTAATTGTTTTTCTCCCCCGCACGCTGACTTCATTTTGAAACCTTTTTGTCTCTTGTAAAATTTTCCCCAGGCATTTCAGTTTCTCTAAAAAAATTATTTACGATACCTGGCAGTTTATCACTGTTGTTTAGTCGGAACGAAAACATGAAACAAATTTAATTCTGAATATCGATCAATTTAGTTTAATTTTTATAACAAAGGTTCAATATGTTGACCATTTTCCTGAATACACAAAATAAATTCGTTTTAAAAAATTAATCTGTATTTTGGCCATCGTGCCGGACTTATTTTTATAATAATCTGCAGCGTTGAAAATTCTTTGCAGCAGTAACTCAGCCTTTGTAGCGATGGGGGACCCATACATTTTTGATTTAAGAGCTCCCCACAGGAAAATGTCTAGAGGCGTTAAATCGGGTGATCTTGCTGGTCAATTTATGATTGCATCGTTGCCTGTTCCAATTCATCTGTTAGGATATGTTTCAGTTAAAAGTCTACAAACGTTTACACTAAAAATAAGTGGCACCCCGTCGTGCATAATGGAAGATCCTTCAGTAAATAGGGTTAAATGTTTTACAAGAAGAGTAAATAGTTATCCCCATTTAACCGAATTGGACACTACAACTGGTCCAAGAAATAAAAAAAAAAATTCAGTAATAATTTCTGAAAAAAGTTCTCAAAACAAAGTTTCGAATTAATTTCGACTCGAAGCCGAGACGTAAACAGTTCAGACCTAAACCACAAAAAACAGTATTCATTCCCGAATTTTTTTTAATCTTCGAAAGAGCTTACGTTGCGATATCATTCTTCGGGCATGTCCAAAGATGATTCAAAGTATCTTTCAGAAGAACCAAAATTGCAAAAAATTTTGACTTTCAACTAAAATTTTAATTATGCCATTCTCGTTGACCTGACAAAACTTAATTGTAAACCACAAAAAGTAACGATCAAAATTCATCTCCGAGCACCGAAAGTGTGAGCTAGAATTACGTCAGCAACATCCCCTTCCACTCACAAAATGACAGTTAAACCCCACCCACTTTCATTCACTAATTCAATCACTCATTGAGTTAGTTAAATGGCGTACTTCACGACTTTTTAGAACAAAGGAAAACTCGATTATCCCGATTGTTGGTGTAGTGCACATTATGAGCATTTTGCTCATCGTCATGCTAACATTTGAGTGAATCATCTACGAAGTGATATCGGTAAGAAAATTTATAAAAAATTTACAACTCGCTTCTTGTTAAGGTACAGCTGATCGGCTTTTGCAACGATACGCGATACGAAGTAACATGTAATGCTTCCAGATTTAGTGAAATGGGGGAAAAGTTGCGGATTCAAAGCAGCAGTTTCATTATGCAAACATACTCCGACGGAATAAAAAATACATTTCCTACTGCAAAGACAAGTTGAACGAAAGAGAATTCAGGAGTTTTTCGAGTAAAATACTAATTTAAAATTATATAAAAATAAAGCCACCTCTAATCTTAGCATTTTGTCTAAGTTTATTAAAATTTTGCAATTTGAAGGGTTGATTGATATGTGATCTAATAAATTTAATTCTCTTGTGAAGAACAATCTCCTTTACCGTTGTGTGGCGATCCTGCTCCAACAACTTCTTCTTCACCAAATTGTCCAGAATTCGTAATTTTTATTAAGTCTTCCTCCTTAACGTGCCGTAATATTACATATTCCTTAACATCGGTCTCTGAGACCGACCATCTACTTAATAAAGCGTTTGTGGACAATATACTCAGTACTTTTAAAAAATCTTGGAAACCATGAGAGTTGTCTCTGGAAGAGTCGAAATTCGCAAATAATTTTGGCTCAAACCAGCGGCGCACGCAGTGGACACTTGAAACAGGAAAAATGCAACATTAATTTCCGAGAGAATCTTCAAAACAGTTAAAGCTTCTAATGAATTTTCACTCGAAGCGGAGGTGCACGCAGTGGAAACCTGAAACACAAAAAGATTCGTTATTAATTCCTGAAGAGAATTTAATGCTGATTTCTAAAAAAAATCTTCTCAACATTTAGAATTTTGAATTAATTTGGATTTGATGCAGAGACGTACACAGTTGGGACCTGAAACATAAAAAAATTCAATTTTAATTACTGTAAAAAAATTTTTTTCTTCAAAACATTCCCGAGTTTCTAATTAATTTTGTTTCGAAGCAGAGGTGCACGCAGTTGAGACCTAAAACGCCAAAAAACTTTTTAATTTTTAAAACAACTCAACTCTTTCTTCGGCCACGTCTAAAGGCGGTACTAGGTACCTCCTAGAAAAGCCAAAATTACAAGTTGTTTCCACTTTCAACTAAAATTCCAATTACGTTGTTCCCATTGACCTCACGAAGCTTAACTGTAAACAACAAGAAACAACAATCGGAACAGCCCCGAGCATCAAAAGCATGACCCAGAATGACGTCGTAATATCCCTTTTCACTTACAAAGTGGTGGTTGAACACCCCTCACTTTCACTCACTAAGTCATGGATAGAACAACGACGTACCTCACGAGTTTTTAGAACAAAAGGAAACCCGATTATCCCGATTAGTGGTGGAGCGCACGTTATGAACATCTTTCTCATCGTCGCGTTAACATTCGAATGAGTCATCTGCGAAGTGATATCGGTACGAAAACGTAAAAAAAAAATTACAACCTGCCTTTTGTTAAGGTACGGCTGATCGGTCTTGGAAACGATACGCGATAGGAAGTAACATGCGATGCTTCCAGATTTAGTGAAACGGGGGGAAAAGTTGCGGATTCAAAGCAGCAGTTTCATTATGCAAACATGCCCCGACGGAACAAAAAATACACTTCCTATTACGAAGAGAACTTTGTCGAAAACAGAAGTCGGAGACTTTTGAGGAACAATGCTAATTTAAAATTTCATGCGGAATTAAATACGTCATATTCATAATTAATATACATGTGTACACACATAATAAAGATAAAGCCACTACCAACCTTAAAATTTTGCCTCGGTCTATTGAAAATTTAACAACTTCGAGGGTTGAATAATATATGTGAGCTTATAAATTTAATTCCCTCTTGAACAATGGCCATAAGCGCCGGGTCGCTATCCTGCAGTGGCATCCTCCCCTTCATCAAACTGTTCGGAACGCTTAATTTTTGTTAGTATGTGACCTTTGTGAGAAATCAGTTAAATTGTATAAGCAAAAGGCATTTTGTAAAGCGGTGTGCCTAGGGTCATGGAGCGCATCGAAATGATAGGCTTGAAGTGTTTTTCAAGGCAATTGCCTCACGAGTTTCCGAGATATCGGCGTTCCAAATTTGGAGAGCGGCAAAAAAGCACATCTCTCCCTTGTAAATTAAAGATTAACCCTATTATTAATATATATGATTATATTTTTTTCTGTTTGTTGTTTAATAGGCTTGTTCGCAAAGAGAGTAAATGAAACACCCGATTTATTATAGTTTTTTTAAAAATTTTAATTAAACACCTTTTTCTAACGCATTTTGTTTATCATCTGTGAGGCTCTCGAGAGTTGCAGAACAATTGTGATCTAATAATCCATAGCCTAAAGCATCATATGGCGATCCTGTAGGGAAACTTTTCCTTCATCAAATTGCCCGGAATTTATAATTTTTATTAATGACACGTTTTTGAATCGTGCAGGCAACCATTTCAATATTCGCCATAAATATTTAAACATACTTCTACCTCTCGATGGACCTCCTGTAGACTTTGTTTCCATTTATTTTTATATTGGGAATTATTGAGCATTCAATTAAGAATGAGTTTCTTTGGTACTTTCTACTTCCATAAATATTTTACCAATCAACTGAGATGACACCGTATTTTTTTCTTCTCAATTTTTGGCATTTTTTGTCGTTGGCGTCTTCGACTAACATTATCTGGATTAAAACTACCCGTTTTCCTAAATTGCGTTTCAGTACTCGCGAAACTTTGATGGTTCGGGATTCTGCGATTTGGATATTTGTCACGACTGACTTGGACATTCATACGTTCATTTCCCTCACAGAATCCATATACTAAAAATATGTCAACGTTTTCAGCCATAGAATAATGTTCTATTTAAAAAAAACAAAAATTATTTAATTTACAATAAATTCAACTCCGATGAACAACAACCAAGGTAAACACTATCGGTATACCAAAGGTACGGAATATTTATTTTATTGTTGCGTAGGAAGCGCAAAACAATTGTTTTAACACTGCTTTCACAACAATGACGAACCGCAAGGCATCGTAAATAATTTTTTTTAAAGAAACTGAAATGCCTGGGGAAAATTTTACAAGAGACAAAAAGGTTTCAAAATAAAGTCAGCGTGCGGGGGAGAAAAACAATTAAAGCCATTCCTACAGGGTGTAACAGAAATATAAACTTTTATTTACGAACTACGCGCAATTTTTAATATTTCTCCACATTAAAAAAGGATCCTGCCCACATCGAAACATGCCAATTTATGTAATGCCTAACTTTTGGTCCAAAAATTAGTGAAAATCGATAAAAGCGTTTAGCAATGAAAAAAACGAAATTAATTTGAAAGCTATGCCGCTCTGTAGCGGCAAAACGAAGCCACGCTGGATGTAGGCCAGTTTGCCTAGAACGCCTAATTTTTGGTTCAGTAGTATTGGTCAAGCGTTGTATAGCTATTTCAAGGACACCCCGTATATTACTTTCATTTTGAATAAATATTTTTAATTTTATTTCTCTGTCGTTATTTGTAGGTAGTACGTATATATTCCTTATCGCCTATCTCATAAGCACTTTCGCTGGATATCCATGTATTCCATCAATTTGCTTCTCTACCATTAAGCTGGCCTGAGCACTAGCTATTCCACTGTCCCCTCCAACTATTTCATTGAAAATTTGTGCTAATTCAAGACGTTTTGTGCAGCTTTAAGTGAAGATATATGACGTGAAACAAAGTTGACATCAGCAGGAACAGTATTCCAGATATTTGCCCTCGAATGTACTGACTTTCGTTTAATCTGTTAGGCCACTTCCACGCGCATTGTGGGAGGAATCTGGTGGTTTTTTACCCTCATCATCATCTCCTCTTACACGGCGAATCTGGCCGCTTTTCTCACGGTAGAGCGCATGATCACCCCTATTGAAAGTGCGCAGGACTTGGCGGAACAAACTGACATTTCATATGGTACCTTGGAAGGGGGCAGTACTATGACGTTTTTTCGCGTAAGCACGAAATTTTCAGTTGACAGGAAAAAGGCAATCATGAATGTTGCAGGATTCGAAGATTGGCATCTATCAGAAGATGTGGCGGTTCATGGAAAGTAGAAAACCTCCGGTGTTTGTCAAGTCCTACGAAGAGGGAATTCACAGGGTGTTGCAGGGAAACTATGCGTTCTTGATGGAGTCTACAATGCTGGATTATGCGGTGCAGAGGGACTGTAATCTGACTCAAATCGGAGGCCTTCTGGACTCTAAAGGATACGGAATAGCCACCCCCAAAGGAAGCCCTTGGAGGGACAAAATATCCCTGGCAATTTTGGAGCTGCAGGAAAAGGGAGTCATTCAGATTTTGTATGATAAGTGGTGGAAAAACACGGGGGATGTGTGCACCAGGGATGATAAAAGCAAGGAGTCCAAGGCGAATGCCCTAGGGGTGGAAAATATTGGTAAGGAGGAATTTAAACACTTACTGCTCCACCCTGAACGCTAAAAATTCTAAATTATTCCTTGCAGGAAGCAAATCGGCTTTTGAATTAAATATTTAAGGGAACTTTACTTGTTGAGTTTCACTCGTTCTATCCCGATTTGGCAGGTTTTGCTGAATTTTTAAATTATTACGGCTCCGAATGTGCAAAAGTTTTATTGCGAAGTTTTGACAGCGGTTACGATTTCATTCGGTGTGAAAATCAATTTTCCCCTTAGGTTGATATATGTAATAACGGTGTTACGGGGAAGTTCTGGCAAGTTTAATCCGTTTTTCGGATTGTTGGACAGTATAGAACAGGGGTGAAGCCAGGTTTGGCATCAGGGAATATTCCATATGTAAATATTCAAAAATCTTTAAATCTCCATTGAACTCGATTAAGCAAATTCTACTGAGCCTATATCTCATGTTCCAAGTGAATTTCGGATACCAATTTTGGACTAGGAAACACTCCTCTACCTGCTCGATGGAATATCCCATTGGCCCTAAAAGATGACACAGGTTTTCAATGGAATACCGTTGATTCTAGGGGGAGTTTTCGTGGTCCTGCTCTGCGGCCTTGCCCTCGCCATCATCGTCGCCATTTTGGAGTTCTGTTGGAATAGCAAAAAGAACGCGCAAACGGACCGGCAGTCCTTGTGTTCGGAAATGGCCGAGGAACTGAGATTCGCCATGAGGTAAGTGTTCCAAAAATATTTTCGGACAGTCATGTAGATCCAAACAGGTGTCACGGGTCTCGGCAGCGTCCAGCCCTTCGAAGAAGTTGCACGAGGTGCAGCCCTGCAACGACTTACGTGCCTGCAGCCCTTGATCTCCCCCATCTCAATGGGGTGAGTTTAAAAAAATATATTTATTTTTACGTGCGGATAGTTTATTTTATAAACCGCTCGATATCCTTTTGTGAATTCAACACGCTGGTTAATCTATAGATAATTAAACTCGTTCTGGGATATCAATTAATTTTCGAAACGATATGGGTGACAGGCAGATATTTCATGTCGCAAAATTGGAATTCGGGCCGTAATTGATGTGATATTAATGTTTCTATTGAAATATCACCAGGAAGGGGTAATTCTGCCCATGCTGGACCTGAAGAAGTCTCCGCTGACTTACGACGTGGATACTTAGCGACGATTGGCCTCTGGTGGATACTCCACCTTCGCGTGTGCCTCCACCACCATTAGAGACTGCTGCGGAGGTCCATCCACCTCGCAGAAATCCGTCACGCTGGATTACAAATCGGGCCAGTACGGACCTGATGTGAGCATGAAGTGCGCGACCTTGGGACGCTCGTCTTCGATTCGTCGGTTCGTATCGGTGGGTGGGGCTTCGCAATCGAGTAGTAGCGGGGAGGAGGCGTACCGTCAGTCAGACGTGTATGCGCTGCAGCAATGTGACGTTGTAGTGACGCGAGGAGCGGGCGGAAAGATCTTGGTGACAGGGACGGACGTGCCCGATAAGATTTTGTGGAAATTCGACGATATAGGGAACAGTCCGGATGTCGTGGCGCTGCCTACGAATCGGACGACTACGTTGTGATATTTGTTAGTTTAAGGATGTAAATAAGCGAATTTTCTATGGTATTTTGACGATGTTAGATAGGCGAATAATAACTCTTTTCCTTTGTAATGGAAACTTCTTGGCAGGGAAAGTGTTCTAACGCTCCTGATTGTTTATTTGCAGGTTGATTTATTAGCCAGGCGCGGTGCCAAACTGTCCTCGGAATATGGCCCATAAATATCTTGATTATTAAGGTCTTATGCGCCAAACTTGCAAAACTATCGACATTTTCGAAAGATGTGATTTGTTTCCTGTATTTGACCGCAAAGTGTTCTTTAGTATCAGTTTTGATTCGTCCCTTAAAGTATACTAAATGAAGTTTATTACTGTTAATTTTATTCGAGAAATATTTTATAGCTGTTGCTCTCCGACAAGAAAAAAAAATCGATTTTAATCTCATTAAATCCCTTATTATCATTATTATTATTATTATTATTATTATTATTATTATTATTATTATTATTATATATTTTTAAAATTCCTTTCATCGTTTTCTTTTAAACCCCAATATTTACATAGAATGCGTTCTATTGGGCGGTTTAGCGCTCCCCCTACGTGTTATATTATTAAATTATGTAAATATACCCTTAGGTAAGCTACGTACATGTATATCAGGTAGATTTAAATCTCGTTTTATTGATCCTCTGTTCGGTTCGGAAATTGATGGTTTCAGTTGAGGAAGCAGGCGTGGATCTGACGGCGTATTTGCCTACGCAAGCTGAAATTATCATCGAAACATTATTATTATTTTCGATTATTTGTATCTTACAAATATTACTAGAGATACTGCGAGAGCACACCTCTATGAGTGGGTGAAGACACTGCATAGATAACCGTCCAATAAGAGCTAAACCACGCCTATAAGAGGGAGGAGACTCTCGTTGTCTTGAGGGTGTGGTCAAGAATTTTGTGAGTCCTACGGTATGGTAGGAATTGACAAGGAAGAAGAGCTAGTGCTCACTCAGAGGTGTGCGACGTTTTGATTAACAGAAAATAGTGAAACCAGGCCTCACAGAAGTCGAAAATGGGAATGCAGTTACGCCCCTAAGACTCCCGGCTCATCAAAAAGGGCACGTTGTTACTTGGCCATATGCTAGTTAATAGAGTATGCGAACTTCCTTTCATGAAGTAATAGATCGAGGGGCAGAACTCGATTTCTAGGACACATGTCGATCCCGATCCAGAAGTCGTAATTGAAAAATATCTAACGCTCATGACATTATTTTCCATATCTTGAGCTCTTTTAACCGAGATTTCAGGAAGAAAAATCTCGAACTCTAAATGCTAAATTTCATCCCAAAGACATTTAAAACACTCGTTTCCGATTACCAACCAAAATGAAAACTTTTATAGCAGTTAAAGCCCGTGTAGCGTAACTTGCCACCCTTCCTTTACTTTTCCTCCCCTGGAACTATTTACTATTCAACGGGCATAGTTTCATGGCTCCCCAGTCCAAAATGGATGGCTTATGTAAATGGCTCATTTTTCGAAACTTTTTCGCCTCGCAATAGTCGAAGTTATAATCGACTTTGTTACGTGGAGAATGGAAATTCTTTATTGATTTGAATATCACCGAAAGGTCCGGCAAATTTAATTTAATATTTGATTGGGCGCCGGCCAATCACTGGGCTAATCGACCAAGCCCCACCCTCTTGGTGCGCCAGCCAATCGCTTGTCAATTTAAATGCAGCTGTGAATTAATCACGGAAAACACTAGTTTTGCACCCCATTTAACGCCGCATGTAGGTCGGCGTCACGACGGCACGTCCCAAGACTAAATTCCCACCCTTGAATTTATTCAGAGCACGCTTCCCGTATAATCAGACCTCAAATAGTCCCTGCACTGCAACGTATCTTGAAAGGTTGTAATAAACGCTCTTTTTTGCTAGATTCGAGCCTCATAGAGCAGTGGCGCCACTGAACACATATCAAGACGACAAAGGGATGCTGCGGAATGCTTTCAATGACGATCGGGGTGTGAAATTTCGGAGAGTAAAGACCATTGATGGAGATGGGGCGGAAGATGGAACTTGATAAATTCCGACGTGGCGCTGAGAAAAATTAATCAATAAGGTCCTTATGAGAGAGAGGCATTAAGGAACAATGATTAAGAGGACAGCTACCCTTAAAATTTCAAAGGAAAGCTCTAAGGGTTGTTGAACTACTCACGGAGATATTAAAAGTTTCGTGGATAGTTGACTTCGAGAATCTTCATGGAGCAATCACGTCCATTTGAATTTATGGGTTTTTACGGATGTAGCTCTATTTATTCTTCTACTCTTCTCTTTGGGCTTCCAAAGCCTAACGAGCCGTAGCTTAAATTCCTGAGGATAAATAGCAAATTTTCTTACACGAATGTGTGTCAGATTTACATATCTGCGAGCGGTAATTCAGTGTGGGCATAAATCAGGCTTTTCTCCTCACGACGACTCTTATTCATGGCGGCCAAGATATATGTTGAGGAATTTTCTCCGGAACGTCCTGTTTTGCATGACTCGTACGAATTTATGCCCGCCCGGTGCATACCTACTTATTCACTTTAATGTTGCGGATTCCTCCTCCAAAGAGGACCAGAGAGGAGGAGGAGAGAGGGCCTTTATCTATCTAATATACGATCTGGGTCCGGCGCGCCAACCAGGAAATTCATTTCGGGCCTTAAAAACTGCCAACAAAAAAGGTCGTCCCGCACGTCACCGCTTAATTTAAAGGCTGTTCCCGGGCCAAAAATCGGGATAAGCCGGGAAGATGTTAAAAAAGTAATTTAGTGCCTATTGGACCGTGTCCAGGAACGTGGAAACTAGAGCGAAAGCAGCGAGTTTAACATTTACAGAAGCCGCGAGGACGGTGATAATTCCCCTAAGAAGTTTCAGGAATCAAGTGCCGGAAAATTAGTTTTCAATTAAGCTGCCAGCCCTCAACTTTATTTCCTAGAGTTAAGGGCGTAATCCTTTTATCTGCTAGGGATTTAACGCTCGCGAAAGCAGGATTAGTTTCAGTCTTTTAAAATAATGCCTCTCTGTATATTAATTAGTAGTAATCATGAGGAGCACTTTTCGGCAATAAATAACGCAATTAAAAATTAGCCACACCCCTAAAAACAGCACACCTCTGCACTGCGCATCGTGCAGTTCTCCCATCTCCTGAACACGCCCTCGTACCTGTGTCTCTCCGCCCCCGATAGGCGTGACTTCTCTATAGTGTTAAACCTAACTCTAGAGTTTATAAGAAAAAATTCTCAATTAGTTTAATGCCGCAACATTCCCACCAAAACTGCACCAGGGGCAAAAATTAATTCCCCTAAACACTCCCAAGAGATAGAGGCAATTAAACGTGCAGAGTCCCACTGGCCTCGACGTTTATTCGGCACAAAAGGGAGATAGAGCCGACGCTCCGAAATCCGTCGCGCTAGATTAGAGTTAAATAATTGCGCCGCAAAGTGAAAACTCCGGTTTCGTGTTTATCTGTCTCGAAATTGATAGTTCGGCCTTTGAGCCTGCAAAATTTTTGGAAAGCTGCCTCGTTATGCGGGGCTAATGGAGCGCGAGCCCGAATAAGCCCACAACGAAACGAAAGTTTTTTATATGGAAAGAATGTTGGTTTTATTGAAATAGTGCGTTCCTGAAAGGGATAATCTTAGGTCACGCCACTAGAAATTTCGCTCCAATACGAAAATAATTTGCAAAATAAGCTTGTCCCACGAAGCCAACGTGAGCAACTCTGAATGGCAACTGGCGCATATTAGCTCCGCCTATCAAAGTCACGTAATCCATCCAGGAGGCGTGGCCATATTCATAGGTACGAATTACTTAGCCAATAAGGACCACCAGAGATTCCTATCGGCTAAGTATCACTTGGCCTAACCTACAGGAAGACGAATCGGTTGTCACACCTGAACGCGTGCCGATGCATTTCGAGATTATATTCTTGAAGACATATTATAAGGTCCTTTCAAGTCATTAGGCTTAGAGGGAAGAGAGATGTTCTTATGCCCAACGATCCCTCTAGGTTTTAGGTGTTTTGTAGCCACGAAAAGGGCTTCACGGCATATAAAGAAATTCATATATGGAATAAAATTTAATAACCTTCATCCCAATATCGTTTATTTTAATTTTTACCTAACGAACCGTATAGATGCAGGTGACGCAGTTACTTTTTTCATTCGCGAGACCCTTTCGTTCAAACTTTTGGCTTACGTGAGCAAATTAGGGTGTAAATAATACGAAGGCAAATGTTTTCATAGCAAAACACAGGTAATTTAATATTTCTCGTAAAAAGGAAAATTAGAAATTTGAATAAGCAAGCGTTTGCTGCTGCTGCTGCTGCCGAGTGTTTCGCCTAATTGGAGTAATTTCCTCTTTTATATTAATTACTACGTGAACATTTTGTCCGGGGATTTAATTAGAGGCCTCATTTTCAATTAAAAACTTTCGGTGATTGCTCCTTGTCTGGACACCGTTTGATCTCGACGCAACTTGAGAAGAACAGCTCTGTGACCCTCCGAAAATAATTCTGGATAAAACTTTCCCAGTTTCCAATACCACAAAACAGCCGATGTAAATGCTCATTTATATTTGTCGTCGCTGAAAGCCGCTTTTAGCATCCAGATTTTCCGCTGCATCTCGAGATATACTTGCCAGGAACTTTGGAAAAACTCAAGTAACTTTAGGAAGTGAACTTTCCACTGCATGGAAGTTACTGCGAGACGGTTTTTGTTGCTTGTTTGTGAGGCGAATTGGCAATTTTGTACTGCTGGAAACTCTCTGGCAATTTGATGTTGGGAAATCGTGCCAGATTTATCCAGAAATAAAAAAATTAGGGAGATTTCCTCCTTCAAGAGATGCGTGCATCTAGTTTTTGAAAAAACAATTTGAGTAATACAATTTTCTGGAAAGTTCCATTTCCTGCCCTCTTGAGACCTTCCTATGAAGCTCTCTAACATCCATCGATCCTTCTCTCTTTTCACTACACTTTCAAAACCACAGTCAATATTCATCCCGCCCTGGAAACTCACAGAGGGAGCCTCAGCCAAACTCTCTTCAGCTTAACAAATCTAATTCTTTACAACATTTAACACAACCCGAGGACTCTTTTATTGTCGATTTTCACCGTGCAACCCTTAGATTTCACCTCTTTCTTGTAGCTTTTCATCAACTGTAAATCCAGAACTTCTTGCTCAAATTTCTCCTGAATGTGCACTGAATCCAACTCCGACATATCCTGGATCTTCCGGAGTTCCTCCAAAGCCATTTCATGATTTCCTGTCTTTTTTCAGCCTTCGTGTTGTTGGTGTGGTACCGCACTTTAATAATATACCTGATCATCTAGATCTCTAGCTGGATGAATTTGCGGATGGTTATTGCCAGGATTTTGACTCCGCTGCTAGATCACTCCTGGCAGGGACTTTACCATGGTTTGACAGTAATTTGAAAAAGGTGTCTTGACGTTCACCATCATTTTTGATTATTCAGGAGTTTTCGTGTCAAATTTGTAGAAATTACTGTACCCTGACTCATGGAGCCTGGACGCTTCTGCCTTTGCGACCCCGCAGAGCCAGCAAATCTCGCGGAGTACCTGGAAATCCTCAGGAAAAAATACCTAATTCGTATTGCTAAACTGCAAGAGCAGGAGATGGAAATGAAGAGGAAAATGGTCGAAATCGAGGCTTTTATTGATCCCAGAACGCACTCCAATCAATTTTTATGTAATTGTGATGCTGAGAGTATTTCAAGAATGAGTGATGTTGTCCACAACCAGCAGCCTGTTACCCAGCAATGCAGTTTCTTCCAGAAGATGATAAAAAATGCTCACAGTATTTTAGCCATGAAATGCCAGTGTCCCAGTACATTTGTCACAAGCAGCAACATCAACGGGTAATTCCAGACTCGCCCAGAACTTTCCAGATGTGATCCAATATATTCCAGCTTCACTTCAACTGCTGGAACCACAACTTCTGAAACTTCTTCCAGCGATAGTCTGACTGGGAGCAATGGCGAGTCTACTAAGGAGAATATAGTGGACTATGACAGCTCTTGGTCGGACCGAGCATCCAGAACCAGCATCTGCACCTGCGACTTTACAGACTCCAGTACACTCCACGACTTCTGCACTTGCAGGATTACCCTCGCCAATCCCAGGAAGATCCCTGGAAGTCAGCAAGTGTCCATGGGCCCCAGTCCATCCACGCTAAAGGTAATGATCCTGAAAATGGGTTTGGTGTCATAATGAAATTTTTTCTGATCCAGCAGAAAAAGGAGGACAAATCCGATGTGGAAATTCAGACAGTGGCTCTAGTTCAGACCAAGTCCCTTCAGATAGGCCAGGACACCGCTAGTGAACGCGTCACCTGCTGCCACAATGTAGCTTGCTTGGCAAATCAGCCTGGAAAAGGTCTGTTTAGTTTGGAAATTGCGCCAATATCCAGAGTTTATTCTAGGCAGCAACGTTGGAGTGCAACTGACCGTCCATAATAGGAACCACGCAGGATTCATTCATCTTCCCAATAAAATTATTTGCAATGCACAACAACAGAAAGATGGTAACGTTTTACAGTTAGGATTAGTCAGAAGTTTGTTCTGCAGCTTTCCAGAAAAAAACCAAATTAGCATGCCAGGAGGACTGGAATCCAGATCAGCCTACCAGCAAAGATAGGCAAAACCAATGTGCGTTTATCGGCTCCCCTTTTCTGGAATTTAAAGATTCCTCTCTCTCTGGAAAATCTTCTCCAATCTACGAGTACCACACTTCCAAAGGAGGTCAAAATATTTCCAGTTACACAGCTGAGATGGCAAACAACGCAGAACAAAGTAAAAAGGACAAGCATATGAGGATCCAAATCCAAGAGCTTCAGAAGCCGGAGCAGTACAACGAAGTCAGCAGAAATGTTGAAACTCTGACAAATAAAGCTAGGTGCGACTGTTGCCAGGAAAGCAACGCTAATGCTAGCATGAACTTAAAGAACCTCAACAGGAAACTGAGAATAGAGAATCAGATGTTAAAGTCTGAGGTTGAAGACATGAAGCTGGAGCTAAAGCATTGCCTGGAGAAGATGGAAGGGCCGATAAACAACTGGCTGCGACACGAGAGGAAGTGCGACTACTTTCAGCAGGACATGCAGAAGACTTCAAAGAAGGTCAGTGAAGATCTTTTTTTTAGAGAGGTGAATGAGTTGAAGCTGCAGTTATGCTGTGCTTACGCTGACATCATTAAGCTCAAACAAAACAACCAGAAACTCAAAGACGAGATGGCACACATAAGTTACTTGTGCCGAGCACTGGAAAATGATCTAGGTCAGCAGAATATTGATGAGGCTGAAACTATCAAAGGTTTAACTTCCGGGAAGAATTCCGCTCCGAATAAAGAGAAATCTGAAAAATTTAAGTAAGTTCAAGTTCAAAACTGACTTTCCTTCACATGAAGTCTTGTAGATGCCATTCGAACTTGGACGTTATTGCCAGGAAACTGAGCAATACTTTAAAAGACTTAGATTTATGCGAAGAGTGTTCCAAGCTCCCTACAGAGCTCGTGGGAACTGCTAGATGCATCAAAGAACTCACAGATATGGTGAGGAAGAGAAGGACTAGAGATCCCATCTCCGATGGGTGCAATTGTCAGAAACGTCCTTCAAAGGAACCATCAAATATTTCTCATCAATCTCTGAAATGTTCATATACAGCTGGTGAAATTACAACAAAATAGAAATGGAAAACTTTGAAGATAATCCTGGATGTTTCAGAAACTTTCATCCAAAAGAGCGAAAGCAGCAAATTTGACGTGCCTGGAGCAGAACTCAAATTTTATAGTGCTAAAATTGAACCTTCATGTGGTAAATTCGGAAACTCTTATCTTCAAGACAGGGGAGTGGTCAGTGGCGCAATGGACGTCCCTTTGATTAGGGACTTGACTTCTGGTCCAGGCTCCGGAGAAGACTTTGCATCAGATGAATCAGACATGCACCCTGAACCTTCTTCTGATGAAGAATTTTCTAAAGCAGAAAGTAAGTGAAAAAATGAAAAAACTGAGGTGCAGAAAGAGGAGGATAATATTATAGACAAACGGATGCCCTTCAAAGAGAGAAGGTGTGTAAGTGAGATTCCTTATGAGGAAGAGAACAAAATAAACTTAGATGAACCACCAATGGAGTTGCATATGACCACCACTATTGCTTTGTCCGGAATATTGGAGGTTCTAACCGAAGGTCCTGAAGCCACAATTGGTGATTTTCCAGAATTATTATCATATTTGTAAAAAAATTTAATGAGTTTTTTAGGCACCACTTTGACGTACACTGAAGATGGGAATATTGAGGTGATCACGGAAATGACTGACTCGAAAGAAAGAGAACCTTCTGTAGATGGGGAAAAATCGAGAAATTTACCTCTAAGCTCCCGTGGGCAAGTCAGCTCTACTGGTGTGGTCAGTGATGTTCAGCGTTCGACTTCTAAGACTTTAAAAGTGGCATCAATAGCGTTGCCTTCTGAAGGTGAGTTACACTCTTCTCTCTAAATTTCAGTAAGTTTCCTTAAAATTCCCATGCTTTCCCTCAATCATCTCCTCTAAATTTCTGGACGAAGCAATCTACCATATATGCTTTGCAAACATTGCAGCTGAGTTTTTGGTTTTCAAAGAAGATTTAGTTGGTTCTTCTATTGTTCCAGTCATCCCAGCTAAGAAAATCCAAGGTAGCCCGCAATGCACCTCGAAGAAGGTCAATGGTACTTTTTTAGGTGATATCTCACCTAAGACTAGCTTGGTAGGTGCACATGGCACCCGCGATTGCGGCTGTCACTCCAAAGCTCGAACAAATCTGTCACGTAAATGTAGTGAGGGCAAAGTAAATTTTCCAAATCTCCAGAAGGCAACAAATTCACTATTACTCTCTCCATTTAAACCATCAGAGTCTCAACGACCATCACCAAAGAATCCATCACCGAAACTAAGATTAAAAGGGGCAAAGAAGTATTAGACGGAACCAAAACTGATCAGACTCTGAATTCATCGTCATAAGTGAGACTACTGACAATGCCATGTATGGTCAGTAATTCTTTGACCCAAAAACAAGTCCTACACTGGCGTACCAAGGTATGGTTAATTAAAAAAGAAATTACTCAGGAATCTAACCTTCTTGGTAGGTTACCAATGCATGCAGTGCCTCCATGTCGAATACCTGAAGAATCTGCACCATGAAGATCAACCCTTTAGAGTGTTAAGGGACACAGGTAGTATTAAGAGCTGTACGTGCCACCAATGCATATGTATCGACTGTAAAGGTAAGACTCCCCTCCTATGGGCAGGTTAACCTACCATGGAAATACCTTTAAAACATGCGACAAAATGTTTTCCATGATGGAATGATTATTCCAATAATTATCATGACCTTCTAATAGTTCTTTACAACACCTGAGGTACTCATCATTTATAGTTAAAAAAACATGTATGGCTCATACGAGGTTTTGGGTTCTCATCTGAAGGTATTGGAGGAGTTGCAGCCTCCCAATTCCCAGCAGAAGAAGGAAGTACCGCAGAAAATCATGGAACCGCCTGCAAATCCCCAGATTACCAAACCAAACCCTGCTTCAGTAACGAACCACAGAGAGAGGAGAGTATATGCAAAATTTGCACCAGTGTGGTTTGCTCAAAGATTCGCAATGAGGATGCGCCCTCGGGGGCTGCGGGAGCGTTCGAAAACCAGGAAATCCACTCCTCGTTTACTAATGCAACTGCGAGGGCTACAGGGAGAAAACCTGCAGAAGGAAGAATTCCCCCCACTGATCCTCCTCCATTTGAGCCGGTGCAGAGAATTAAGTGCAACTGCGCCAAATGTGACTGCATCATCTGCGCAGAAATGGAGATTGGTCAGTCCACGCCCCTTTGCCACGCCTCTTATGTAAAAAAAAATTTTGTAGGCGTAACTGTAAGTTCAAGCCAACCAGAATACAACCCTGACTTTGTGACCCCGCCAGTTGAGGTCCCGGCAAAGATAACCTGCATATACGACAGCTGCAATTACATCTCTTCCAACGATAACGGTAAATAATTAATGTTTCTAGCCTTGGCAACTTTGAGTATTTATATAGTAATCTAATGATGATTACAGGGAAAACAGCAATGACGAAAGCCATCTTCACTCAACATGCTACAGCTGTCAATGTAACATGTTGCATGTTCTCCAAATCTGAACGCCTGCAGGCAATAAGCGCCCCCACATCCAGAGCTGCTGGAACCAGGCCTGGACCGTTGCGGAACACTAACACCATGATATATTTGTGTCCCGATATGAAAAAGGGGGCTGCAAAGCGTAGGCCTGAATACAATTATCCCAAGTGTCAATACCAGCCCTGTTCAGACCACAATGTGAAATCCAGGGTTAACATGGCATTGGTGGAGAACATTCATGCGATTAATAAAGAGAATCATGAGTGTAAAGGGCTGATTGAGAAGATCAAGAGGACTCTGGAGAAGATGATTGAAACTTTAACCGCACAGCTGGCAACCAGAAGAACCAAGATCTTCGGTGAAGCCATGAATGTCTCAGCCAGAATCCCCAGCGATAACAACCAATCGGAAGATGATGAGTCTGTAGATAGACCATACATGATTAGTCAAATCTTGTATGTTCCTCCCGAGATCATAGATGTTGCCTCTATCAGAAAGGTGCGGACCCGTAAGCAAAAAATGAAGAAGGATAAACTCAAACACTCTGGATGCGAGAGAGCTGAAGGTTACTATGAATCTCCAAAAGCTCAGATTGCCCAGGGGGAGGAGAAGAATTTTCAGAGCTTGGTGGACTTTAAAATAGTGGACATCAGACGCATTACAGGTAATAGTTTGATCGTGAAGTGGAGTGCCCTCAAAAACGAGCAAGTTCATGGGTATGAAATCTTCGTCAATGGGACTTTGGCAACGAAGGTAGAGGACGGCAGTAGAACTAGTGCAATGATACCTTCCCTGGATCGTTCTAAGAACATCCACATCGCTATTTATGCCATGACCAGATGCGGGAGAGTGGAACTTTCTGCTACGGCAATTTACGAGAGAGATTTAACTGGGACCAATGGAGCCTTATTAACATGATCGCACTGTGTTATTGTAAAAATTAAAAAATTTGCTAAATTTTAGTTTTTTGTATCGTCAAAAGAGGAAGATTGAGCTGCTCGCTTAATGTTCCTTTCTTGAAATCGTAATGAATATTCTCTTTATGAAGGCTATGGGAATAACAAACACTTTCTTCTCGCATCTGAACAATTTAATGCGAAATCCATCTCTTGCCTTAGTTTTATTACAGGTACAAGGTGCGGTAACTAAATAGAGGTTGCAGTCGTAGATATATCGTAAAAGCATCACATAAAATCTGCAAAATTCTTAATACTGGAAAGATGAATATAAGAGATACTGACTGGTAATACTGGCAAAATCAGTATCTGTAGCCTCCGGAACCCCCCTCATCCGCCCCAGGCCTGTATTGGCCATCTTCGTTAGGATGGGCGCGGTTGTATTCAATTGACCTGAAAAGAAGGAAGAATTTAGGGCACATAGAAGATGCAAAACGGTGATCTACACAAGAGGTGCAATCTACTTAGGGATTAAGCAAAGTTCAAAATATTATATTCCCAACGGTTGAGACTAAATGGGTCAAATCTGAATATTTCCAGCGTCGAATGCTCAAATCAAGAACTCAATCTGTTTGCTTTTTCCAGAGCCCTGGGTATGTGAAAGTGGTCATTTTCAAAAGAAATGGAATGTGTATAAACGCTGGGCTAAATTTGAAAAACACTAGTCGGAAGAATGTAGAAAGCTCTTTTTTGTACCAATCTACATGCCCATATATGCCCTACATCACAGTAAATTATCAGCTAAGTCTGTTAAGTTTTTTTCACATGCGACACAAGAATATGTAGTCCTTCCTAGCCACCTCCAGAAGATCAAAATCTTCCTCTGCACCACTCATGTATTATCGGAAAAGAACTTCTTACCTCAAAATGGCCTCAGGGATGGGTGGAGGAGTAGGGATGTGGCTGCCCACAGGCCTGAACCCATTTTCGTCCGCAGTATACTGCAAGTTGATCCTTTGTCCTTCGGGGGAGGTATAAGAAAACTGACCATTAGCCTTGGTGCCGTCACCACGTGCGTCACCAGTCTCATCGGCGTTGATCCCGTTGCCTGTCTCATAGAGCCAGTTGTAGGTACCATCACCGGGGTTGTTGTTTACGTATCTGAATAACATTATTAAATCAAATTATCATTCATCAAAAAGAATTTCTGAAAAAATACCTGACGATAGGAATGTGCCGCCCACTTCCTCCAGAGTAACCACCCCCTGAGTAATCACCCCCTGATCTGGGGGGCAGATAGTTCACTTCAGCCATGGCTAGCCCTACCAGAATGGTACTCACTATTACCTGGAAATATAATAAAAAGGAGTTTGTAGCCCGGAACCACTAGAGCACTTACAAATTTCATCTTCAGTGATGTCTAAGGCTTATCTGGCGATGGTACCGGAATCGTAATTTATTTATACCATATCTATCGGTCAATTAAAACACCCTTGCACTTTGCATCTTCATTTCTCCCCTCTTCCTTTATCGAAGATCGTCCCAAGTGAAGAATGCGATCCTCCCATATTTCGAGTTATTCAGGGCGGGTATACCAGGGCTTCTTCATTGGTTCTTGATGGTTTAGGTCTCGAGAAAAAAAAGTTGCTATTGAAGTTTTAATTTAATTAAACCATCATGAGGCAACATTTCAATTTATTGTCCGACGAACAATGGGCCGTAGCATAAATCATCATCAGTCATAATTTAGCCTCCACTGGGTCCATGCTTCTTGCATATGAAACTTGATTATTATTTGCAAATTTTGACCTTTAGGTCCATGCGCAATCCGTGCTGCCCTAATTGGTAATAATTCATTTGAATCGCATTAAGGTACAACCCCTGGAACTTAGCGAAGCGGCCTGGTTCTGTCGCATAATTCGTGTGGTACCAAGAATGGTCGCTTAATTATACACGCATAATCGTAATATGGTGACGCAATAATTAGTTGCGTCGGCAATTAGCGCACCTACCCGATGCAAAGTAATTAATGTCGGAATTCCATTGATTTACCTTAACTGTAGATGGGCGAAATTGGATTGCGGCTCGTCTTCTGCCGACCTTGAGCTTCCTTAAGGCGGGATGAGGTACCTGTGCGCGCCAAAAAGTACTTGAAATTGTACTTTTAGCAGTTCCTCATCGCTCTTTGATCGAGTTTAGAGACCCGAAATACCAATGATTAAAATTTGAAGAACAGCAAAGTAGTAATTGTCAGCTCCCTTTGCAATCACCGAATTTGAAAAATTGTAATTTAGAAGAGGAGAAAGCTAGAAATCCTATTTTAAGCTGATTTAAGCACCCACAATCAATCAATTTCTAAAATATGTGAGCTCAGTCTGTTCATTTTTCTGAAAGACGTAACACTGATTCATCTCGAAAGGTCGAAAACTGCGCTGGGATTGGACCAAATTTTAAAAATTGGAACAGCGAAAATGAGAAATCTGGAAAGTTTCATTTAGGTTGGTGTAAAGCTCTATAAATGCTTGATCAGTGCCTAAAAAATGAGTTCGATAGGTTGATTTTTATGGAAGTACTGGCCTGGAACAACTGCGCACCTCTAATAATCACAAGCGCAGCTCGAAGTCTGACCCGAATTCGAAAAATTGTAACTTCGAAGAAGAAGAATCTGGGGAGCTACTTTTCAGCTGATCTAAGCCCTCGTAAGTTTTTAATTAATTCTTAAAATATGAGCTGAATTGGTAGATTTCTGCAGTTGTACTTGACCACAACAACCAGTCACTTCGGAAAATCAAAAACGCAAAGAATGTTGTCAGCTTCGTAGTTGTTCTTGATTGACGCCCGTCTATTCGCAGTTAGCGATTTTTATAATCGAATTTAATTACTTTTAATACACCATCAATTTATTATCATGATCAGCATGATATTTTGAATCGCAGCGATTCAATTAGCCAAACCATCATTATTTAAAAGCGGTCTTGGTTATTTATATAGTTCAAGGAGGCATGATGTATCGTAAATCCACTAGATGTATAAACTAGATCGAAAATCTATCCGCTGATGATATTTTGCAAATATTTGATCAACTTTTGACCTTATAAAGTGTATTTCCGGTGAATAAGACGCTTATAGATCACTTCTTGCCGGGCATGATTTATCGCCTAAAAGCATCTGATATTTCAAGTGTTGCAAGATCGGTGCATGGTGTTTTAGCGCTTGGAATATCAATTTATATAGAAAACTCATTTACTCCCTGAATACCGCCTGGTACCTATCTATTAGAGCCCAAGGTGAAATTTTCCTCATAATGTCAAGGCGCCCACTAGAAGCTGAAAAAAAACCATAATTTTCTTCTCATAAGAAGTAGAGGATTCCTATTTCTTCAGGCTAGGACCTCGTTAATATTTTTAACGAGCGATGCATGACGAAAGTAGAGCCTTATATGGACGATTTATACGCAAAATCGCAATACATAAATGGGAAAAGTACTAACACGTTGTTAGTTACGCTCATGCTGTGCTGAAAGCCGCAGTCCACCCACAGACGTGCGGTAATCGCTTATTTACTCTTCAGAGTTACGTAAGTGAGGTATTATTTCTATGACATGTAATCTTGATCTAATCTCAGGTTAGAATAAGTTTTCAAGCCTCAATTAAAACATTTATTGCTATTACAGAAGAGAATTAATCAGTAGGCTTTCCATTCGTTAAATTCTTCCCTGAATTTACAAAATCACTAAAAATTAAAGGATCTATTTTCTTTAAAAAATCTCGAGAGCAGCTCGAAAATCAGATACACAACTGACAATATCAGCAGCATCTTCATTCAACAATTCCCTCCCTTCCCCCGATTTCTTCCAACCCCTCATATTTCTTTCCCTCCGAAGAAGACAATCAAAAGAAATAATAGATGGATGAAGATATTAAAGTCATGTGCAATGTCACACTGTTCATTTCCATACTTTCAGGCCTCGTTCCTGTTGGGAAACCTGCGAAAATGTATTATCGGGCTTAATTTGTTTCTAGATTTTTGATCATTTAGATCTTCAAAAAAAGGGAATCTAAGGAAGGAGTTTTGCTCTGATTAACTAGCTCGCCAAAGCAAAGCAAGGCAAAAGCGTGTTTCTCTATGTCGTCAAATGTGCTCCAATAGAAAACTCTTCAGAAACACTCCTGAAGGTCTTCAACCCTAGACAAACCCGACCTAATTCTCCCGCAATATCTCAGACTCTATCAAAAATCTAAGGAAGGAATCCTTATTGGAGATTTGGCAGCTCTCTTCGGGTCCCAACTTATATCCATGTATTCGAACCTCAAAATCAACCTCCATAGCTTCAAGAGTTTCTTCAACAGCGGAGATTGCCTCACAACCACCCGCCAAGCGTGACTAAAAATTTGCTAATGAGGCTCGTCATTATCGGTCATCATGAAAACAATTCAAAGATTCAATTAGCGGCATTTTCACGTATGAAGAACGAGATGAAGAACTTGACGATTAGAGTTACAAAAGTGCACGCATATGGTCGAATTTCTACATTTGCGACTCCAAGGACTACAAAAGTGTCAGCGCTAGAATGTATACTTGGCTGAAGGAATTCCCTAATATTGTCTGAGTGCTTTTTTGGGCTTAAAATGATTGATGATCTTCTACCACACATACACAAAAACCGGATAATTTAATAATCATCTTAAATGCAGCCATGATTGATTCGGCGTTTCGCAGAGTCATCATCCGTCTAAGGCGCGTTTCGCAAGAACAATATGCAACTTGGAGCCATCATCAGGGTTATATAACGCAGCATTAAATATTAAGTTCGTTTGATGCGAAAATATTTAGTAAGTGTAAATTAGGTTCATGAAAAAGGCCATAATAAAGATCACGTTTCAGCTAATGCAAAAAAATTATTGGGCAATATCGATGGTGCGATACCGAAAGGCCACCCATAAGAGATGTTTCCTTCGTTAGATGCATTTGGGTTTAATGTTACGAAGTGCAGTTTGGAATGCAATTAGTGCAGACTGGACGGAGAGTTCGCATAGATGGAGATGCCCAGAAAGCAGTCACTTTTACTCGCAAATCGTCGATCATGACCCTTGAGGAATCCGTCTTCCTCATGGCGCAAGCATAACTACTCGTTGTGAGCACCATATAGGTTTTTTGGTCGATTTATGTAACGAAGAACTAGATTTAGATCGTGATAGTGGACGATCTCATCTGACCTTTTGGTAGTATTAAGGATGGGTCGATTCAACTTCCATAAACCAGGCAATTTATGACTGCCGTTGGGTAATTGGGTTGCGCAATTTCGGAGGAATTATTAACATTTTTCCCCCTGAGGAACCTTGATGGTACTAGAGCAAACCTCCACGCAATTAGCTTCGCGACATTTACCTAAGATTCGCTTTTTTACGGATCACTGGGCAGTTGCAGAAGCCTCGATGACGTAACCCGACATGAAGATCAGATTTTCCACTGAAGATTCTGAATCATAAAAGGAGGAATCAGAGAGGAAAAAGTGATGGTAAAAGTGACTGCGACCTTAAGTTGTTTGGTATTTAATTACGACAAAGACGCTGAATGCACATTGTTCAAAATGGAAAAAATGCGACACAAATAGCTCTGTTGCACCTTGATTCAGATGACGAAGAAGAATGAAGATCCAGTCCTAAATTCCTCCAATAATAACAACGTTTTGTTGTTTTTTTTCTGGGGAAATCCCAAGAAAACCAGCATAAATCATGTGCTCAAATATAAAACCAAAATCTATGAATGAAGACCTGTAGCTGCTTGCTGAATTTGCATATCTTCATTTGTGTTTGTATTAACAAAAGAAGCTTCTTATGGAATCGCCTTTTAATTCTAGTTAAGATGACCAATCACCTTATGATTTCATTCATAAATATTTTCATAATAAATCTATTTTTCTATAGAAAAACTAGATCGGTTCTGGTTGCTTGAGGTTCTTAGGGAAGCTTTGCTTCTTCACAGGATTCACAAAATGTTACTGGATGTACTCTGAACTGTCTTTTTATATTATTTTTAGGAAGATTTTATTTCTAGAATCAAAAAGTTTCTCAGCTCTATTTCTTCACATGCGTAGCAAAACGCAACCAGATCTTCATTAGAAATATTGTTCTTTAGTTTCTTTACTGGTTAAGGCGCCTTTAAAAGGCGCTAGAATTCCGAAAATCTAGAAGAAGCATTAGCACTATGTCTATATTTTCATATGTTCGACAGTCGAAACTTAATGCAATTTCTTCTTCTATATGTTTCAATACAGAATCCTCGTTTTGTCATGTAGGAGGAAGATTACTTTGTGTGTAATAATTCTGTATGTACTCAGGAAACAAATAATCTGAAGATGGAGATGAGAATATTTTCAAGATCTTTAGTCAAAAATTTCTTCTTTTGACTCATACACAGACCTTAAAAATTCTTCCTGTGATGAACTTGATAAATATAAACCTAAGAAAATTCGTGTTGCTTCCTACAAGAGGAGCTATAGAAGTTTACTTGAAAAGCATCTGCCAGGTCTTCAGTGGGAACATTCTTGGCGAGAAAAACCTGATTACAGAAGAGTTTTTAGGATTTTATGCCTATTTCTTCCTATTTTTGCCAAAGAAAGAAACTGAATGAACAAATGTGTATCCAGGAGCATCATCTGGATCTTTGGAAGCAGATGAAAAAGAAATCTACGTTTCCTGTTTGTTCAGGCTAGAAGAAGCCCTTCGTTCTTCAATATGCTTCCTACATAATCCAAGGCATTTTTGGGGGTTTTTGTGTGGAAAACCACAGCTTTGAACCCATCCCTCATTATTTCAATTAGTCGAAGATTTGGCCTATATACCGTGACCTTTACTGAAATCGCCTAACGAAAAACGTTACGTGACAACATAAAAGCACGACGATTGAAAATCGCGCTTGAACTTTCCTCGCAGGCACCTACGCCCCTTTGACTGCATACAGGATGTTCCATTTTGCCTGGGCATTCTCTTCTTTACCTTCTCCTGTGCAATCACAAACCACGCCACAGTGTGATAAACGTGAATCAGCAACTAAATAACAGTAAGGTGTTTTTTTGTCCCACCCAGTGTATGCTGCAATGATTGAAACTGCACTTTTATAATGGGGATTACGCAGGAGGGGCCCTGGTATAAAGGCAATCCTTAAGTACCATCGATCTAGTTTGCATTTGGGTTCTCCGTTTTGAAACATGCATCAAGTAAACTTCTTGGTTTTGGCTATCTGTTTGGCACCCTCATGGGGGTTGCCCCAGAGGGCTGAAAGGGGGTTTGCAAGCTCCGCCGAGTATCACCAACCCCAATCAGTGAGTCAAATCCCCATTCTGCACATGGAGCTTAACAACGATGGGGGAGAAAACTATCAATTCGCCTATGAAACGGGCAATAAGATCCAGCAGCAGGAGGCTGGTAAGTACCTGCATTCAAACTAAGCTCAGGGCCCTTTATTATCGGCTCTTTAGGGGACTCTACTAAGAGACAGGGCTCCTACACCTACATTGCCCCAGATGGACAGCAGATTTCCATGACGTATGTGGCCGATTCCGAAGGGTTCCGGCCTCAAGGCTCGCATATGCCGGTACCGCCTCCAATCCCAGAAGAAATTAGGAAAGCTGTGGAACAGAACCTTGCAGAAGAGGCTCAGGGAATCGTGGACGATGGACAGTACCGAGAAGGAAACCACGAGAGCCTGCCCGCCCCAAAACTTCCCTCTAAATACCGATTAAAATAGGGCACGTTTGTGATCATAGTAGTAGTTAAAACTAGGCCACTCTGTATATATTTCTAAAATGTATCTACATTATGCGATTTTTTAAATAAATCACCGGTGCTTGGCTTAAGTGTTTATCTCCGGGAAAATCCACATCCTATTCGCACAAGGGTATGCAAAACTGTCGGATTATTAATAACAATTGCGTACCGCTTAGTGGGTACCTAACTGAGGAGCTAATTGATACATCATACCACTTTAGTGTATTTTTCCTGTGGTGTAAATTAAAGAGGATGTTAATGGAATTTAAATGCTAACCTATGTGGATTTTGGAACCAAGGTACCTTTGAAGTATTTGCCCCTAAGTCATTTGAAAATGCAGTTCATTCAGAGCTGAAAAAGTATGTCACTCACATACCATGCACTAAGATGGGAAAGGAAAGATGATTAAAAAAAGTACTACCCTACATTGGCTCAACCGTCGATTCCTCATCGTTCACCATTCTTCCCCAAAATTGGCAATTTTTAAGGCTAATAATGGCGTGTTCGGGTACCCGAACCAGAGCGCACTCAGTACGGCAATATGGCCGACTTTTGTGACGTGTTTCATTACAAGCACTAACATGTTAGAGAAGCGCAGATAGCATTCGGCGGCTATATTGGCTCACTCAATGCACATTTTTTGGATGCCTGAATTTGCCATCATTCGGGCCATCAATAAAGTAAATAAAGCGAACGACGAGGTCTGGGAAATGGAAAGAACTGTTGGGACGGGTGTCATTCAAGTCAAAACATGAACAATTATGGCGTCTTTTGACGCATTGTATGTCTATTTGACAGATGTAGATCGCCGCACTGGAACCGGAAATAACTTTTCGGCCCAGTTTGAACCTGTTTCGACATGAAAGAATCTCTCCTCATATCCTGTGAAATTCCATGCGAGTAATTGTTAGTTTCAGTCAAAGTTTACGTGAGCCCCACGACACTAATCGAAATATCTCGAAAACGATAAAAGGTACCTACTTCTGGTTTGCGCCAGATCGCACATGAGTATTGTTTAAATCTAAATGTACTGGAATTCCAAGGCTTTTTCGGGTTACCGCCGATGGTACCACCATTACATTCACCTGTAATTCACCTTTGAAAAGCCACCTATTCATACATGTACAATGATTTAATGTATGCGGACGATAAATGCCGAAAACAACTGAGCGTTGCGGTGTTGACCCGCCCACACGTTGCCAAATCGCCTATTCACGTAGGGTTCATGCCCATTATAATCATTGAATTAAAGTGCAACGATGATGAATTTATGAGGTTGTCAGACCTTTTCAACGAACAGTAGCAGGTTTGGTTTGCTGATTGTGCAAAACTATAAGGTTTTTCATTATTAAGACTAAAAAGCAATTAGCAGTGAAAAACCGCTCTAACTAACTAATATTGGCAGGCGAGGTGTTGCAACTTGCATATCGCACCACTAATAGAAGCTATTTACTTTCAACTTTGATGATGATATACAATATCATTAAGGTTGCAAAAGAGTTCATTTATGAAGATTTGCATGGAGAAAAGAGACATAGAGGAAACTGCCCCACAGGTCCTAAGGTAAGTAATTTTGATTTACGACTAAAAGTAATTTATAATCCTGCAATATATCAACCTTTGATGATGACGGCTGCAGTGCATACCCAGATGGGTTGCATCACACCTAAATAAAAGGTGCTATAATTGCAGGTAAATTTAAATGCGTCAATTAACCGATGAATTACGACTCTTTGAAGATTCGAATTTTATTTAGTGTTAAGGCGTTTCGTCATTTTTCTATTGATAAGCCCGCGAAAGATAGACAATGAAGTTCCATAATGACTCATGAATATGGGATCAAAAATGGTCAAATTCGAGCCCCAAAGGCTGATGGTGGCATTTGATTCGCAGTCATAATCGGGCGATTATTATGAAGAATGCACGATTTTATTGCGAGAATTTTAGGCATGAAGATGACGGTTCAAGGATAGTTTTAATGTGTTCAAAACAACGAAAGAGGTGAAAGAGAATTATTGCAATGAGATTTTCGAGGTAGAAGTAAACCTGCATCACGGAAAAAGACGTAATTTATGCTGTTTCCTAAGAGGTTCTCGAGCATTCGCCTGAGAGCAACCTTTTGACCTGCATAAGCCATCTGACCTACCTGCATCACAAAAAATTAATGAGAAAACCTCCGCGCAGTACTTATCAGTACTATCAATAGTATTATTATATGCAGTACTAGCTTCAAAACATTCCACTAGTGCTACTTTAGATGATGTAAACGCAGGCAAAACTGTGTGCAGCTTTCCAGGGGGAATGTCTACTCCCATACCAACTCGAGCTGGCTTAAGCAAAGTAGGACATCAGGAAGTAGTGTAAGAAGTCTCAATATGGAACAGACTGATAGACATCTGTTCCATATTGATGTGGAACAGATAGAAATTTGCATGGAATGCCTCGGAATAGAAAGACATTTGTTCCATATTGAAACAAAACAGAACTCGAATTTAAGAATGTGTATCAAATTGAATGCATAAGACGCAAAAAAACACGAGGTTAAGAACATAAGAAAGAAGAATAAATTGAGTTTAAAATAAGCACAAACCTGTTTGGAAATTTATGCACTGTAACCTTGATCTCTTAATACAAAGAACATTCCCAAGGATGGAACACTATTGTGTGACCTTGAAAAAAGCACTTTTTGTTTGAAACTATCATATGTCAAATCTGTTGACAATCAAACAACTGCCATTTAACCAGAATTGCCATTAAGAATTAACCAAAATTATGAATAGGTACAGAGAACGCTGTTGGTATAGATATCTGTCAATTTTATAGCTGTCAGTCATCTGCCGCTAACCGCAATTGATCTGGACAGACTCAGGTATTAAAAGTACATAATGCTCTCAGTTTCCAAGATGTCTTCCATGATTGGCTCATCGCGTCTGTCAGTGAGGTTATTTGATAGTTGAGTCACAGCTACGTTGAACTAACCTGATAATCTGTCATACGTTGACATAAAAATTAGGTATTTAGTGATTGTTCCTTCATGGTCTTGTCAAAAACGATTGAAAGTGTTATTCAGCGATTTTATTAAGGAAAAACGGCACTTCCACACTTAATCTTCGCAAGTGAAACAATTAGTAACTAATAACCCAAAATTAAAAACAAAACAATTATAAAACTTAATAAAAAAGAAGACTCATTAGCCACTTAGCAAGCAAACGAAGATCGAATCCGTTTCAGGCCACGCAAGTTTGGAGGTCACGCGCTTCTTCCCATGGAAGATCATGAAGACCGGCTCAAATGGCTAATAATTAGTGCACCATAATACACATCAGAAATGGCCTCGGGCCGATATGATTGCGAATAATGGACGAATCTTCTTCGTTTAGTGGGGGCGGCCATTTTGGATTATATAAGAGACAATACTCTACGGATAATGCACATATTCGTGTGGGTGCATCTTCATAGTGCATTGCCAAAATGAAGCACGTAAGTTATGTAGGTTTAGTCAGAGTGTTTGTGGTGAAATAGTGGCGAGGACGACGTTTCGATTGATATGTGCGAAGCAGGCTTCTTCAGGGAAGAGTAGGGAAGAGGAGAAGCACGAAATTTGAACGAACTTTCAAACTAATACCATTACCTGAATTTTCAGACTAATCACAAAATCTGTAACACTAACTGATCATCAATTAGCGTCCTTTTTCCTCAGTAAAAATGCTTTAATTACTTGGCAATTGAATATATCAGAACCTTAAAAATTTGCCCAATCTCAAATCCCTGCTCAGCTGACTCTCTCACTCGCCCTCCTGGGTTTCTGCGCTTGTGCCCGTCTGAACAACGTCCAGTATCTGCCACCCTCCCAAAGGCCTGCCGGAGGCATCCGACCAAGCTCCGGAGGATTCGGGGCAGGAGGTACCACTGGATTCGGAGGAGGAGGAGACACCACTGGATTCGGAGGAGGAAGTACTGCTGGATTCGGAGGAGGGGCACCTGGGAAATCTGGAAGTTTCGGAGGAGGCCAAGGTTTTGGAGGGGGAGCTTCAAGTCGGCCAGGAGCCGGAGGATTTGGCACCGGAGCTGCTTCTGGACCCTCCGGTTTGGGAGGAGGTTCTCAGGGTTATGGAGGCGCAGCTGCTGGAGGCTACAACCAAGGAGGTACCTACTACTTCTTACCTACTTCCTAGCAATCTAACAAATTTCCCCCTAAGGAGGAAGACCTGGTGCCGGCTCAGAAATTCCGATCATCCGCTACGAAAATGTTAACAATGGCGACGGTACTTACCAGTATCTTTACGAGACTGGTAATGGGATCAATGCCCAAGAACAAGGGGATGCTCGAGGAGATGGAACTCAGGCTCAAGGCTCTTTTTCTTATACCGCCCCTGATGGTCAGCAAATTCAAATTCAGTATACCGCAGACGAAAATGGGTTCAACCCTCAAGGACCTCATATCCCCACCCCTCCACCAATCCCTGCCGAGATCCAAAGATCCATTGAGCAGAATTTAGCCGATGAAGCTAGAGGAATAGTAGATGATGGTGCGTACAGACCTGGAGCTGATGAAGGAGGTGCTGGAGGTTACAGTGGAGGTACTTACATTATATCAACCGTTAATTTCTCTTTAAAAATTGCATTTTTTTAGGAGCTGGTGGATTTAAGCCTTCAGGAGGTGGCGGAGGAGGTTTTAGACCTCAAGGAGGAGCTGGAGGTTTCAGACCTCAGGGAGGAGTCGGAGGACTTGGTTCCGGACAGTCTCCTGTAGGGGGCGGTTATAGATACTAATCTGGCAAAATAATAACGACGTAGATCTCACTCATCAGTCTTGCCACTAACACAGTATAAATCAATGAATTAAAAACGAAAATATTGCCATAGGTTTACTGCGTACAGTTGTACGACATATACGTATGACGTACAAGTATGACGTACAAGCATGACCTACAAGTATGACGTACAAATATGACGTACAAGTATGTCGTACAATATGACGTACAAGTATGGCGTACAAGTGTTCATGTATATACTTAGCGATATTGTGTATTGCTCTACTGTGTTTATTAAACTATGTATATTTTATGTAAAATTGTCCTTTATTGCATTATTAGATAGTTCCAGCAAGTGGTTTAGTTCCCAAGATGTTTAGTTCCTCAGCATCGTCGCAGGCATCTGATAATTTTATACATTTTTTCATGCGACCGCAATGTTTAGGGACAACTTCTTACCTTCGGTGAACAAGAGGAAGCTCATATTTATATCAACTAGTTGCCACCCCTGTACGCACTTATTTTTCATTATATCATAGAGCTAATTTTCTTCTTATAAGCAAAGATCAGAACTGTGATTCTGACAAGATCCAACAAAGAGACATGTGTCGTGCAGAATCTAGAAACTTCGTGATCCATTTCTTCTAGGATCTTCATGCGATGATACTTATCTTCATATAGCATCCTCGTGCACCCCTGTTGTTCACAATATTGCATTGCTGATTTTTTCCCTCATAAACAAAGAGTAGGATTATGTTCCCACCGACATTCTGCAATATTACATGTACCTCACAAACTTCAGAAATCTTCAAATCTTCTCCTCATAGGAACTTTAAGGTGTCTACCTTCATATGACACCCTCTCACGTCTCTACCTTTCACCGTATCACCAAGCAATTTTGTTCTCTTATAACCGAAAGTTGGAACTACGTCCCTGCCAAAGTTGAGGAGAGCTGTACATGTGTTTCAAGTTTTAGAGATTTTCAAATCTACTCACCGCAGCGTCCCAAAGTGCCATTCTCCGACGTCTCCATCTTGCGACACAAATGAATGAACAATAAAAAAAAAGGATGCTCCGCACCGGCCATACAAGGACACATCTCACCACAAATTATTAAGAACAATACCACCCAAATCACTATCTCGAACCCAACATCCTCATACCTCGACGTGTGGCCCATTACTCTACAAAAAATGGTTCTTCTGCACCGACAGAACAATGGTACCATTAAAATTCGAGAAGATCAAGATCACTCGCAATGACCCTGATCGTCCGGCGGATCCGAATTCTGACATTTAGGGGCATCTTTATAGGAGATTGCATTATGGACGCCTGCAGGTGGGGTGTTTTTGGTATATAAACCTCTTAATTTTAATATTGAACCATATCACTTCTCGTGGTGTTGTATCAGTTGTTTCCAAGCACCATGACAATATCAAGTTTAGTTTTTTTGGCCTCTATGTTGGGATATGTGATCTGTGCCCGTTTAGACAACTCATACCTTCCTCCAAGTCAAAGAGGAGTGGTGAGTTTTGGTGGAGGAAATTTTAGAGCATCTAATGCAGGAGGTTTCGGAGGATCTTCTGGAGGATTTGGAGGGTTTGCGGGAGGATTTGGAGCATCTTCAGGCTCTTCAAGCAGGAGACCAATTGCCATCCTCAAGTTCAACACAGACAATAATGGAGAAGGGAGCTATAAGTAAGCCTGATAGCAATCTAATAGACTTCTCAATTAATTTTCACCTTCTCTGCAGATACAACTACGAGACAGCCAACAGGATATCTGCAGAGGAGCAGGGTGAAGCTCGAGGTGATGGTACCAAAACGCGTGGTTCCTACTCCTACATCTCCCCCGAAGGGGAACGAATCTCTATCACTTACACAGCAGATGAAAATGGTTTCGTGCCCCAGGGCAGTCACATCCCCACTCCTCCCCCAATTCCTGAAGCTATCCTGAAATCTCTGCAAGAGAATGCGGATGCAGAAGCCAGAGGGGTCTTTGACGATGGCCAGTACCGTGGAGAGGGGTTGAACGAGGGGCAGTACCAGGGGAGCAGTCAAGAGGCTGGAGCCTTTGGTACGAGCAATAATGAAGCTTTCACTGGGTACCGCTACTAGTAGTGGAACCTCTGCGTAATATGAGATTAATTTATTGCTGTTTATTATTTTGTGTATATTTCTTGCAATGCTATAATAAAGGCCATAAATTCTAATATTGTTTTTTGGTGTTTTTGGGAGTTTTTGAGATTCTGAGCGACTTCAGAAAGTTATATTGAATGGTTAGGATAGTGAGGAAATGGGGTACTTTTGAATAGGCCAATGGCCCCAGGGTCTCTTTACAAATGCCCCAATTTGTGGATCATTACATTAAAGAGCAAAATTTTACTGTTCAATAACTCAAAATTTTTGTCTATGAAGCCCAAAATGTACATCGTTTTATATTAAAAGGCACTGACGTACCAGAACCAGGCAACGAAAGATATAAATAAGTATCTCGTAAAGTCTAATATTTAACAATTCATAACTGCGTCAAATAGTGGAGCTACGCCACTGGCTTTTCAGCAGATAGATTCCAAAGCTTTTCTGCAACTTCCTAAATTTGCAAGATTTTGTACTAAAAAGCAGTGACGTAGTAAAACCAAACACCGAAAGATGCGAATATATGAAAAATATCACTCCAATATAATTTAATTTTTGTTTTAATCGTACAGCACCAAATACCAGAGTCGAATACCATATAACGCAAATTAGCTAAATAACCCGATTACCAAGTATTTCAGTTAGTCGCAACTGCCCTAAAAATGCTGCTACGTCCCTGATTTTTTTACAGGTCTCTAATCCAACTGTCCACCACAAATTCTGAAATTTGCATGAATCTACATTAAATCGGGCCACAACGCACTTAATTTCAATGGGTAATATTATGTAGAAAAAAAGTATTTTTCAAAAATAGAACATTTATTCCCCTTCAGGTCTCTAATACCCTACATCACTCTTAGCATTCACCACAACCCCTTGATCGCCTTCCACTAATTCCTCCCTATACATCCCCTCCTCCAAGCCCTCGCCATGGTACTGCCCATCATCAAAAATTCCTCTAGCTTCAGCTGCGACATTCTCTTCAAGAGCTTTAAGAATGGCTTCTGGAATGGGGTGAGGAGTGGGGATGTAGGTACCCTCTGCTACGAACCCGTTCTCATCTGCAGTGTAAGTCAGGGAAACATGCTGTCCATCTGGAAGAGTAAAAGAGTAGGAACCACGCGCCTTAGTACCATTCCTTCCGGCGTCACCATGCTCCTTTACCGAGACATTATTGGCTCCCTCGTAACTGTAACTGAAATAAAATTTTTTTAGGGGTTGTGAAGAGAACATTAGGGAACTTACCTGTAAGACCCATCTCCTTCGTTTTGGGATGTTGATTTTACGATGGGGATGATTTTGTATTTGGGAGAGGTGCTTTCATCGACTGAGTGGTGCAGGAGAAGCTCTGGAGAAGAATCCACTAAGAGGTTCCTTAAGGGGTTTGCTAAGGTTGCAGCAATGAAGCAGACAAAAATTGGTTCCTAAAAGCAGAAATATTTGAAAATGGTTACTGAATGCTTGCAAAATACTGACCAGAAGCATGATGAAGTGAGCCAGATAGTTGCATCTTTAGAGAACCCCAAGAAGCGTGTGATGATTCCAGTAGGAGCACCACAATTTTTATATCTAAAGGTAACTCATCTGGGTACCACAGAGATGACACCGAAAAGTTTTATATGTGTGGTCAAGGTTGTTTGTAATGATCTTGATTTTCTGTTTCCCATTGTTCCTGAGGGGTGTGAATAGGGAGTGATGTTATAAAACTTCCAGTAAGGAAAGATGCGCTAATGAGCCGTATTCTTTGTCCCATCAGCTCAATAACCTTGCCCAAAACAACAATCCAATGCTCAATAGATGTGTAAAAATCATCAATCTAATATAAACACTCAGGGATTTTGATTGAATCAAGAAGGAAGATCAGTCATGACCTTCGAACATCTATATCAGCACTGACATTTTTTCTTTCGATGGTACCAAGGCGAGACCCAATCGAATTTCGTATATAAACCTCAGTGACAAAAAATGTGTATCACTTCTTCAGTTTTACAGTCCAAGAAAACACTAAGATGAAGGTTTGTTCCTCAATAAATACCTTTAAAAGGTTAATTTCCCTGTTTTAGGTCATAGGGTTGGTCGTCTTAGTGGGGGTGGTCACTAGTGCTAGTCTAGACAACTCTTATCTCCCTCCCAATAATGCAGGGTTCAGACCTCGATCAAATAATCTAGGTCCTCAACCTTCAGGAGGATCTGGTTCGTCTCCCTCTGCACAGCATATTCCGATTTTGAAATTTGCTGCAGAAAATGAAGAAGAAGGCACTTATAGGTGAGCAAATTTCACTGAAAAGTCCCTCTTAACCATCATCAATTTCTCTCTACCAATAGATACAATTATGAATCTGCTAGTGGCATCTCAGCAGAAGAGCAAGGAGACGCCAGAGGCGATGGCACTAAATCCCATGGTTCCTATTCCTACACTGGATCTGATGGCCAACAGTTCTCCATCACCTACACGGCAGACGAAAACGGTTTTGTGCCTCATGGGTCCCATCTCCCCACCCCTCCACCAATTCCTGAAGCTATCTTGAAAGCCCTGCAAGAGAATGCCGAGGCTGAGGCCAGGGGAATTTTCGACGATGGGCAGTACCACGGAGAGGGCCTGGAGGATGGGGCGTATCATGGAGAAGGGGAGAATGCCAGGAGTGGGGCTGGAGATGGAACGACGGATTATGCGGCCAATGGAGGTTATAGATACTAAAATGGGCGGATATTTATTGTTTATCTGATTGTGAGGAAAAATATATAACGTTTGAGGATAGTTCAGTATTTTTGTTGTCAATAATGAATTCATGTGTAAAAAGATTATTTGAGTGTATGGAAGAAACCTTTGTAGAGCCCTCAATGCATATCCCATTACCTCCAAACCAGTCAACTGATCCTCCTCAAGCTCTACATAGATAGCAGACATATACATATAAATGAACTCATCAGCAAAACTGAAACTCCTAGATGCTTCCCTAGAGAATATACAGATTTCCCAACTCTCTTCGATCATTCAGTATGTGTATATTCTGCTCGTAGAGCCCTTAATGATGATCCTAGTATTTCCAAATGAAGGAGTCTATTTTACTCATATTTTACAGAAATAAAAGACATACATAGATGAAAATTCTCCCTAGAAATGATGCTTCGAAACTCTACCATTTAGGAGTTACAAATTTCCAAACTTCCTTCAATCTTAGAGTATACATAGAATCTGCTCGTAAAGCCCTCAAAAATGACTTTGGAATTTACAAACAAAGCAGTCTGTTCTGCCCATATTCCACACAGATAAGACATACATGCATGAATATTCTCCCGAAATATGAGGATTCTAGACTCCTCCATTTGAGAGCTAGAAATTTCCAAATTGAATTTGAAGTGAAACTAACCACATTTGATCACTCCTGGTATAAACCTATTAGTACAATAATGCCAATATGTGAGAAAGTAAAACCAGACCGCACTTAACTAGTTTATTTACGTACTGAAGATTACGCTAGAATCCGTAGGTGTTAAACATCGGCCAGATCTTCTTTCTTCAATAGCAGTACATGACCATAAAACATCCCAGGATTTAATAGATAAATTAGGCAACAACCTTTAGCTGATCAGGTGAACTTTCAGCATTTAATCCACTTTTCAATGTTCAGCCCAAAGGCTAATAAAAGTAATTTGTCCGTGTCAAAGAGCCGATCCCTTAAAAAAATTATCACAGATACATGAACCACCTTGAAGATGTTGTGGAAGGAAGATGATGGATTTGTTTGATTTGGTATTTCAGACGGGATGAAGGTTACAGATGTGGTAAATTGGTCTACTTTTACACTTGTCCTGAGCATGGTTATTAGGGCTTGAAAGCTTCCTCAATTTAATTAGAGGCCGAACCAAAATGGTACTATGCATGTACCACCAATAATTAGGTAATCACAGACTAGATTACCGAAAAACCGCATTATTTCATCATCCTCAGATAAATAAAACTGTACATATAGATGAATGGTGAAGGTGGCTTTTCTCACGTTAATTATACCTTGTTACTTACCAGCGAAAGAAGATCTTCCGTAACACATACATAGTTCGTTTTTTCTTTGGGTTAGGCAATGGTTTTGCTGCGGCTCTAGGTCGCGATGTATGGGACTAATTAAGCGGAATACAAAAATCTGAAATAGCTTTAATAACCAGAAGAAAATCTCTAAAAAATCTTCAAATCACGAGCATGAATATCGATATAAATATCTACGGGAAATATCACGTTTATTTCCCGTGTGAAACACCCACAGCATTTTTTAAGCTCATAGTATTAGAAAATAATTTCTGAGCCTCAGAAAAGGTCACATGTATGCCTCATTTCTTAAAATTTGGATCAGGAAATTATTTCTGAGCTTCACATCAAGAATCAAACAAATTTTATTATATCATATTGGATTGACCAGAAAATAATTCCCGTTCCTTTCAGTTGGTAAACCACGAGGAAAATTATTTCTGATCCTTAATAAGCAACAATGGTAATTCGCGTAAACTAAACCTCGAATGTTTGAGAAAGAAGTCCTGGTCGTCACAAAACGATATTTTTCTTCAAGGAGTAATTTGGACATCAGAAAATAATTTTCTAGCAACCCAAGTAACCTGCATGCAAGTCTAAAACATCAGCAATAATTTTCTGATCTACTGAGTTCGGATGAAAAACATTGAGACAGTCACCTTCTCAGAAATAAATCCTGAATTCTCCCTTACAATTATGAAACTTTCGTTATGTTGTGACCAGTCTCGGTACCATTCAATAAATCGACTCAACGTAATCCCATTAATCTAAATCGCCTCTTGCTCTGCGGTACCATCTCCAACAGCGGCGCCACAGGGTACCGCCATCCGCACCGTTACGTGCGCTCAATTCTTGAATGGAACCCAACCGCTTTCCCTCTCTTTTCAACGACACACGCATTAACGGTGTTATGTGTATCTGCTTTTGCAACGAGAGATGAAGAACCCGCAGGGGCGTGGGTGGGGGGATGAGGGCAGTTTCTCCCGCTGGTATAAAAAGGAATTGCCAAAATTTACAGCATACACACAGTGCAGTGCCCGAGTACCAGCAGCAACATGAACCGAGTAAGATTTTATCGAAGGGTTGGTTGGTTGGGTGGTTGGCTTGGCGGCACCATTAAATTTTAAGGGGTTCCGTTAAATTTTGAGGGGTACTATTAAATTTTAGGGAATTTCATTTAATTTTAAGGGGTGCCATTAATTTAACAAAAAGATATCACTAAATTTTAATTTTAATTTAAAATTCTTTGACTCATAGTTTCATCCGAAGTTGGTTGCATAACAAGTTCTCAAGTTTTTGATTTCCCCCTTGTATGCGTCCGTTTGTCACATGTTGTACCAGTGGTACTCGACCTCCATTAGCCAATTAAGAAATAACGCGTATTTGAGGCAATAAGAGGTGTTACATATGCGTATCTCAAATACCAAATAACTTACTTTCGATCCCAATTAACAGGGTACCACTTTCCTTTCTGCATTCTATTGGGCGACAAATCATTAATTCAACCAATATATTTCAGATCATACTTGCAGTAGCCTTCTTCGGCATCGCCTCTTGCGGAAGGTTGGATGGGAGTCAATACCTCCCTCCAAATTCACAAGTAAATAAATACCAAGGAGGAGGAGGCGGAGGATCTCCTCAGTACCAAGGTGAATTTGTCACTTCAATGTTGAGCTAAAGAAATGTAATTTTTAAGCATTCCAGCTAATGGTGCTGCAGGACAGTACCAAGGAGGAGCCGACAACTACCAAAGATCCCCCAACGCAGACATCCCAATTTTGAAGCTGGACAACCAAAATGAGGGAGACGGCAACTATTTGTACTCTTTCGAAACCGGCAACGGTATTCAGGCTCAGCAACAGGGCAGTGCCCATGAAGGTGCAGGTACCCAGTCCCAGGTAACATCCTCCTAATCCCCAAAAGCCCCTTGAATTTCACTTAAATTTCTTTAGGGATCATACTCCTATACTTCCCCCGAAGGGGAGCAGATCCAAATCAGCTACCAAGCTGACGAAAACGGGTTCCAAGCACAAGGTTCCCACATCCCCACTGCCCCTCCAGTACCTGAAGAAATCCAAAAAGCCATTGAGCAAAATTTGGCTGATGAGGCCAGGGGAATTGTAGATGATGGCCAATACAGACCTGAGCATCAAGGAAATGGAGAGCAAGGTACCTTTGGTACCTAAATGATCCAAATGGGTTAATGATGATTTTTATTTCAGGGGGATACCAGCAAAGGAACCAGTACCAAGGGGGCGCTCAAAGCAATCAGTACATCCCTCCCAACGCAGGACAGAGACAGGGTGGTAACGGAGGGTACAAGTACTAAGTTAAGGGTTGGTTGTATTTAAAGATTGACAATAAAATGTGATGTTGTGATGTTATGGGATGCTTTTATTGCGCTGAATTTCCCGTGGTACCACCCCAAGGTACCGAGTTTGAGGTGTATAATTAGGAACATGTTAGGTCTCTTCAGCGTTCATTTATCACTGGTTCTATTATGGTTCGCAGCTTCGAAAGGTACCAATTTTAACGTCACATTAGTATCTACTTTGGTGCTTAGTTCGGCATATTTATGACTTCACAAATCCATGAAAAAGCACTTCTTCGAACGATGCTTAATAGTAATTTTCACGGGTCTTGAAAAGTTTGATTTATGGGTGACATGGGTCCTCTGTAGATGATGGACACCTCAATTGGGTTCCTGAAGCTTTAGACAAACATTTTGCGCAACCTCCATTCTCTGATTTTAAAAATCACAAATATAGGTACTAAAGCGATTATGCATCTCAGAAACGAAAAGAGAGAGAGGTTTATTGAGAGTTCTAAGGCGCAACGATTAATTTAAGATATTTTTTAAGGCCACGTGTTCCCGAGATATCGGCGTTCGAAATTTCAAGGGTGACAAAAAATCGGACCTCATTTACAATCTTTACGAAGATTCCTCAATGATTTGGGTTAGTTTGGGTTAATTAGGGTGAAAGCTTTAAAAAGGACCAGCTGTAAAGGAAAATTTGTACCGCTTTCGGTATCTCTTTTGATACTTCTTGTCGATTTTCCTTGGATTCCTTTTGGGTTACTAATTTCCAAGAACCGATTTTTAAATTCCTCGAGATAAGTTATAAGCCATAAATTCTTCTGGCAGGCCTAAATCTATTTAAACATTATTAGTCATGATCTATTGCTGATAATTTATACCTATATGTATATTGAGCCATAAAACTCAGCAAACAATGCGATATATAACCAGTGGTTATCTGAGATACTACTTCAAAAGAGATGTCTAATGTATACACTTAAAAGCACCTATATTTCAAACATTAGCGTTAGCACTGAGAAATGCGCAAATGGTACTGTTTTGTAATAATTTTAGTGGCAGTTTTATGCTATTTATCCACACGAGACACCCCAGTACCACACCGAAATAACGAGAAAATATTGTAAGTTTTTATTGTATAATTGTGGTTAACATGAGTTAAATTTAAATAGGAAATACCTGAACGACTCAATGAAGATGAATAGAAGAAACCGCTCGATGATTCTTCAGATTCCGTTCACAGTTCCAGTTAAGGCAGTTTCAAACAAGACTTAATGGTACCGCCAGAGGATAAAAAATGTACAAAAAGCAATAAATAAATAATAAATAAACGCTATTTATTTGCATCTAAAACCCCAACAAATACACAAATATTTACAAGAAACAACTCTATAAGACCCTAATATCTATATCCTCCATTGGGCGCGATGGGCTGCTGCGGCCCTTGATTCTGATTGGAAAAGCCTTGGGGGGCAGGTTTGATTCCTTGAGGGCCTTGCGGGTACCCCCCAGACGGCTGGTGGTACTGTCCCTCATCGTGACCCTCGTGGTACTGCCCATCGTCCCCCTCAGGCTGGTAGGCCCCTTCGAGAATTGCCCCCGAAGCCTCGGCTTGCCGGATAACTTCCAGAGATTTCAAAATTTCCTGAGGGATTGGTGGTGGGGTGGGTAGATGGGCACCTTGAGCGACATACCCATTTTCGTCTGCCGTGTAGGTAATTTCAAAGTGCTCCCCTTCGGGGGAGGAGAACCTGTAGGAACCCTGCGCCTTGTTCCAGCCGGATTGGGCGGAGCCCTCCTCTTGGGCGGCGATATCATTGCCAGTCTCGTAAGCATACCTAGATCACTATTAGGTCAGCTTTTAGAACGTACTATGGCGATTCGTACCTGTAGGTACCATCTCCCGGGTTTTCAGTATCAAGCCTCAAAATTGGCACATCAGCTAACGGGGATCTTTGAGTGGGATACTGCTGTGAAGGGTACTGCCCACTTGCCTGGCCTTGAGGCTGAAACCCTGATGGTGCCGGGGCTCCGTACTGCCCTTGAGGTGCTGGGGTAGAGGGCTTTACAGAAAAGTTAACCTAAAGTGAGTTAACGTACCTCCTCCTGCAGCTGGTCCTGTCTTGGGTGGTTGAAAGCCTTGCGGCTGCCCTTGGTTGCCTTGGGGAGGGAGGTACTGCAGATTGTCCAACCTCGCGGAAGAAACGTAATTAACGAAAGCTAGCACTGCCAAAACCTACAAGAAATTTTTTTTTATTGTTAATTAACTTTCCAGCAATTATTTTCTCATCATTAGCAGATATCAGTAATCCTTGTGATAATTAGTTAATTCTATTTTTATGCACAATATTAATCCCAAATATTAATAAGGTTCTGTTAGGTAACAGGCGATGTAGAGAGGTTCTTGTTGAACTGCACAAATTGCTCGTATCTAACCTTTGGGCATATTAGAAAGCCCCAAGAAGAAGGTACTCGAACCAAAAGTGGTGGTTCTAGGTCATTTTCAGATCTCGATGAATTCGCACAAAAGCGCTTATTGTTAGTCGTGAAAAATGGATTATTACATCGGTAGATTATTGCGATTATACGCGTGGGAATCGCGGTTTTATGCAATTGGTGCCTCGAGTGTGCGAAGAACCTTGCGAGGTACTGCAATGGTACCACTGCATGCAATGCATCAGTCAGTGGTACCGCTTTGAGACCATTTTACCGAATAACTAAGGTTCCCAAGTCTTCCAGCACCTTCCTTCGGGAGTTTCGTTCTTGCACTTGATTTTCCAGAGAAATCACTAATTCTTCTCTTTATTTTATGATCTTAAAGATCGACACACTTCAAAGAAATAGCCGAATCACTTTGACCTCAAATTAGACTGTTTCTGAGTATATTTTCTTGCACAATTGTTCAATAATTGTTGATGCCTGAGGGTGGTGATATTTTTTTAAAAAGAACATCAGTTATTGCAGAATCTTCACTTTTGCTTTTGAAGATCGATACATTCTGAAAAAATAGCTCTAAAACCATAAAACCTAAATAGACTCTTCGTGTGTTTCTTTCTGCACACGATCCTTTAGAGATTATCTTCTTTATTTAAGAAAATTGTCAACTATTCTAGCAAGCATCATCTTCATTTGCGCTCTTGAACATTGAAAAAAGTGAAGATATAGCAGAATTTTTATGGCTAATAAATAGACTCTTTTCCCAGTAATTCCAAATGATTCAGAAGGATTCTTTTCCGGCAATATCATAAATTATTGCAGCTTTCTATATCTTCATTTGCGCAATTGAAGATCGGCAATTAATAAAGCTAAACCCAACTTAACATCCTATCAGGAGTGTGTGATCTACACCACTGATCCTATCAGTGGTGTAGATTTTATCCCTGGACACCAAATTGAAGACTTTATTTTCCATCATTATTCATCATCACATATATATCAAATATTGAAGAAATAGATGAATTAAAAATAGATAAAAGAACTGCAAAGATCCTTGAAATATTTATATAACAACTTCCTTAGTTTCCCTTCGGGAGGTTTTCTCGATCTTTTTCGTAACACTGAGCGACATTCTCTGTCTATTTTTTTTCGTGAAAATCGGTAAAATGCGAAGACAGAGAAGACTCTTACTTACTCTTCTAAATAAATTTTTCTTAAGTCGCTCCACTGGTATGATTCTCCAAGAATTGTTAAAGACCCAAGAATCATATGTTTATGGCACGCTCATTTGTGAGTGTGAAGAATTGCAAACCTTAAACAAACGGTGGGTTAATTAGTCTACTAAATTAAAATCTCCTTATCTCGCCTGAAAACTTAAATTTTGAGCATTCTTCTCCCTATTACTTATATTCTATGACGATTCTATGAAGAATTCTATAAAGATATTCTATGAAGATTCGATAAAGAACATTTTAATATTTGGCAACTGCAGAGGCAAAGTTCAACCAGGAGTCCTTCAAAATTGAAGAATTGAAGCAATAAAGTAGATTATTCTATGTACAATATTTTAATTAAGAAATGCACAGCATTGCCAAGTTTACTCGCAATTTCTCAAAAATTTATGGACGATAATTCAAGTGACTGACTTCCTTCCCCGCTTCGGGGTAAACCTGGCAAGACCGCTGCGTCACTACACCATTGCTCCTCACTAAAATCAACAAATGACAACAAATCCACTCACTTTATGCATCGCGCCGCTGATGAACCACAAAGGAAACTGGTGCAAACTTAATTCGTGGGAACAAAGACTGGTGTGTGGCCAAATTGGGGTACTCTTCTTATACGTGCGGGTGCCTCCCACCCGTATGAACCAATTACACCGAGAGGTACCCAAGACTAATTGGTGCTAGCTGTTATATGAAGAGACGAACTTGAACTTTTTAACTCTCGTAGATGATTTCCTTAATGGCCTAATGGGTACCTACCTATTGGATAATGTAAAGAACCTTGGGGTGTCAAATTTACCTGAGAGCCTTTCATATAAAGGTTTCATGATGAGAGAGGAAGCTGAAGAAGATTCAATAATCGAGTTTCCATTTTCCCAAGTTTGGTGAAGTTCCTGTAGGATTTTCTGGGGACCGCGATGATGCAATCGGTCCCAATCAATATGCACTCATCATCATCAGCAACAGAGGATCTTAGGCAATAATGCCGATCTTAAAAGCTTCTTTGGCAATATTGCACATACGACCAAATTAATTACTTAATTTACCATAAAATTGATCGAGCACTATTTATGATTGATTGGGGCTTTTAAGAAATCATGGAAGTATTAAATTATTTCGCTAATTAAGAGATACATGTGATTGGGCTAGTAAAAAGTTTTACACCTCTGACCATGAGATTATGGAAAATAATTTCAGGAAAATACGTGACAATTTTGCCCTGTTTGAATACAGTTTCTTACCGCTCAGAGCCGGCCTTTGCAAGTCCGCCGCCCTGACCCCCCTTGGACTACCAGGGGTGGAATAGATCTGCATATACTCAGATTCCAGTGCTTCTTTTTAGTTTTATACAGAATGATTGCAAGTGTAAATCCTCAAAATTTCCCTTCAATTGAATCTCTATGGATCGGGCTGCAGCGCTCATACCAACCAAATGTCGTCTTCGTGATATTGCCCTCTTTGATCCTCATATAGTGGAGGATTTGGATGCAGTAGCCATTTTGCGCACACATATTTTCTTCAAAATAGAAAAAAACGAGATTTTTAACGTGATAGTTAGCCTACTTAATAGAGGTGAATCGTGATCCCACGTACCCCCGACTGTAGCTCACGATCCCAAAATGTGAGTTCTTTGCAGGCTCGGTGTCTCATATCGGTAGATCTCGTTTTCATCAAGAAAAACCCCTGTGTCTACATCCTGCAAATGCTGTAGTGTTTCGGTGCAGGTTTCTTCATGTTCTGCATGAAGCTCGTTATTTGACACGCTAGGACAAACACTGCAAACCATAAAGACTATCACAGTATAACCTCTTTCCTCATGTCTTATTCCTAGGGTTTTTGCATGACTTCTTCATGAGGAAGGCTGAATTTTATAGTCCATTAAAAAGTTTATGGCTTCAGTGTGATTGTTAATTTACTTTTTGCTCAGATGATGATGATGAGGTATTCTTACCTACATCTGGCACTATTGTATTACCGCTGGTGTTTTGACTGAAGAAGATTAATTGCCTCCACGGCATTGAGTTTGGGCCTCAACATTCAATTACCAGAATCTTAAAAAATCACCCAAATCAACGTCTTTTCAATCATCCGCGCAAGCTCTTTTATTTGCAGACGGATGTAACATCGTCGATTATTCCACAACAGCAATTCATTCATCTTTAGTTATTGTTTACTATCTTTTTCAGACAGTAATTATTTCATAGATAGGTATTTTTTATGACACCATGTCGCTTAACGCAAACGCAGGACCGGACTCTAGGGAGCATTAGCATTGCGCTGCTTATGGTCGGTTTCCTCCTAGTTTGACCCTGTCGCCAAGCGAATCGACGTGTTTATGTAGCATATTACCTGATATTTGATCGTCGAAGTGCCCATTAAATGGTCTGAATTTCGAGTGCTAAATGCAGGAACGACTTTATTTTGCAGCCTTGAGAAAGTCCCCCATTGGGGCCCTGCCTGCGATGGGTAAAATCTAAAATTACCAGCTTTGAGATCATCAACCACAAACAAAAATCCATATAGCACGGATCTAGCCGATAAAGGTTACTGAAGAGTCACGATTTTTTCTGCAGCATCTCAATTTTTTAATGTGTCTATATAGTTAACTTCATTAACACGTAAGAGGCATGTTCAATTAGTGTCTATTTTGTTGGAAATACGTCGTTTTTTGTCGCGCCGTTGGTGGGAGACACCATCATGGTACCTATATAACCTTTATGGTGCTCCAGCTCCAGCAGTAGGGTAGTTTTTGTGCATGGTGGTTGAACAGCAGAGATTTAACCGGGATTAACATGATGAAGCAGGTAAGACGTTACATTATTGCTAAAACAATGCCATCTTATGTAAATATTTAATGTAACAGCGAAAAGACCTAGTTCCCATCGAGTAATTAAATAATAATTAATTTTTGCTGAGTTATATGTGCAATCGACCAAACTTTCTTTCAGGTATTCCTGGCCTTGGCCCTTATAGCCTACGTGGAATGTGCGAAATTAAATAATTTGAGCTACCTACCTCCCGATAACAGGCCCAAAAACACTGCGAACTACGACCAAGGACTTGCAACTCCAAACGTCCAAGGGTCAACTCAAGAACAACCTTCAATAGGACACTTTGGCATGACCCCAGGAGCAGCACAACCCGCTTTTGGAGGCAACTACCTAGAACCTACTAGCGGTAGCCATCAAGGGCCTGCAGGGTCTCAATACTCCGGTCAAGCACCGCAAGGTCACTCTGGAGCTCCTGGAGGATCAGCACCTTCATCAGGTCCTCAGTACTCCAATCAACCTCAACAAAGCTACTCCAAATCTGGACCTTCCGCCGGAGGATCTCAGCAAGGGTCTTCTACAGGCCAACAGATCCCTATCCTCAAACTAGACACTCAAAACGACGGTGCTGGAAACTATCATACTGAATACGAGACTGGAAATGGGATCCAATCTGTTGAAACAGGGGAAAATAAGGGTGCGGGTGAGGTGATCCAGGGTTCTTTCTCCTACACCTCCCCCGAGGGTGAGAAAATTGGCCTCAGCTATACCGCTGATGAGGAGGGATTCCATCCTCAAGGAGATAACCTGCCAACGCCTCCTCCAGTGCCCGAAGCTATTTTGAAAAGCATTGAATACAATAAGGCTCATCCTGAGGAAGAAGGAGATGATGGGTCGTATAATGAAGATGCAGAGTCTAAGCAATATTTAGCACCGAAAAATAATGGTTATTCTGGAGGTCAATCAGGAGGTTTCCCTTCTAGTGGAGGACACGGGACCTTTGGTACTTCAAGTGGAGGTTGTTCAGGATTTGGTGCAGGATGCAGTAAAAGTGGAGGCGACCAATCTTCGCAATCTTATGGGCCATCTTTCCAAGGAGCAACCCAACCATCTAGCTTTTATGGGCCATCATCCGGTGCTTTTGAACCGTCTTCCCGAGGGCCAGGAGCTAACCAACCATCTCAATTTTACCGACCATCACTTCAAGGACCGAACCAGTCTGCATCCGGTGCTATTAGACCAACTTCTCAAGGAACTGCTTCAAGCCAACCTACCAACTCTTATACACCTCCATCAGAGACCTTTAGCTCATCTTCCCAAGTAGGTAGCACAAGCTATCCTTGTAAGAGTGGTGGACCTTCATGTGGTGCTTTTGGACCATCTTCTCAAACACTAGTAGCTAACCAACCATCTCAACTTTACCAACCATCGTCTCAAGGACCTAATCAACCTGGATCTGGTGCCTCTGGTTCATCTTCCCAAGGAGCCGATTCAAGCTATCCTTGTAAGTCTGGCGAACCTTCATGTGGAGCATTTGGGCCATCTTCCCAAGGATCAGCAATTAGTCAACCTTCTCAATCTTACGGACCTTCTTCCAACCCATTTGGACCCATATCGAAACATAACGCTTTTGGACCATCTACTCAAGAAAATAGACCAAATCAACCTTCTCAAGCATACGGTGCTTCAGGATCAGCTTCTCATGGAACTAGTTCCAATCAACCTTCTCAACCTTATGGGCCATCATCTGGCTTTGAACCGTCTTCGTACACTCCTGGAACTAATCAGCAAAGCTTTGCTTGCGCTGGCTCCGCCTCAGGATGTCGTCCTTCTTATGGACAATCGAAACCTGGTACTTTTGGACCATCACCCCAAGGAAGTCAATCTTACAAACCTTCATCTGGTGCTAGTCCAAGTCAAACATCTCAATCCTATGGTGCATTCGAGCACCCAGGAGCTGGTCCATCTTCCAGTGCTCCAGGGCCATCTCACTCCTCAAGTAGTGGACCCCAAGCATCCATACCTAGTGTTTCTAGACCATCACCTCAAGCAACTGGTCCAAGCCAACCTGCTCAACCTTACGGATCAACATCTGGGACTTTCGGACTATCATCCCAAGGGGCTGGACCATCCTCCAGTGCTTTTAGTCCGTCTTCTCACACCCCCGGAGCAAGTCAACCTTCTCAGCCATTGAATGGTGGTTGCACGGGTTTCTCTGGTTGTATAAACGGAGACCAACCTTCACCTTCGAAATTTGATACATTTGGGTCATCATCTCAAACGAGTAGTCCAAAACTTTCTCAATCTTATGGACCTTCATCAGGTGCTTCAGGACCGTCCAGGGGATCCTCTTCTCCTACGCAGGGTGGATTCTCAGGCCAAACGCCAGGTTCTTTCCCCTCTCAACCTTCATCCATTGCTTACAGTGGAGCTCAAGCTGTATCAGGAGAATCTGGCTACCAGTACAAATCCCCCACTGCTCAATTTGGTACTTCGTCAGGCCCTCAGAGCCCTTCTAGTGCTTTGGGTAAAGGAGAGTTCGGACCAAGCTTCGATGGAAGTCGTGTAAGGCCTTCTGGGGCTCCAGCTGTGCAGGCTCAAGATGAAAATGGAGGTTATTTGTATTAAATATTAAAACTTTGGTTTTATTAATGTACTGCCATAACATTGTACGATTTTGTGTAAGTAAATTGAAATTTATACTGCGAATAATTGTGTACTTCTGAGAAGCAATTAAAAGATTATTCAAGTACTCCTGTAGCCCATAATGGTAGATCAATTATGGGCCTTCATGCCCATATAGAATATGCTTCTTCTTCGAAAGAATTGGCTTCGTTTCAACGAAAAATGTGGGCCACCAGAGCAATTATTTTGAAAATTGATCCTCTAATAGCAGGCTTAGTATTTGATTGATGGCCCGGGGTCAGGTCAGACTTGCCCAACGATCATGAAAGAAGATCATGTCAGTTTTGCATTGGTCAATCGGTCTCAAATTGGACGTGAATCTGTTTTAAGTGATCCATTGCATAAGACATATGGCCTAGTGAAGGTATTTATTTGTTAATAGACTGTACAGCTATGCCCGTAACTGAAGAATTATTACGAGTACAGATTTGAGGACTTTCCATCTGAGGGCAAGAGAATTTTCCGTTTGAGAAGCTCCCGGATATTTACAATTAGAATGGCTCTGACTGCATGTTCACATATAGGCTGAAGGCCGGGTTTCATCAGCGTAATCTATAGATAATCATTATTAGGATAATGATCTAAAAAAATTATTATAATAAATTGCCCATGTGCTTGAGGCGGTACAGAGCCATCAAAGGTAATCTAAAGTGAGCGAATATTAGATAGAGTTTTACTTCAGCGAAAATTTTTGATTTTTGAATAAAAACATTGTAAAAAATTTCGAATAAAGATTGTGTCTTGATCGTTGATATCACGAAAAAAACATTGTCTAAAAGACACTTTCATTAGGCTCTGGAATCGGAAAGTCTAAAAGGTGCTCTTTCTGTTTTGGGAAACTTGTCATCAAATGACCTCCATATTCTCAAGATATTTCCTAAGTATATTTTTATGAAAGAATGACGTTAGTTCTGGCCAATTAAGAGCAATTTAGAAGAAGGTTTCCAGCGGATCTTGAATTTATGGTGAATAGAAATTTCTTAAGGAACTTGAAAATTACCTTGAGAATGTAAGCAATGAGGAAATGATCAATTATAGGAGGAAATAGTGGAATTATCAGATATCGGTACGTGGAAATCTCCAAGTTTCCATGCACTAAGCTTTTTACTTTTTAAATTTTCACACGTAAATATCCACTTTTTTGCTCTTGAAATGTTCAACTTTCGTCTCAACATGAAAAAACTACTTTAATCACCCAACTCTAACATTGATTTGAACATACTCTTTATTGAAAACAGTTTAGTTTCAGCTCTCAGTGTGAAAAGATCTAAATTGAGATTTTCATCACTTCAGCAGGAATTTTAATTAGACCCGAAAAACAAACATTCCCAAAATGTACTTCACAAGTTATTTTAATGCATTTATAATAGCGTTTGGTATACAAATTAAATTTATCTGTATTTTACAATATAATACATAAATCTATCAACTTATACGAAAGAAACTCCACTTTATGCTCCGTATATACTAGAAATTGTTACTTTTTCAAACCTTCTTATGCGTATAAAAATGGAAATAAAAGTACTGTTTCTTTTGACACATATACCTAGTGATAATAACTTAGATCTGTAGATAAATAAATAAATTTTTTGTTTAAGACAAATTGGTGCAGCTGCTTCATAGCCAAATCCGTAAAAATCTAGTAATTACTACGTTCTATAATGTCCAAATTTTGTTAGAGTAGGATAATGTAAGTAAAACTGAAAATGTTTCCTCACCTCTAATAATCCTACGTTTTAAAAAAGCTTTTGAAGCTGCATTTACACAAAGTTCTCTTCTACTTTATTCACAATATTAATTAGGACAGCAATTTCTTCCTTTTTTCTATTTTTATTTAAAGAACAAAAATGCCAATTTGCCTCGACTTTCGCTGCCAATAAATAGGAACAAACGCCGCTATTATTGTCCAAAAATATCATATTTCAATATTTAGGCAATTGTTTTCTCAGTGTCATTCCCCTTCAATTGTCGCCTATTTATTGCTGACTAGTTGCCCACTTTGACTATAACAAAACCCCCCTCAAAATTATCTTATAGACCTTCATAATAATTGCAAAGCTCGAGGCAAAAAAACATAATTTTTTTGATTTTCTTGTGCTGTGTACTTTATTTTTAGGTCACCCAGTATTACTAATTATACAAATTAAAAAAAATAAATAAAACACGCCTTTTCCAATAAGGCTATTGTACACTAGGTTTGCAAATTTGTAAGTTCTACTCCAATGCTGTAGAGGTCGACGCTGAGAAAAGATCACTACTTAATATCATTTCACTACTATTCTTATAGGACTGAGGCTCTTGCGCCTTATATTATTATATTCGATACTTTGAGGTAGATCCACCTCTACAGCACACGGGTTATATAAAAAAAGTAATCACATGTTAGCACAATATATTCACCATATTTAATTTCAATTACTAAAAAATTATACCGTTTATTTCTCTCACAATACGCCCGTGGGGCTGCGTAGCAGCAGCAACAGCGCTGCGGCACTGCGCAGCGCGCTGCTACACAGCTGAGTTCTAGCACCGCGCGCCACCTGTCGACGGTCTAAGATATCACACAGCAATTGTTGCAGCAGCCCTTCTTCTTTTTTATCGTCACAGTTTCGACTTGGACACCATCCCCCTCCGCTTTTATCGTGCTCCTCTGCACATCCACTTGACCCGGAGATGGGTTCTTGTCACTAGTTCCGTTGGTTTTTTGGGCGGGGCTGGCACCTAAGGCTGTTGCCTAAAAAAAAACAATAAAAATAGGTCAAAAAGTCATAAGAAGTTTCAAGTCAAAGACTCTAAGACCAAATGAAAAATGTGCAATTTTAGCTTAAGGACGAAACATAAATTTTAACTTTGGAAATGAAACTTTCCAGTCTCAAAAGAGAAATGGTTAAATAAGTGAAGTTTTGACACGAATTATAAAATTTCAATATGAAAATTTTACGTGTGATGTTGAAATTGATGAACCCCCCCCAGGTCTTTACTGAATTTTTTAGTTCTTCGTGCAGTAATTTTTTGGTTTTGACTAGAAATTTTCAAGTTTGAAAGCTCAGAAGGTTAGAAATTTCCAATCTCCGACATGAAAACAATTTTTACCTTTTTCGGACTGGCTGCATCGACACTGTCTGCATGATTTACATTCAGCGAATCGTCACCAGAGGGTAACGGTGGCGCTTGGCTTCCGGGCGTCGGAGTGATGGGCTTCCCTCCTTTGATTAGTTCAACTATTTGATCGGCCTCCCTCGAGAGGTCCCCACCTGGCCGGAATGGATTGTCCCAGCCGCTTTCCGTACTACAAAAACTATCATTCAGACCAACGGAAGACGTGAAGTTGAGTGGAATCATACATCTAAGAGTCGTTAGTTCAAACTATAGCTAAATTTAGCCCCTAGTCAAACAAATAGACGCCTCTAAACGCAGTTAACATACCGTGAAACCGATCTATGTGTGTTGTGTATGTAGGAATTAGAAAAATGTTATTTCGGCTACGACAGCGGACGACTGGCAATAAAAGCCGAGACCGAAATAGAACTTTTTGGGTTGAGTGAATTTAAAATTAAAATTTGGGTCAAAAATTTCAGCTTTGGATAAGGTTTCCAGTTCAAATTAAGGCGAGCTTTACCTGTCCTCTTCTTTGGGCACTTTGACCACATAATACAGCACTCCTCCGTGGGAGGGGTTGTTGGCGATCACTTCAGGCGCTGCCATGTTGCACTAGAACACTATCATAATAGTTCCAAACGCGACAATGCACTAAACACTTTTACGTGCAATTAGTTCTCATATTGTTATGATGGTTCAGGTATCACTGGGCTTACTTTCACCTCATTTCAAAATCAGTGAAGACAAATTAGACTTTCAAATATTTGCAGAAATTACGCGGTCGAAAGCACTATGAAAGCAAATATTTCAGTTGTGAGGTATTGAGTGAGGAGGATGAAAGAAAAAAAACCAATAGGAGGTACCACACGAAGGTTTATTAAACTTTCGATTAAACCTTATCACAGTGTTAAAAACCGGTCTTAAATTAAAAGCGAAAGTGGCAATTCTCGCAATGTGTCATGGCAGACAACCATGTATGGATGGCCTCGATTACGACCATCTTAAGAATGTTTTGTTTACTAGTCTGGCGAGTCTTACGTAAGGATTACAGCACTAGTGCTGTAAATAACGCTTATGTTTGAACAATAGATTTAATTGCGCATTATCATGTTGGGAGATTTAACACTTATGTTTATGTAAATTACTCTGTAAATAAGCAGTTTCTCAGTGAAACATGCCCACATTAAATTCGAATGTTTACAAGTTATTCTATCTGGAAAGATTCAATTCAAAATTTAAATATATAAGGAAACCGATTGGGATTAATTGGGAGCCATAAACGCGTCTATTTAGATAATAGAGTAAACGCAATAATGGTTTTATAGTCTCTTCACATGAATCACCCGTAAAAGGGCAATAAAAAGTGTAATTTGAAGTGCTCTGCAGAGCCAACAAAGAAAGCAATGCAGGTTCAAATTGGGTTATGTGGGAACACCCCTGGAGTTTGCTTACAGATGAGTGCGGGGGCGTACTTTAGGAGTGAATTTTCTTCAATGTCCGATTTGTATAATGAGCAGGTGATTTTCTTTCGGAATATGTTACAGTGTTATGCAAATAATTTATGATTTATGAGTAATAAACTTGCGATTTCTTTTCGTAATGTGAACCAGCACGAAATAGATATTTGCATTTGTGGATAATTTCTATTTTTATATCAAATTGACAACTCGAAAACCGCTGGAGTTGAATATATGGACAAGGACAGAAATTTGCCTCTCCTCAGGAGAGTTTCGAAAAGTTTAGTTATCTACAGGAGATTGGATTAGGAAAATCGGTACTAAGGACTACTGAAAGTCGCCTTCAATACTTCAAATTTTTCCCCTGAAAATCATCATTATTCATGCCGATGACACATCGCTGATCGCGCACAGAGCGATCCTGATCAGCCACCAAGCGCATCAACGAAGCATCCGGTTTAAAGCTGCCAGGAGCGAGAGCAATTTTTTTTATTTAGAAATTAGCTAATAAACCTCTTCGTGTGGGAACGTTTACACGGGACACTTTACCACTCCCCGAATATTGAACTAATTCCGGCTAATTAAAGCCGATTGTCCGCTTTATTAAGCGGCGTGACACTGACGTTATTATTAGCCCTGGCAACATCGCATCTCACTCACTGCCGTTAAACAAAAACCGCTTTAGGCCTAACTGTGAACGCAACGTCACGGCGTGACGATATGTGGACTGTTAGAGTCACGACGAGCGGCACTTTACTACTTTACTGCGATGACTAACTCTGCTGAATGCTCCTGCTTCGCAAATCCTGCGAGCTTTGCGCATTCCTACTACGCGCTGCTGCTCTAAAAAAAGATACATACTGAGTGTCACAAAAACAGCTAAAACTCAGAGACTCATAGTCCTAGAAATATAAACTTTAAAGGCTCAACCCATATATTTTTTGGGTCACCCAGTATGTAACGCTTGATAGGCATTAAAAATAACATATGATGTAATGTATTCATGACCTTAGGAGTGAGATTGTGTTTGCTAATAACATAATAAATTATGTTGTTTCGGGGTACTGTTATGTGGGTTTGGACAAGAGTTTCTGACCTCTCCTCAGTCACTGGCAGATGTAAAACGGTGAGGATGAAAATCTAGTTACATGGTAACACTCCTGAATTTACACTTAACTTCATTTGGAGGGGCACTCAGTAAGCAATCGTGCTCTACTCCGGTATCGACCAAACAAATTTAGATTTATAATAGTTTAAATTCCAAGGAAAAATTCATTACCCCCCATAAAGCACGCCATCCCCCCCGTCAGGGAGGTGCGATAAGCGATCGGCTCACACGCGAATTTGTAACGTCGAGACAAAGCGAGACGTTTCCATAAAGGAAAGTCTGGATCGGTTCCGGTTCCGCACTTTCCCTAACCACAGACAATACTGGGCCATCGATCCACTAGTGGAAAAGTGGAAACGAAGCTGACTAGGGTGGGGGTGCGGCGGGGAGGGTGCGCGCTGAATTCAGCTGCTGGTGCATGTATGTGTGTGAATGGGGAACTGGGGATTTCGGGTGAGAGTTGGCAACAACCCAGAATTAATAGTAAAAATTGCAGAATCTCAGGATACTTCAAGGCAATAAAACCAATTTCCCGGTAGTTGCAGATTTATCCCGACACGAGATAGGAATTTAAAATTGGATTTACGGGCATGAAGGATCGGTTCTCAATCCCTAGGCATATGGCAAATAAATCTCTAAGTTCAGAATTTTCCTGGATTATTATCGGTTGATATCCAGTGGTGTACATTTAGATGTAACTCAACCCTACAGATACATCAGCCATAGAACAGTTGTTTCTCCTCTTATCTATTGGTTCTTCGTAGGGGTTTAATGGAGTCTAAATTTTCTATCAGTTTGCCGCATTATGGAGACGAAACACATTGGTCTTACGGAGTTTTTAGTTAGTTTCACTTGGCTCCGTCCTAATTCCTTAACATTACAAAGGATTGATATGATTTAATCAAAATTTCTGTTATTGCTGTGCTGTCAAAGAAACTTCAATATACATTGACGAAGAAATCTATCGGTTTTTCACAAGTTCTAAACCTAATTTGAACAGTGGATTTTTTGCAATATACATATTTCTTCGTTCTATTGGGTTCCCTGCACCACCCCTCAGTTCCCTCACTGATGACACCCCTGAATAGTCTTGTTATCGGACAGGATGCGCCGGAAAGTGGGAGTTTACCTGACCTTTTGTTCACAGGAAATGGCTATTTGGCTCGTCAAAACTGGAAAATGTGGGTTAATTTCCTTGGAGTCTTGACGGAGATAGAAGGTGTACAATAACTCAGGGAAATGGGTTTTAGAGTGGAACGAAACGGACGATAGTCGGCTCTTATGAACGCCACTTTGAGGGAAAAGTTCAATTATCAGCAAACAGTCTTTTTCATAGAGTACTTTGTACCTTGAAAAGATTGCTGCTGGTACTGCTTCATTTATTACAACCATTAAGCCGTGTCTGTGCAACATAAGAAGATCTGATGGGAATTCCTTCTTCACATACCGCAATTACAAGTCATTCACGTCTTTTTGCTTTCGTTGCTTAACATAATCTCGGCCTGAAACCAGATGAAAAACACTTCACTTGCAGGAATGTTTAGACTAACATGAGAACTCGCAGACGCCGAATTCCTGGCGGTTTTCCATGACATTCAATACGATGGTCTCAATTTTAGAACTGAAGAGTGAAAGGCAAGAATGCGGTTAGAGAAAATTTTTAATTATGCAGGAGCACCCGCGAGAGCCGCGAGCAGACCAAACAGGGAGGGCAGTAAAGGAGAAAAATTTCTTTACAATAAACAAATATCTCAAATTAACTATGATTAAAGCACTTGACCCGAGGTTAGCTAAGTAGGAGAACCGGAGATTAATCTAATTACCATCATTACTTCGTGTTATTGGAAGACCGTTAAGGTGATCATGTTTAGATTGCCATTAAAAAAGGTCAGTGTCATTGGGTTTGTGGTTATAAGGTTGGGGCTAGTTATTAATACAGGGTGAATCTTAAGTAGGGATTTTCTTTTTAACACGACCTAGAAGTCAAAAAACTAAGTAAAATCTTCATGTAACATTTTTTCGAAATCCTAAAAACAACCGAAATATGGCATATGAAAGTTTTAATGAATAACAAAACCCGTAATTATTATTCGTGTCGGGACTAGATACAAAAGGTGTTTAAAATTGTCGAAATTAGTTTCATTTATACAAATTGTTGCTTGCATTATTCACGACTCTGTACATACTGTTGGAAGAGATTTTTTTCCTCGATTTTTACGACGTTTTCTATCCGTTTACTCAGCTCTGCCACTGTATTAATTTCAGTTGTAAACACCAAACTTTTAATATTGTCCCAAACCCTGTAAACCCCAAAACCTGTAATTTCACGGGCCATCTTAATTAAATTCTTCGCGCAAAAGTTAAAATTTGGTTAATTATATTTTCGTGTCCCTACCAGAAAAATGGCACATAAACCTAGAGAAACCGAATGAAATGTAAACACATTGTGGAAACCAATAGTTCAGAATATGCCATCATTAATCTAATTCCGAAACCTATGCAAAACCTTATCGATTTCTTGTGGGAGTACTCATTTTATTTAATAAATCTTTAAATATCTACCTGGAGAAATGTTACAAAGGGGACGAATGGCATACATATTAAAGAATAAGAAGAGCGGAAAGAAAACAAAAAAATTCGCAACCGCGCAGAGAAAGTTAGGAATAAGAAATTTTAAAAAATTGTTAAAAAAAGTATAAAACCAAAAAACTAAAAAAAAATTAGAAAAAATCAGAAGAAAGTGCATACATAATTACAATTCTTCCCTGAAAATGTTTTTTCAAGCAACTTTGGAAGAATCACCTTGTTTTTGACATGAAAATCTAATCCTATAGGAATCTATAAGAGATTCTAATGATCTTCTATAAATTCATCAACTTGCAAGTTTCGCTCTTTATATCACGTTTTCGGCCTGAATTTCAGTTAAATTAGTCTTTATGCTCCTCACCTTTCCGTTCGATTATAAACCACATGATTGACGTCATTTTTCAACACCGGCGAAGACATGGCGAATTCGTGGTCGCTGAATGAAGGATCATCCGGTAAGTCGACTTCTTGCGGTTTCGATTGTTGGAAAAACGTAACTCGTACTTTCTCTCTTTCGTCTCTGAAATTTTGAGAAAAAAAACTCCGTTACTTTACATTTCATAACTGTTCAGCATTAGACTTAAATTAACTATAACAGCACTGAATTCTGCAAGTCATAAATGGCAGTTGGACGAAAAATTCTACCTTTAAACGGTACTGAACCAAGTTAAAACGCAATTCACTTACATCATCCTAGACACATACGCAGAACGATATCCTTCTGAAGGTCAATAACGCAACAATAACGACCTCATGTTGCTTTAAATTTTCACTCAATGTACATAAATCCCATCTCACATTGGTACTGACTTAGGTACAATGGTACCATGAGTGGTGACTCTTCATGGCTCGTTTAACCGCGCGCTACTATACTACTTCGTTCAACAGCTCATTGTTGGAACCCACAACAACAACTAAAAGGTAATTTATTCCGAAATGGTTGTTAAATGAATAAAATGTGTTCTGAAGGCAGTTGCGACTGATCTAGTGGTACCCTTGGTAATGGTACCACGATGGTAAGGTTTGAAACTGGAATTCAGATTTCTGAAACTTGTTTTTGGCCCATTATGGACATTTTTATTGGCATTTGTAATGGTGAAAAAGAGAAGTTCTCATGAGGGTTTTGACACTTCCTATTGAACCATTTTCAAGGGGAAAAAATGGAGGTTATAGTTCAATTAAATCTTTGGTTCCACTCCTCCTTCAGTCCCTCTTTGAGCTTTGAGTTAGACAACCGTGTGCTTCATTTAATTCTATCGGACGGTTTAAAAGTCAAATCCTAAGCATTGAAATTTCGATGTATTAAAGCCGTTTCAATTCTCTAGCTTTCAGGTCGGAAGAAGTTTCGACGTCTAACAAAGATCAAAGATTTAATTCTGTGTGTTTTGAGAATCTCTGAATTCGGTATTAAAACGTGAAAACGACAGTCTGAAGCTTAAAATATTGACGACTTGAAGTGATTAAATTTCACCCAATTTGGCTCTTTTTCAGTTCGGTCTTCAAACTTGAAAACTTAAGTTTCAATGTTGTAATTTCCATTTCTTAAGAGAGCCTTAGTCCTGCTCAGCTTAAGATTCTTTGAATTGCGTTTGAAGACTTGTAGATTAAGGAATATGAAGATTGATATTCAATAGATATTTTTAGAGTTTAGTTCTGTGTCCCGGCAACATTAGACCTTTATAGTTTCGCCGAAAAGGTTTTAAAAGCTGAAGTGATTGATGAGAATTTGATTTAATTGGATGAGAATGAATAATCAATCGATGAAGTACAAGGAAATCATTGACAGGCCTTTAAAAACCATTGTTTGCTTAGTGATAAACCCACCTTTGCACCTATTCATGCTTTCGTGGAAATTCTATTATTTGGCAACCTCAGATAACGAGCGTTATGCCATACCAAACGGGCACTTTTTCAAGTTCATACGATCTTCATCAAGTCCTATTTAGCTTTCTTTAATGCGTTCTTAACGAGGCTTCAAGGCTAAAGCTTGAAATCTTAAAAAAGACTTCAAGTGCTTTCGTTTCGCTCACTCTGACCCTTTCCCCGTTCGCTCTTCAAGATGAAAAACTTAAGCTTCAACCTCCACGTTAAAATTTCGGCTTCTTAAGGGAACTTCAGTCTCGCTCAACTTGACTTGAGCAGGCTTTAAATTGAGCAGTCTGTCATTCAATACAGCCAGATCCCCAAAGGAAATCAACAAATGGCACTTAATCGCTCAAGGCCTAACCCATGTTAGGTTTTATTTTTAGAATTGGCAACATGCCCTATTTGATTCAATAATATTGCCTGTTGATACTCACAAGAAGATGTTTTAAATATAGATACGACCCATGTGGGTGGAACCTGTTTTCAGGTAGAGATTTTCTGTCTTCAAATACTCAGATTAGTTTGAGTTAGTTCTCAGTCCAGCCTCTCGTTCTACGTCTGCATGAAACTCAGAATTGAAAAGGATTTAATGCGCTTGATTGATCGGCATGTTGCACTTCAGGGACAAGTAGACACGGAATGAATGTATTAATAAAGACCTTGACACACCACTGTTACTTTTCGCAATTTTTTTCGCCCTGGCGGGGACTAAACTACACGCAAATATAGAAAAAATCTGCAAAAAGCATCAAAGACGTTTTTCTAGACCCCCTGACATTCGTCTAACATCAACAACAATCAATACTCCTTACACGGCCCCACTCACCCTTTTGGCGCCCTTATCCCAAAAACTGCACTCCCTGCCCCATCTGCACTTGAACCTCACTAAGGCACCTTCTTAAATCCGAAAAGGCGCCTCGAACTACACCTTATTCGGCTATAAACTACGCAAACATGCCTTAAACATTATTGCTAACGATGTTTCAGGGCTGTAATGGCAACCATGTTCTGTGTATGGACAGACCACGCCTCTATGAGATAATCATAGTTTTCAAGGCGACGGCAGGAGGCGCTAGCAACGCTCTGTGTCACATAAAGCTTCCTTTCGCTCAATTGTCTACGGCGGTAGTCGCGCAAAGTTGCCGTCAGATGGCGCGTGAAGTGCGATTTAAAATGGGGGACCGATAAACAAAACGAGTAATCCTGACAAATGAGGTTATGAGTTGTTCCTGGGATTGTTTACGTCTTACAGCGCGCTCTTGGGAAATTGATTGCCGACTTACTCTTTATCACAGCCATTAGTAATGGATATTCCATTCTCCGGAATTGGACTAGGTTCAGGTTCCTCTTGGACCGTGCTCTCAAAAATCAGGGTCTCCACCATTGAGCCTTTGGAGCTGCCAAACGACACTCTGGAAAGAACGAGAAATTTAAAAAAAACTGAAGTTTACCTTAAAGTGCAACGCGTCACCAGCCCGGCGCTTCACTCTCTAAAAAAACTTAAATTGAGGGAAAGTGCGCAGACTCTGATAAAAAAAAAACAAGTGAGTGACGTATTTAATAACTGATTAAATGTCAGTCCGTTCCAGAATTTTGGAGCAAAATGGGCATTTTTGTTTCAAATTCCAGTCAATTCACTTCAAACTCAAGTCAAAAATAGCAAAATTGAAAAATTGTAAACTGCGGATTAGTGAAATTCCCCCAATGAAGTTCTCTGAAAATAGAGAGCAACTTCAGGTAAGAAATCCGCCATTGACATATACATATATATATAAGAAACTCAGAAGGAATATTCTACATTATCCTTATCACAACTTCAGATTAGATTTAAACCAATTCTCTGAATTTCCTTTGATAACTCCTGAGCTTAAATACTCAGAAAGCCTTGCTCTTCTTCTGCATTCAAAGACTTAACATTGAATATTTTTGCACGCTTGTAGGCGATCTCAAAAGCTAATTTGAACCCCACCTAATTCACCTTGACTCGCTGCAAATTGCGTCTCATCTCCGGTAGCGAAACTTTGCTTAAATATCGGATAACCAGCGAATTAACAATTTCATAAGGCAAATTGACTTTGCTTCTTGACGGTCATACTCAACATTTGCTCGACAAACCTCCTCATGCGTTATTCGGTTCATGATTGTTTAATTTGCTGTGCTTATTGCACTTCTATCCAATTAAGGGGATTATGTAAATGACCAAAGACCTGGTAGTCATTGCAGTCAATGATCTATAAAAATTCCAAGTTCTTCACGCTTAATTACTATGCCTTGCTCGTAGCTGAGGCTGACCAAATTAGGTTAGAATTTGGGTAATAAGGAAATTGGTTTCGTGACGAGAAAGGCTTCATCGGATCGTTAATATTCTGAGGATTCGCCGCAAGAATAGCTCAAAGCAAATCAAACAATGATTTTGCACCATTGAACCCATTAGGAATTACCCCTGCTAAAACTCCATTATTAATTAACCCAGGTATGTTTTTTTCCTCCCATTCAAATCACTCACGTGTCATCCACGTGTCTCAAATCCCGTTTCACCTGGCTAAAGGGAGTTTCACAATATAATTTTCCATGCTTCAGCTGTAGCGCACCAGCGGCGGGTAGTTTTTTCGACTTCCTTCGCGTTTTTTCGAAATTCCATATTTTTTACAATCTCTAGAAATTTTCCACATTTCCACACGTTTTTGAAATGTTCAAGTTTTCAGAACTTTTTCGAAATTTATTTGCATAATCGTTAAATGATATTGTGTATAACCATTAAATCCCTGAACGGACACGTGATGGCGCTAGCAGCATCTATTATTCACTTGTTGACACCTATTATTTAATTTTGACACCTACTATTTATTTTTGACATCTACTAATTGCTTTTTGACGTGAATAATGGCATTTTTTCTCTGTATCGCCAGGATGTTATTGTGCGCATTTATAGTTGACCCGCATGCATAAATAATTTACTTAAAATGTCAAACACCCACGCCGCCTGATTGTGTACAATTCCGCAGGGAATAATAATTGCATTTGCTGCCCGTCTGGCATTTAGCTTTTAATGTTCAATTATACAGGAAGCTTTCACTATTTGGGCCATATCAGTCATATTCATACAGAGTGTCCCAAACCGACAATTCTACCACAAAGCAATAACATTGGCGTTAAGCACGTAAACATCAAGGAAAATGTAGGTGCTTTTGTTGCCGCCCACGTTCTGCTATGAATATATGGACCACCTCTGTCGAACCCTCAAGCTAATCGAACTTATCGGTTTAGTTCAGTCATAGACCATGAACGCTTAGTACAGAATAGAACACCTTTAGGTGCTATCCATTAAAGCTTTATTCGTTTTTTATAACAAGTGAAGATTCATTGACATTGGCCGAAGTATGAGTCATCAGTCCTTCAACCAAGTTCACATAATGGTTACGTAAGACTTTAAGACCACTTTCCCATCGAGCCTTGACCAGTCTAGGGGGAACCCATACCTGCAGCCATGCTGTGTTGCCGCTTCTCCAAATTTTCTTCGTCTCCATTTGATACCCGTTTGCCTTTGGTTTGCACACTGCTGTCAGCAGGTAAATTGAGAGTGGTCATTGCGATATGGCAACTATGTGGCAATGGTGCGGTCACTTTGGTTGCATAAACGGGAACGATTTTTTGTTGTCGTTTTACGGTCGCCAACGTCGCGGTTTTCTCAAGACGAGACGAAATGGGGAATAAGTCTCATGGCATCCAATATGTAGCATTTCATTAATAATGGTACTTTCATGTTTTTAATGTCCTGAGAAATCGTAACGTATCGAATCCAATAAATAAGAAGAGAAAACGCTTCAAGTTGCTATTCTATGAGCCAAAACGGAAGGAAACCATTTGGAACTTGACGAAATCATATTTCTACTTATGGTGGTAAGCTACAGTCCTTCCAAAAAAATCAGCAGATTGACCTGATATTTTAGGGGTTTTAAATGTAGACACAGGAGCTTTGAAAACTCTGAAATAAACCGTCTAGATTCCTCCATTTGGAAGAAACAATCTTCTAAACTTAATTACATTTTCAAAGGAGAGTTTCTTCTTTTAAATTACTCTTGTGCAGTGCTTGTGCGGTTAATTACTCTTATTCAGTGCTTCCAAAAAAATCCACAGATTGAGTTTATATTTTGTAAGATTGAAGGGTACACATGAAAGCTTCCCGGGCCCTAAAGCCAACCTTTATAACTGTTAATTGCGTTACATATCACAAATGTTCAGATCAAACACTTAAATCAACGAAGAATTCATTAAACGTGGGTTCCCAGCACTTGTCTGAGGATTGAATGTTTTTCACGCTAGTCGAAGATGTCATTAGTAGTGCCTAATTGGCAGAAAAATGCGGAACCGACTTAATAAAGAACCGTCATAAGGAAGCCATTGTCGTCGGTGCATCGGTGCATTAACCCATTCTTTTTGTGCCACATTCATTACCAGGTTTGATTCGACCATAGACTATCCACGTATAGATAATCTATTTAATGACTATTTTGGCGTCATTTAGCATTGAAACATACATCAGCGCCAGCCATTACCTCCAACGTGAGCGGTAGATGATCAATCTCTTCATCTAATATCTCTGTGGCTTCTCTGCCGAGTATTTGAAACGGCTGCAGTCATGGTTTATCTTAATCATATTACAAGGAAATAACACTTGTTTTGGGTTCCTGCACTATTTTAACTATTACCGTTAACCGTGACCGCATTCCCGGGGTTATCAATTCAATTAATCTGCGTTTGGTGCCATTGAGACGTTAATTTCTAATTAAAGTTTCCGCTTAGGTATGGCTCATCTCTAATTATACATTATGCCGAAAATCATGTAAATCTGTTCAAATACTAATTGATTTTAAATGCGAAAATGTTGCATGCAAGAGATCTTAATTATTGAACCTCCCATGAAGTCTGATGCAAATTGCAGGCAAACCCACCATGTGTACACTGAGCATAAATCACTTGCTTTTGATTACAATATTGTGTAGCGTATAAGCAAATTTAATTCCGCGGGCCTTTAATTTCGCCAAAAAACAACAAACATGAGGACGGAATGGGAAAACAAGACGCCTCTGGACCGTTCCGAAAATAGCAGTGATACGCCAATGACGCGGGATTAATCGAAAGTGCGCAGTTTATTTTCGGAATTTCGCGATTTCGACCCTGCACTTAACCTTTTGACTAACTCGACGACCCGGCACTGTTTGTTGATTTTGGCGTGCTTGGTAAGACCTAAATTCTTATCCAAAAGTATTCAAAATATATTAACGTAGTAACAGGATGAGCCATTACAAATTGTAGGTGTCTGAAGGAAAACCTTAAAGGTGTTAGAGCGCCTATGTCTTCAAAGCCTAAAATGCAAAGCTTTCAAGCACCTAAAATGTGAGCGCCAAAAATGGACTTTCCTAGGAATACTAGCCAACTTGACACCTTTAAAAGTACAAAAACCTATTAGAAATCTAGTTCAGAAAATTATACTTCAGAAGAATCATTTTAAGACTGTTGGAGTTCCTACATCTCTCCTTCAAACAACTAAAATAGAAACTCTGCTCACTGGTCGATCCTCTTGGAAGTACTAGACCAGAGTATCTAGGCATCTGCAAAAAGTGAGAAACCCATTCGAATGCTGAATGTACTTTAGAAATTCGTATCTAACAAATGGAATAACCGTTCATTTTAGGGTTATGAAAGTGCTTATATCTGTCTTTCCACCTCCTAAAATATTAGCTCACTTTGTTCATTTCCTTAGAAGCATGGAAATGGAAAATAGCGCCCATTTTCCCTGATTATTTGGAAATTTGTTCTCGCCTTAAGAGGGATAAGATACGCCACTGATTCCCATATACACGAATCCCAGGGTCGTCTTAAGAAGGGATTTGAAATTTTAATATACATTCACCGACGTTCTCATAAATCGAATTGTCAACCCAGATCGCATAACATCACAACCTCTTCGAATCGAGTTAACGACATAACTCAGTTATTTCATTCCTCCGTAGTAACTTAATTGATTCAAATTGCATTAAGGCCAAGTTTCGAAGCAATCAATTTGTAAGGCTTTTATTGAGCTTAATTACCGAGCTGTTAGCGCAATTGCTGCGGAGAACATAATACAAACCATAAGTATTTTTCCTGAAAAAGCTGAAATCAAAGAGTGGGATCCTGATGATTAACGGCTCAAGGACAGTTCCACGAAACTCATCCAGAAACATTTCCCCTGTTTATTATTCGAAATAACACGCTTTAATGAGATATAGGAAGACTTTTATTGGGCTTAAGAAATCCGGTCGATTGTTTACGTCTTCCTATAAGGCTCGTAAACCGCCCAACGATTGATCTATACCTGTCTTTAGGAAGTTGTCAAGAAGTGACGAAATTGGACTGGATCCATCCAGGAAAAGAATGAGGCGAACTATGGAAAAATTTGCCAAAGCTGGCATAAACAATGGGTCCTGCTCCCAAACTCAAACGGCCAGAAAAATACTGAATTCCTCCTATAAAAGTTTACTTCAGAATTTTGGACTAGGTCCAATATTTCCTTGTGATGGGCACGCTGACGCTACCAGTCACTATTATTAGTCCACGTTACGTCACGTTCTAACCGAAAATTAATTTGTATTGTTCGGAACCATAACCTTTCCTCCGATCATTAGTTTTACTTCAAATTCTCGCGTGGGAAAAGAATAATCATCACTTGCAGTGGGAAGACCATTTCCATACCACCTTCACTTCCTCACTTCATAACATTCATCACAGAGAATTTCAGCTAACGAGGCAGCCTTTAATGAGGCCGCATTAAATGTCCTAATGGTCCTAATTTATTCCAGTTGGAAGGTGCGAAATGTTCCCGAAATATACATCAGAGAACTATCCAGGAAGTATCCATTATCATGCAGAAACGCTCTTGTGAAGACATCGCATTATTTATTTGGTTCTAATAGCCATCAATTATATCTAACTTAACACTAGAGGGCACCAGAGCTTTACAGTTAGCGATCGCGAGTGGTACCGTCAAGTCAAGTACCCATGGCTGCAGGTACCGCACTTTTACCCATTAAGCAGTCGATCTGTTTGTCCCAGTTATGGTGGAACTATGGAATTTTGTCATTGACTAAAAATAACTGCGAAGGTTGCATTACATAGAGGTAGAACTAATTCATTTGCGTCTGATGAATAATTGTATCTGATCAACTTCGAAACTCGGTATAGCAGATTCGAACAAGAATCGCAATATATCTGCAACCAATGTATGAAACGAACGATTCAGGATAATACAGCTCTAAAAGTAGAACTGAACTAAGTAAAAACCAGTTCAAACTTGACTAACTCGCCGTTGTCTTTGATGTTCAACAGCAACTCTTCCAAATTTTAGTGGATTGTTATGTCCTCATTTTTGTTTAATTCATCTCAACCAAAAAAGTATTTAATAAAGATTTACTTAAGTGGGAACCGGTTTAAACTTGACTTAGTCAAATGTATGAAACTGGAATTGCGTGACTGATTAAAATAGCAGTTCACTGTTATATTGCTGATGGAACCAAAGAAATCTCGAGATGTCGAATATTAAAGCAAGGAGTTAACTAAAGAAATACCAGTCTAAATTTGACTAAGCTGTTGAACTAATCAGGACCGCAACACTTTACAACTGATTTAAGCAAAATTCGTTCACTATTATATTCCTGTTTTACGCAGATTTACGTATGCGGTTTACCAACTTGGAACTAGGTGTTCCCAAATTGAATGAAAACCGCAGTGCTCTTTAATAAAAAATCAAGCTACATCCTGTTGGCTTTCTCTTGGTTTTAAGGACGTTTTGGACTTGCATTATATTCTCGAAAATAGCTCAAATTAAACAAGTTGTATCCTGCTTCGTGTTCTAGTTTCTACTAATTTCATCCTACATGCTGTCTGCTTCGCCTCTATCGCGCGAATTTAATAGAATATTAGATTTAGGTCAGTTGCTACTGGATTTGAGCATGTTCTGCTCAGTACTATGAATTAACGTTGCTAAAACTGGGGAAAAATTCTTGTTTCAATTTAACTGAGTGGTTTTCTGGCTCAAATCGTGATTTTCTCTCCTATAGGTCCGTGAATGAACTTGGGGGTATAAAATAATGAATCCTCTTACCAGCCCCAGTCGTGCTGACTTAACCCCTATCTTGCTTTCAGATAAAGCAATCTAAAGGCTGTTAAATCATCCTAGACAGCCTGACTCAATCCCGAGGCCCAGCTGCTCTGTTGCAATCGATAAACCACCCACCATTTTGCTGCAACCCTCTATGGCTGGGGTGGAACTTTGCCCTGACCTATCTTTTATGTGCGTTGTTTAACTATAAACTTTCTTGCAAAGCTCCGCTGCGGCTAATTAATTCTATTGCATAATGAACTTCCTATAGCAATTTCCTAATTTTTTAAGCCATGCAGGTAATGGCAGGTGCCTCATTAAAATTGCATGTACTTCCCAAATGGTAAACGGAACTGGGTAACTGTACAGTTTGTTTCACGCACAAGAAGCCGGTTTGTTTCTTTTTCTGGTTCTAGTGACATATTACGTAGTACATATATTGCAGATGAGTGCGATCAGATAGCACCCAATTAGTTTGTTTGCACACTAGTGTGTTCCCATCAGTTTTTCCCAGGAAATTCCAGGAATCCAGGAAGACTGGATCGTAAAGGTGTCAGGCGGTTTTAATTTAAAACAGTTCCCAAGATATCTGAGAAACAGAAAGTGTACTGATTGGCTTCTACAGTGTCTCCATTGAAGTCATTACATCCAATTACATGCCAATTTACAACCCAAACAGCACGCTCAATGGCATTTCTCAGTACGTTAGCTGCAACGTAAATAATTCATTTTTCCTCGATTTTCCAGCAGGAACGCCTTACAGTATATTTAAACAATCGGTCCTTTTTACTCTTGTATTATACTTTGGCTAAAAATACGAGGGCTGCATTTAGTCATGGGCGTACCAATATCAGCTACCTTTAGTATTCAAGAAATGTCCGGTTACAATAATCGTGCTTGCGTGTATAAAGGAGTATTATTTACAGTTAGAAAGTAATAGGTTTTGGTCGTTGTTTTGCATGTGTTCCTTCTAAATTGAATTTGCCACGCTTGTTAGGGAAAAATGCTCTTCGGAGTTAATTAGATTCGGAGTGGCGTTGTTGTTGATGCGCGAGAAGAATGACTTTCAAAGGCTGTCTGCTCCTAAGAAATTTACAGAGACTTAAAACGTCTTAGAATGGACCTTTTAAGCTCTTGCATTTGAACAATCCAATTTTCCTTATTTGGTTATCCACTGAGCCTGACTAAATCTTCTCAGAAATTGGACAGATTGAGCCTCTATTTCACGGAACCAAAGTGTACCTATTAAAGCTTAGAATGCCCTAAAATTTCTTCATAGCATCTTAACACCACTCTCTAGTACTCCAATTCTCCCAGCATTTCTAAATAAATTCTTCGATGAATTAACAGTCTCTGAATCTATCTAATCAAACAACCATCATTTTTTGCTAGCAAAAATCCAAATACTTCATGGGAACTATATCCAACCTGCAGAAGGGCCGTCACCAGATCCTTTACTCTCTTCGCAAATTAAGCAATTAATTAACTACAAAAACTGTCATTACCGCATAATCATTTCTAGTTTTTTTCGGAGATAACCGCAGTTAGTTTCACAGTAATAGTGATTTCTATGGGAACCAAATCCGGCTTGCAAAGGGGCCTTTGCCACCGTTTGTTTTTGAATCAATGCACTCGACTGATTCATTGTCAAGGAACCATTATTGTCACAAAATAACAGAGATTTGCATAGTTATTTTTTCGGTATAGAAATGCAAGCTGCGGTCTCGTTTCTTTGGAAGAACGTTCACCTCAAAGGTTCCCACAATAAAGTCCAAATTTGAGAGTCTGGGCACGTAAATGTGAGACACGAGGTCAAGTAGAAGTTGCTACTTATTTATGTTGTTGGGAATTGGTGAAGAGGAACTAAATATGTGTGGGGAAAGATAAATATTTATAAAAATGGAATGTAAATTGCGTAAAACAGGTAGTGCGGTTTGTTTGGTGTAACAAAACGATTTCATCATAGCTTTAATTTATCGTATAACTGGATAAACAAAACCTCAATAAAGCATTACTATGGGGAAATTTCCAGAGTTGCCAGATTCTCACCTTTTTAACGACTGGTGTTTCCCATTGACGTTCAACTTGGGTTTCCCCTTGTCCGTGCTGGTACTTGTGGGCGTCATGGAACTATAACTCGCAGTTGCTGTAGTGTCACTCACGAAACTGCTCACACTCGTCTCTTTGCTTATGGGAGTGGAGGGGACGGCCCCTTTCCCGTTGGTCACGACCGCACTAGAGTGATTCCCATTGGACATAGAGTGGTGCCCATTGGGTGCTTGATGGGCCAGAGGGAGCTGCATGGGTTGTTTCGGACCTGGTGGAGGCTTCTCCTCCACTGGCAGCATGTAGGAGAGCATGGCGTGGCTTCAAGGAGAGGGAAGCTGCATCTTGAGCTGGGAGGCTTCCTGGAAGAGAAATAGTTAGTTGCTAAGGAAGGTTTGATATTTCATCAAAAACCTGAGAGATTGCTTGAACTGTTAAGTAGAAAAAGATATTTTGCGAATGTACTTTCTATTCCTAAAGGAATAAAACGTTTATCTATAGTCGAGTAATCTCGGTCATTATCGAAAGGCGCCTACTCTCGTTCAGGTATCGAAAAATGCGTTTACAATAGGCCTTAAATCAGGACGTTTCAACTTATTTTATTTTCCAATAACATTGCACTTCCAAAAAAATAATGCTCAAGCACTTGCAGTAAATGCAGGTGCGTTCTGGATGCATTTTAAAGAAAGACAATCGTTGGCGAGATCTATACAAGTACTAATTGATTTAAGAAATAATTGTGGAAAATTGTCAGAATTTTATACGTCAATGAGCTTATTTGTATTTTGAAAGAAGTACATTTCAATCCAGAAAAAGCAGAGGCGTACAGAACTCAATTTTCAAAGAGGAACAAACAACAGCAAAAAATCAAATGGATAATATAAATTTAAAAACAAGGTTTCTTATAACTTGAAAAAAATATGCTATAAGTGTAATATAAGCAGAGGCGTACCTGACACAATCTGAATAAAAAAAGCTGTAACACATACTGAGTGATATAGAGTTTCTCTATATAATTTCAAAAATTAATGTAGAGGCATACTGGACGAAATTTCTGAGCCCAAAAAACACTTTTCTGCCGACATAAAAAACTTAATTTGTTAAAAGAAGCAGTTTTCCAGACACAATTCGAGAACGGGCTAAAACTTCCTACTCGGGAAACATTTTACCTGTAACTACCTTGTCTTCAACCGCCTTTCCAACCCATCCCGGTTGCGCCTCCATGACGATCCACAAACTAGGAACTGAAATCGATTTAATAACATTAAAGAAAGCGTCCCCAAATCGCGTTAACTGAGGGCTTTGACTAACAAGATCCCCTTCGGGGCCCACAGGGCGACGACCTCTTCATGGACAACTCGCCTTTCTATCATCCACCATCTCCACAGCTCGTAAAACTTACGTATTAATGGCAGTTTTGATCTGACAACTCAAATAAATTTTAATACGATTTTTCGCGCTAAAATTAGGAGCTTCCTGGATTGCAACTGCCCCGATAGTATACAATAACGTCTGACCTATTTGTGGTTTAATGGCGAAAATCGATAAATCCATTAGGGGGATAAATGGCTCATTTGAGGTACGTGAAACTAGAGTAATTCTTGGATTTTTGCAGGTAAAAGTCTTTAATTTTAGTAGAAAAGTGCTTTGCTATAGGAGATTTATATCCTGCACAAGAATTCTTGAGCTACTACGCCTATGGTTTCATGATAAGCGAAACGATAATTTGTGAGATTGCAACGAAAGCTCAAATACATCTTCCTATAGAAATTGACAGTTTTAGTTTATAATCCTGAGATTCCGCAAATGTCCTGAACATTCTAAGAAATTAAAGCAGTTTTTACAATAATTCTTGCAGGAATCCCAGGCTTCCAGCGGCTACGCCTATGGCTTCATATTAAACTAACATTCCTGAAGTCCTGAAATTTCCTGTAGATCTCTAACGATTCTTGATTCAAAATGATTGGTCTCAATTCAGTGCAGGCTACATTAATGATCCATGAAAAACAATTTTCTCTCCGAACAAAGCGACGACAAATCCCCAAAGAAACCGAAACATGGCACAATAGCCGACGATTATTAATGTGTATGGCACACAATGCGGTTAAATCATTCAGTACATACATGCTCGTATGTGCACATATAGCAATCTCACAAATTAAGGAACCACTTGGCCAAGGCCAAACTATTAGCTAATAATGGGAGGTGCCATGGTACCCACTCATTTGTGGTTTCGGCAATATTTATGTAAGATAAAGCAGTATCCGAAAGTAAAGAAAATAAATGGTTCCTTCAGCAGCAATTTTCTCTTTCCCCTGATGCTGACGTCCTTCTTTTATCCCATGTAAAACATACTGGACTGCTTTGTAAGAAGATAAAAGAGCGGAGTCCCGAAACAAGGGGCTTTTTTCACCCGGCAAATATCCCGTGTGTATCATCTCCTGAAGGCTATTTCCAGATAAACACCACTCAAGCTAATTACGCCCATATGTTTAACTTTCGGTCTAAAAGCTCCAAAAATAACCCTTCAACATCAGAAAACCACCAGCTGATCCATGCAATCGCCCTCTAACCATCTGACCCAATTTAAGGCAGCAATCGATACCTCCATTAGTCCAATTATGAACACCAACAAGAGTTGAAGTAAGAAGAGGAGTCTCCATCAATTTCCATAGATTGACGGGAAATAATGGACGACACTCACGTCATCGCACAAAGGCGGCTTTAAAATTGCGTCATATGCGAAGGGCGCGCCCTTAATGACTGAGGGGAAACGCATTGAAGTGAATTGTCATTTTAACCTTTTGTCAGTTGAGATTGAATACTAAAACGTGTCTGGAGCTAAATAGCAGGGCCGCGCCCTATTTGAAATCGAGCCTAAATGAAAGCTGGTTTGAATTTTGTGGCTAAATTTGTACGTGGTTTTGTCTGTCATCAGGGCTGTACCTCGCACATAAATATAACTGAAAAGTTTGCAGTTTTTTCTACAGATTAGCAAAGTTCTGCTTTGATTTGGTCATCAACAGGGCCGTACTGCAGCTTGATTTAAAGTAACTGCTTTCAAAATAAAGTCAGTGTGGTCTGTAGGCTGGGTATCAGTCGAAAGTTTGAAATTTACTCTACAAACTCCTTGAGTTTTGAAGGAATCTAATTATCAACAGGGCCAGACTAGAGCTCGACTCAAAATTGCTAAATACACAAATGAGAAATTCTTCAAAAACCATGAGATTCTGAATTTTTTCCTTCACAAACTGCGCGACAATAATTATCTTTAAAGATATTCGCCGGAGGTCTGAAGCATTCCCTTCAAATGATCTTATGTTGGTTTTAATATAAATAAATTTATTACATTCATCAAACTAGTTCTATTTAGTCTTCGCAACATAGTGAAAATAAAATATCACTTTTTAGCTCTTAAGCCATTAGAACGCATCACTCTAATGAATATCAGCCGAAACCCTGCAGATTTCCGTATAGAGCACCGCATTTTCGTTTTGATTTAAGCAGTAACAGGGCCGTAATGGAGCTCGTTTCAAATCTATTACGTTCCCAGAGAAGTCACTGTTTGAGTAAGGTTCTTTATTTTGTAGCTCAGAAAAATTCGACAGTCTCATGAACATCAGATAAAATCTTGAAATGCTCTTTAAAAATTACCTAATTCTCGTTTTAATCTAAGCATTGAGCGGGCCTCGGTGCAGGTCGATACAAAGTTATTATGATCATCAAAGTAGTTTCATTCTTTGTAAAGCGATCAGATTCGCAATTTTTTTACTCATAAACCATTAGCAAGCCATCTTTCTCATCAACATCAGACGAAAGCCTGAAGATTTCTCTACAAATCACCGGATTTTCGCTTTGATCAGGCATTAACAGGCTCGTACTGAAGCTCAATTTTAAGTTATTATCTTCATAAATACATATATCTTAAAGAATCGAGGGGTCTTTCAATTTTCTAGCGCAGAAGCTATTTGGAACTCATCACTTGTGCAAGTACATATTGCTAAAAACCAATTTTTTAAAATCTACAAATCACCTAATTTTTGTTTTGATTTGCACACTATCAGGGCCTTTTGGAGCTCGATGTAAAGATATTACGTTCATAAAGGAGTACCTCTTCAAAAACCTCTCAGATTTTCAATTTTTTTACTCGGAAACCTTTAGAACTCATCAGCCTCATTTAGTATATCAGTCGATAGCGGGCAATTTTCACCATAAACTGTTATATTCTCATTTTGACTTAACCGTTACCGGGCCCGTATTGGAGCCCGATTAGAAGACTTTTACCGGATGAGATACTCTTTAAAGAAGGGTGAAATTGTCCATAGTCTAAATTCTCATAATTATCAAAAAAATCATCTGAAACCCTGAGTATTTCTCCACAAATCACTTTATTCAAGTGTCCATCTAAGCAATAATACTAGAGCTTTCAACAATGAGTGTACCGTTTCTGCTTTTGTTATCATCCCCCAGTAATCGCCCTCCTCTCAGTGTGTCCCCTCAATGCCTGCTCCCTCAAAAACGATGACCAAACAGAAAACTTGAATGCTGACGACAGATCAGATATACTGTTTATAGCTCAGTTTAAAACGTTTCTAATCCAATAAACCGAGGGAGAAGTCTGGAAATGCGGAAATAGTTATACCTTGATATAAATTGGAGTGTCAGATTTGCGCAGACTGATTACGTTTGGGCCCTTTTATCAAAGGGCCAACGACACCTGCTAGATGACTCTTCATTTCTCTTTGATACTAGCACCGGGGAATTTTTTGAATAAATTAGAATTTGTATTTAGAGCGTTTTAAATTGGTCAAAACCCCTACAACAACTTCAAAAAATGCTCACTAATGATACAAAGCCTTTGAAACAAATCCGTTGCTGCGCCACTGCCCTATAAGCAGGGCTAATCCCCTTGCGATAACAATTCAGACCGAGGGTGGAGTCTTTGAAAAGCCCAAACTACCACTACAACAGACAATGGGGTGGCCAAACTTGAACCAATTTCCCTTAAACTAAAACTACATGAAAACACACCAATGACAAGCTCCCTCAAAGATTGAGGCGCTGAGAAACCATTCGCAAGCCTTCCACACGCCAACCGGTACACCTACCCGACGTTTCGAGCCTCAGGGTCTCTTCAGGATGGCTGTCACTCAAATTGCATCCGGATTATCCAATGGCGGTTCGATCTTCGGGGAAAAACAAACGGCACCAAACAAAACACGACGCACAAGCCCGGTCGATTATGATTATGATCGCAGTCGGCAGGGACTGAAACACGGAATCGCCCATACGCGATGTCGCCGGCAATATGCGCGATTTGCCGGCCCTCCTGAGCCGGAGAAATGAGGAAGTGAGATGGGACGAGGTTGCCAAGTATGGAAGGTTTTCTAGGAACTCTGGGCGCACCAGCTTTTTTCCATTCGTGCTGTCTTTAACTCAGAAAACCTGATAATAATAGGCACTTTCTCCTGATTCGAAATATTTGTCATTAAAGAAGTGTCCCGAAGGAAGTTACTTGTAGCTCGTGTCGCCATCTGTCCTCCTGCAATCGCAGACGTTAAGTTAGAGAACTGAAAAAAACTTTATAAATTATTTTTCGCTTTTGAAATTTTCAAAAATAGAGAAAAAGTAGTCACTTGTCTCTCATTTTCATGCGTCGCGAGTATGCGTGATTAACAAGTTGGCTACTTTTTAGTTACTTTGCTAAACGAAAGCACTGTATAGAGAAGTGTGCCACTATACAATACCACGTCTGTGGTCTGTGTCACTATAATCAATTACAATTATTACTGTAATGCCAAGAGTGATATTGATAAATGTACTTAGTTAACTGTCTTATGCAAGTAATATTAGTTTAGTACCTCTAAAGAGTACTATTGACCTTTCACTTTGCGCCAGTCACCATTTTATTGCGGTACTTTGGAACTTATAAACGACCCACTCCCTCGGTCGAACCTGGTCGGTCGGGATGCCCCGGTCGAACCTGGTTGGTCGGGATGCCCCGGTCGGACCTAGACGGTTGGAATCCCTCGGTTGGACAGGGACGGCCGGGGCCCCGCGGTCTTTTTCTTGTTAATACTCTGCATCCCATAGGTGCTTGTCTTAATAGACAAATCTAACAGCCACCTCTACAGAAATCACTTTTTTTTTCTTTTCTCAGACTTCCATTTGGGGGCGCTTTAACTTCTTTGGATTTTAATACCAAAATCTCTCCTGCCTAGTTAGGTTTGCTGTCATCTTTGGTTGGTCGCTTGCAGTTATAAAAATAACAAGGACAGCAGGCTGAGTCATCTTCTATAAACATTAATTTGATGATTTTGTAAACAAATTCAAAAGGAATTAAATGCTTAGAATTGAATCCTGACGCATTTGATATTTTGTTCGATTCCTTTTGCGAGCATGCCACGAACTTTTCTACGCATTTATGTTCATGGGCACGCAACATTTCATACCATCTACTTATACTTCAGAAATTTTCGGGAAAATGAAGATTTAAAGGTCTATTGCTATTTTTATTTGGGATTTGGTGTGACGCAATGATGAAATAAAAACGTATTAATTAATTTATAACATAATAATTTATTCAGATATTTAAATAGAGCAACAACGAACAATAACAAAAAAGACAACACTATAACGTATTGAAATTGCAACCCGAAAGAGGTTTTAGACGAGTATAGGTAATATGCGTATAAAAAAAATGATAAAAGTCGTATAAGAGAATATCATAAAATTATCTAGAATAAAATACATATCGATTGAATGCATATTACGTTCCGAGTTTAATTACTTATAAGATATAAACTACGACAAGATTAAAATTGTGTCCATATCAGCAACTAACAATGTGATAATCGAAGTAATATGAGAAATCTCGACATATTTGAATTAGTTTGTCTTACAAGCAAACATTATGATCCTAGTACTGTTCCCTTTTTTATTTATATATTTTATATTTATGTTTCTAGTACAATATCTCGCAGAACCACAAATCCCTTAATTTTCTATAAAGAGCTACACACACAGATTCAAACTGCGTAACATTAATAATCTACTTTCTCTCCTCTTTTATTCGCCTGTGTCTCTCACTGACCCAGGCCTCAATTTCCTGCTTTAAAGCAATGTTTGGAATCACCTGATCCATGGATAAAGGAGCGCGGTTGAAGGGGTCAGTTTGGTCGCTTAATAGATGTCTGTTTAGAAGAGGAAACAATTTTTTCCTATGTTTGAAGAGTTAATAATTGTCTTACCTAGCAATGGTAGTTCTATCCACAGTTTGCCTGGAACTGGGCAAAATCACTGGATCATTCATTAGTGTGGACATAATCGGGTCCAAATAGGCTTCTGGGGCTTCGGCCATGGCTTCTTCATTTGCTTTATACTCCTGCGCTTTGCGGGCCACTTTCTCAGCCACCTCTTTCAACTCACCCAAGAGAGGACCACCACCTAAAGAAATCATATTAAAATACTTCCAGATTAGCGACATTTTATAGATAATTTCTTACCAACTTTAATCAAAACCTCCTCGGCCAAGTTGAACAGTGAGAGACTGTAAGATCTTCCATCCTGGGAGACTGCCAAACAAAACTCGTCGCTTTCTTTCAAATTCACGTAGATTTTGATTATCTCCAAGACTGTTCCTTTAGGATCAAAGGCGAATTCCTCCAAGTTTTTGGCCTGAAAGGTCAATACTTTACACAGAAGAGAGAAACAAGAATTAAAACTACTTTGAAATTTTTCCTGTTCGGGCCAACCAAATTCAACAAGAAATAATTAAGCATGGCAGCCACCCGATCCACCATGGTGGAGTGCGTGAACACCAGCTTTATCTTTGAGGTGAGTTTCTCCAAAGTGGCAATGGTGTCTCTGCCCAAGACGTTATCGAAACGAGCCATCATCCCTATATGCTGCATGTAGCCCATATTTTGCGCCCTCTCTTGTAACCCCAAAGATCTCCACTCCCCATTTTCCCTAAGTATAACATTTAATTAAACGTAGAACAAAATATTTCGTTTATAAAATTACAAGGCAGTTTGCATTTCCTTAAGCTTGGCCATGTTGGAGAGGGACTCATCTAAGAGAAATATGGCGTCGTTGATGAGGAGATTGATAAAGCGCAAGAATAAAGGGGGACGCACTGCTTCCATGTTGGCTTCAGCGTCTTCAGCCAAAGCCCTTAATAAATTCAAGCTTGGGACATTGTTTAAAGACAGGAAAAACCTTACCTGAAACGATCACTATGCTCAGAGATTTCCCATAAGTAATCAAATACCGCATACATAGGTCTACGGTACTTAAACTTTTGCTCAAACTCCACACTTTGGCCGGTCATTTCGATTCCCACAAAGACACTCATTAACATTTTTACTATCTACACAAAGAATACGTATAATGACCAGAAATAACACTAAAAGGGGCAAAATCTTGCCTGTGATCTGTGAGGATGTTGTGTAAACACCATTTCTCTCTGATATCCTCCAATATCAGGCATCTGTTCGTCTTTATGATGAGGCAGCAGTGACTCCAGGCCTTCGGCTAATCGCGCCCTCACATGGGGGTTCTTCATATGTTCAGGGGATCCCATAAAGATCAACAAAAATGTCATAATCGGCTCCATTTTATCGTAGCCACTTTCCTCGAAAGTTCTCAAGCTGTAGCGACGTAAAAATACTAGATAGGACACAATGTTCTCTACTAGAAATTCCGGAATGCATTTAAGTGTAAAGGGTATTTTTTGGGATAAAGGGAAGGAGATTTTTCGTTCTTCGAGAGGGGCAAAAGTGCCGGTTTCGTTATCGGTGAAGCCGGGATGAGCGGCTACTTGCGACAGCCAGTAGCAGGTGGCTGCCAAGAAGTCGAACATGTCTCTTTGCAGTTTCGGCTCCGCAAGAACGCATTTGAGGGAGAGAAATCTGTTAAAAATCCCGTATTTCAGTATCACAGCTTTTAGAGGAGAAACAGTGAGTTACTTGGTGTATTCAGCCATTAAACGCTGATTCAGAGCAACTGCAACGTCAGAATTAGGCCCCACCTGCTCGACGGCATCTTTATATGCTTTTTCTAACCGCCCAATTTCCTAAAAATATGGTAAATTTTATATAATAAATTTTAACTTTCTCAAACCTTTAACCGTTTAAAATAATAACCTTACATGATTTAAATTCATCAGCTGATCCACAACAACCCTCAAAGACAAATCAACAGCTTTATGAGCCATAAAGAAACTCTCAGTGATAAAACTGTACTTTTCCACAGTTTTTCTGGTTTCTTCAAGTCCATCACTGGAATCTAGGGGAATGAAACAAGTCTCTGATGAGAGACCATACATGTGAATGCCTCGGTTAGCTGCATCAGCCCCATCATTTACCTGTATATATAACACAATTTTCTTGGTTTTTTTCACAAGTTAAGTATTAACAATAGAATCAGAACTTAATTTTACATGACACAGATAAATTAACAAGACAACTTACAGTGGGTACTGCAGGATAGGTAGGATCTACCTTCAGGATTTTACCGTCTTTGTAATTGCTACAAAAAGGCCGGCACAATCTCAACATTATACTGCAAAAATTGAGCATAAATCCGTCTGAAACTTGGGAATTATTCTCGTTGGGAAACAGTTGAGGTGGGGCCTAAAATTTCCCTATAAAAATTTTGTTTGCAGTTAAAATAACATTAATTACAACCTGATGCATATTCCACAACTTTCCTCTTTCGACATTGTACTTTAAACACCCTCCAATCCATGTTAAAACTTTATTTTTAACAATATTATTTCGCTTGAGCATGACCAACAAGAACTGTTGTACATGATCATTAAGCCTGTCTTGACTGGACCACAATAGACCTTCAATGCGAGCATTTCCAGTCTAAAATTGAAGTTAAAGTATGTTTCAAATGTTTAAAATGTATCTCACCTGATCCAAAGGACTTGTAAAATGCTCATAATCTTGCCCAGGCTTCTTGGGCAAAACTGACAAATCAAACAAAGCTCCAATGGGGGTATTTGCATACTCTGAGCCTTTATGCAGCTCAAAGGGCACACAACAATCCATGAAAATCTCAGCTAAATAGTCATTGGAAGTAAATACATTGAAATAGTTAAAAATGCTATAATCTAAGTTTACTAAGGAGCTTTTGTGAAGTTCCGCTGTGATTTTCCTGTTCATTTGGTCTATGAATGAAGTGAGAATTATGTCGTCTACAATCACCATTAATTCATAAATGAATTGAAAACGTTTTTCAGAAATCAATTACCATTGTTTTCTTCATCCAGCATCCTTCGGGCTGCCTCAACAAAAAACGTATCATACTGAGCCCCTCCTTCTTTCAACAAATCAATCATCTGCTGTTCCAAATCAAGTTCAGGGAAAATGTCTGGTTGAAATATTGCTGTGGCAACATTTTGAATTATTTTATCTTTCAATGCAAGCCGATGTTCAGCTTTCAAATGTAGATTGGCATGCAATTTTATGTAAGACTTGTACAAGTACTTGATAGGCATCACCTCTATTGCATGCTGGTTACGAAGGCCTAGCCTCTTGTTTGTTGTCAGCACAGGGTTATCTTTACGACACATAAAGAGGCGCTCAAAGAGGGCCTGATCAATATTATCCATATTCAGTGTAGTAGAATTCAAATCCTTTTGAGCATCCTCCAAGAACAGAACCTATCAACAATCAAATATATGTAGTGCAATATGTTTTTTAGGAAAGAAAATGACTTACCTCCTTAGTAAGGGTGGCTTTGTCATTTAGGGTGAAACTAAAAATCTCCTCTAACTGATCATTAAGGGAGGGTTCCAGGGACTCTGCGTGCTCAAAACCATCTTGGCTGGCACCCCGGAATAGCGAAGCAAACGGATTAGCAGAGGACATTCGGCGCGGGAGCTGCGGATCCATTTCAGGAATTCGAAGTGCCGCAAATTACTGACAAAACTGGGTGTTAGCAGGGATCAAATGGAATTTAAATTTTCCATGTTTTTTCTGACGCGCACTTGAAAATTATTCGAAGTCACGTTGCTAGCCAAGTGTCAAATGTGGGAAATCAGCTGGTGGGCCTCAGGGTAGAGATGCTGATTGGAAGTATTTGAGTGATGGTAACTGGTTAAATGGGACTGGGTAACTGTTATTAGGTTTGCTTGGGGCTTCTTCTAGGTTCAGGGAAATTTCGAACTTGAAGGCTGCTTTGAAGAGAGCTTCAAGAGCTCTGAGTCGAATATTTAAAGCTTGACAAAATCTGTTAAAACTTCTAGAAACTGTAGGGAACATAATTCCAAGAAAAAAGGCGTTTAAAGCACTGAACAGAGCTACAATAGCTTATAAAATCATATTTAAAGAAAGTGACCAAAGGAGCCCTACGTTCACGAGCTCATTGCAAATCTCTGAAGCAAAATTCTTGCAGGTTCAAACCTCTAGGCTTTGGCTTTGTGCGTCTAAAATAAATAATAAGCATTGTTTAACACTATTTAAAAAAAATTAAAACATTGTCTTTTCCCGTTTTTTTAATAAAAAACAATTTAAATGGAGTATATGAGATTAAAAAGTCATTTGTGTTCGATTAATAAAGGGTCTATGTTTCCAATCTATGGTTTTTTTAAATTTTACGCGGCGCCGGTTTTATCTATTCTTTCCTATTTGTATTCCGGGTTGCATATGCGAAGGATTTAATAAATTAATGCAAGAAAATTGAGTTGAGTTTCGTTGAACAACGGATAAAAAAACAATTGAACAACTGGAGTTCCACTTAAGGACCAATTGTAATTCAGTATATTGATCATATGGTTGTTTTTCCAAGATGGCCGCATTTCAAGAGAAGTCTTGTAGATTTCAGCAAGAATTTACTAAATTCTCCCTGAAAAAGAGCGTTTTTAGTGATAAGAGCGTAAAAGAGCAATTTGAGAACAAAAAAATCCGAAGTAGCCAATGTTTTACTGTAAAATGACTTAAAGAAAAGCTACATAGAAATGTTCTAATAACCAGTGTATGTGTCATTTCCTATTCTATCATCCAGACTGATAATGAGAATAATGTAAGTTTCCATTCTCATTCTCTCTTAGAATCCAGAGTTTCTCCACAGAAAAATGCGAATGTAAAGCTATCACAGTTCCTGTTATTATTTACAATTACCTTCACCTTTTTTGCCGAAAAATGGAGCGCTTTCGCCAAATATAAGCAAAGGAACTTGGTACATTGCTGGATGGAAAACATGGATCTAATTCCCTATAGAGCCGACTATTCATTCATCTTTTTCCTGTTTTGCCACGCTATGTGCTAGGGCCATTGTTATGCGTATTTCGTTGCTTAAAAATGAATCAATAACCGCCTCAAAAATATTATCAAAATCAACTGTCCTAATTGTCCGAGCCCTATTTCAAACGACCCGTTTACCTAATTATTTTACCCTGCACAACAATACCAGTTGCGTCACGGAAGAAATCATTTAACCCTCCTTAAAACGACAAGAACCAGCCTTCCCTCCCGATGGTCGGACTCGGCAACTTTCAATTCTTGAGCGGTCAGACCATCGCGAACCACGGAATAACCCGCGTCGAGGACGCTCGCGTGTACCATGAATAACCATTCGCTTTGACCAGAAACAAGACAGGTGTATTGGAGTTTAGAAAGAACGACTGTTGAGTGTTAAATGTGCGGTTTTCAAGTGAAAAAACCACCGCAACTATGTGGTTCCCTTCTTGGAATAATTTTGAGGGCGGCTTTGTACTGATACTACTTTTAGTTGCCGCAGTGGATAGGATTAAATGTCAAGGTAGTTTTCAGAGATAAAATGCTAAATTTGGTGCATGTTACTGATTACATTGAGCAAAACATTGTTGTCTTGATTTTGTTTTCTCTTGACCTCTTGACCTCCTCCGCCTAAATTGGCAGTGTAACATTAATAATGCACTTTGCAGGACCTTGAAAGACGAGTTTATATGCCATTGTATTAATATTAAACTTGTGGCCGCAATATAATATTTTTATTAAGCATTGGTAATTGTATCGCGGAGACTTCAACAGTCGCGTAGGAGGGTTCACTCACATCCCGAGTCTGAGTGGCCTCCATTTCAGTAATATTTGTTATTTGGCGCTATGAATATTCAGAAGTGTGGGATGTCGAAACTTGTGGTCATACACTGATGGTTTTAGCGCCTAATTTGTAGTCACTTCCCCTCAGCTTTTGTGAAACATATCTACACGGTGGTCCATGTTAATTCATATCACCACGAGGTAAAAGACATAGATATGCTCGGACCGCAAAATTGGAAAGGTTTTAGATTGCGCGGTTTCGTAATCGAAAGGCGACGATATTGGTCGTGTTCGATAGATACATTATAATTGTTGCATTTCTGGTTAATATTTTTGGCATTTCCGCGGGTTGTGGGCCGACTGACCCAGAATCGATGTGGATCAAAAAAGCTCCGTGGATTGGAACGGGTTTCGGCTTGAGAAAAAGAAACCAAAAAAAATACGGGATTGATTTCACAAATTTGGAAACATTTCCTATTTTTCTAGATTTCTACACTATGATCAAGTATGCTTCTTAAGCTCATCTATATCTGCAACCATTAAGTTCACATAGTTCAGATGCAAGTATGGTTGAACTTTGCTTTCATGTTAACAAACCCGGAATACTGAGTGAAGTGACCATTTATGAAACATACCCTCAAAAAGCAAACAGACATGGATTTTAAGCTAACAAGTGTCTATATACAACATGAAGAACTTCCTTTTAAGCGACTGAACAGGCATTTAGGTTGAGCAAATATGGACAGTACGGTATAGTGTGTTACGTATGTGGAGGCAATCACATTATTACACGGTGTATTCTGTCTATAGTTGATAATTGATTATTATAGTACTGTTATCCCCGCTAAAAGTAATTTGAGAGTTTTATCTTATATAGTAATTTTATCTGGACTTCGTGCCATTGATTAGTCTTGTACTACTTTCCTACACAAAGGCCCCACATTTTTAGCAGCCGCTTGACCTGGTCGCGCAGTTTGACCCTAAAGTAGCCGCTACCAGGCAATGCCAAGTTTAAACGACTTCTAGACGGTAGTTAATCATTTTAAGTGGTTGCCATTAATTAATAGATATTCGAATTGTTATTATTATTATGGCATTCTTCGGGGTCTGTTGGCCAAAGAACACACTTTTACGCAACAGCAGTTTTTTGTTTGTGTTCTGGTCACGCAAAGACATAGAACCATTTCTAATGGGTGTCGTAAAGGATCGTTGGGCAATCCTTGATTAATATTTGCCGCCATCGAGTCGTGAAAAGTGCCTTCAACAATGGAATATTTATACTGTATGAACAAGTCGTTATTTATCAACATTTGCCACTTCTTCCTTGATGATCAGCTTTCTTCTCCAAGAAAACTAGACCATATTTTTTTCAAAACAAGGAGAAATTGCCGCACATGATGCATATAATAATTACCAATAAACACGAAATGAAAGAAAAAACACGGGCCAATAAATAAACTTTCTTTTGATACGGCCAAATGCTCTTATTCTAAGCAGCCTCATGAGGTTAGATCTGGCCATCCTACCGGCCAACGCAGTTAATATTCGATTATACCGAAGGTAATCGCTACAGCAATACCTGTTGTAATGTTTCCTGAAAGTTTCGGCCTTGAGAAAGGCACCAGCCTATATTGTTTGTTACAAATACCACGATATAAGGCAGTAAGTTGAGTAAGTAGGTAATACAAGAGGCCGCGCCCAGACAACCTTCAAGTTTGGTTGGATTTAGATTCAATTACCGTCTATAAAAAGTCAAGTTGTATAAAAATATTACTGTGAGCCTATTAAAGTACTCCACGAGGATTACTTATAAAATGCTAATGTTGCATTAGTTCATGAATATCACAACAATGAATTATGTCGCCACAAAAGCGATATCGTGCGAATTTTCGCCACTTATTTTCGTCCCCAAAGACAAGAGCAGGAAGTCTCCTCATGTTATTGTAGCAATAATGGTCCGGTCTCAAAGTAGTCCATCTCGGGTGACATTGTAACGGTACCAACGGGTACCTACGCAGGCATTTGTTTCTAGTGCAACGTTAATTTGCTCTTCGCCTAGATTAGATGAAATGGTTTTATTACTGATTCAAATTCGCTGCAGTCGACATATACATGTGTTGCTACCACAGCCTAACGGACAGACCTCTATACGTGACCACACAAAAGGAGCAATTATCGCATTTTTAGGCCCCGCAATTTGACTTACAGAATAAGGTTTTAACCCACTTCTGTGGGTTTCGCCAATGACCACAGTGTCCATTGTTGCGGGTAACCGCTGAGTTAGACTAGATCAAATTTGCTGATCATCACACTTTCCTAAAAAAGTAGGAAAATGGCTCCATCTTTTCATGTTAATTAATTATTAATCAAGTTAAAGGAGCTTTCTACCGCTAGTGCTTTGCATACAAGTGGATTTTTTTCTAATAACCGGAGAAAGTTCCATGTGAAATTCATACATACATAGATCGGGTAAAATTTCATTGTGCTCATATGGCGCTACACACTATTGTACCTATTATTATAATAATGTGAGAGGTTTCTGTAAATTTGCAGATGTGAAATGTGGGCATCCCCCGGTGCCCCTCAACGCTCGGCTCAGTCTCAGCTCCCCCAATTTGCTCCCAGGGACGGTGGCCACTTACCGTTGCGATGAGGGGTACGAAACTTTTGGAAACACGCAAATGTTGTGTTCACCTGTAGGACAATGGGCAGGAGAGATGCCCTTTTGCGGTAAGTCCAAAAGATTGTAGTTATTTAGGATATCATTGATTTGAACATCTCAATTGAGAATTCATCACCAGAAATTGAAAAACGTCTTGAACTTTTTCCAAAGATTTGAATTACCCACTTTTGACATTTTTCCAACCTTCAGGGTCCAAGGGGCTTAAAAAATGCCAGAATAGAACAATCAAGTGCTTTGCGATTCGTACGTCGTTATCCTTAATCAGATTTCAAATTCCGGTAATCAACAATGTAAGCTCTCGCGCAGTCTTTCACAATCACCTAATACAAATTCTTCAAGGTGCCTCATTATCCCCAATTCGATACCTTTGCGTACCAAAACCACACAACTACCTTCCCCATTTACAGGGGTCAACGTGGCCTACCGAAAGCCTGCAAATCAATCAACCACAGTGCGAGGGGGCAGCGCCCTTAACGCTAATGATGGTCAAACTAGCACCGACCACGAGTCGAAAAAGTGCTCAGAAACGCAAAAAGAGGCCAGCCCTTGGTGGCAGGTGGACCTCCTGAGGCCCTACCCCGTTAAGGTGGTCAGGGTCACCACCAGGGGGTGTTGTGGCCACCAGCCCTTGCAGGAGCTGGAAATCCGAGTGGGGAATAGCAGCACTGATTTACAAAGGAATAGGCTGTGCGCCTGGTTCCCTGGCACCATCGACGAGGGGTCAACGAAGACATTTTCCTGCGCCACTCCTTTGATTGGTCAATACGTCTTTTTGCAGCTGGCGGGGGTGGAAGGGTCGCTGTCCCTCTGTGAGGTGGAAGTGTTTACTCCAGATGGTAAGAAGTCAGTTTACGCAATGGGTCATTATTATCTCATCAATTTTATTGGTCGTTCATAAAAGACTTAAGAGCGCCAATTATAATGCTTCCTTCTCTTTGGTCAGCGGAATTAATTTCGTAGTGCTTAGCACACTTTCACTCACGTAATCCGATTGTTTTTGAGCGCCTTTTTACGGCTCTCTGGGAACAGTTTTGAATCACCGGTTCCGCTTAGAATCGATTATTATTGTCAAGAAAGAGCGGTTATTTAATGCCGTTTGCGATCTATTTACTTTGCGGCGGAAAATCGCAATTAATGCTGAGAAAATTAATTGATTTTGAAGTGGTTTGAGTGAAGGAAGCGTTGCCGATTTGCCAAATTTGATGAGGCCACCTCATGAAGAAAGAACATGCTCACGATTTGTAGCACCAAGGCCGGAATAATCACGGAATTATTATCCATTTATGCGCGTTTAATGTAATCGTCATATTCATTGTTTTTGCGCAAGAATATATTGTACATATTCAGGGTCATCCCTATTAATTATGGCAATAATTAGCGCGTTATTACGGATCAGGGACTTTAACTAGTTCCGGAAGTGGGCGCATTTTTGCCTGAACTTACACAACCGTCACTTTCAAACCACTTTTAGAGACGTGAGAAATGAATCATTTCACCAAAATAAACGAATAAATCTGCGTTAATAGTTTTAAGCAACTCAACAGGAAAAAATTACATGGACAACTAATTAAGCAAAAAAATCAAATAAAAAAATCGGGGCCCGCCTTGGTTTTGCTCGCTCTAGGCCATTTTACAACTTTTAAGCAAGCGGAAATGATCGCTTTTCCCGATCAGAATAACTGAATTTTTGAGCGCCTTTTGGGATGACCTTTTTAGAATTCTCGGTGGACAGATGCGCCCCCAAAGACGCCCCCGAAGAGGCCCAACTTGCCGCCTTTGCGCGCACCTGCTACGAATTTGGGGTGAGCAGAGGCGGTTCGTTCCAGGAGGCTAGAGCCTATTGTCAAGGTAACTTTTCCCCTTATCAAAAAGATCCTCTAGTACCCCAATAAAATACAAAACACAGGGCATAATGGGGATTTGGCGCACGGCATGAGCCCCGGCCAAACCTCATTCTTGTACGCGGAGTTGGAGCGGCGCAAACCCAGTCTCAAGACTCAGTTGGTGTGGATTGGGGCGCAGAAGGAGCCGGGGCTTACCTCCAGGACCTGGAAATGGGTGAACGGTAAGAACTTGCACCGTGGCACTTTCTTATTTCGCCGAACAATGGCGAATAATGAAGTGATTAATTAGAGGGCGTAAATTAATTACCTCGAATTTGCTCCTGTTTTGCTGCGCGGCCGAGGACAATCGAACATTCGCTTTCTTTAATTTTTTCACTATTTTTGCTATGTGCGAGTCTAAGCACGCCGTGTCCGCTCGCGGGCACCGTTTTTTCCAAATTGGAAATGTCAGAATCGGGTTTTGGAAAGTGGGTTACCAATTCTGCAATGAAAGGAATACGGTTGCAGCTCGGTTCGATAATGCATTTTAAAGGTAAATAAACTCGAGATAAATGCTCTTTGGCTGCTGCTTATGGCGTTCCAACCGACAAGTCCTTCAAACTTTCCAAATTCTATTGGAGTCACCCTGTATGATCTTCCGCTGGCTTTTTTTTTACAAAAATGGACAACGGAGCTAATTTGATTTGTTATCGAACCGCTCCAATAAATCGCTCTTTTGCCGTTTAATGAAAAACCATAATTCCAATTGTGAAAACATTCATCAAAGTAACAAGCTTTCGCAACGCCATCATCAGCTTAGACAAAACAGATTCTCACACTCAAGTAGAATGCCAGTGAGCGCGTGTTCTTGTGCAATGCAACGTTCATCCTTAATTATCATTCAAAGCTATTACGCGAGTCTATTTAAAACGCTGAAAAGTCCTTTAATCCTCGGAAACAAGACAATCAAATTAAAAAAAAATGATAATAAATTTTGGTTTCTTTCTTGCGACCAAATTCGTCGCGTTGTTGCCACCAACTCAGCTTTTTCCCCATATTAAAGGAAGTAAATTGCAGGTGATTTGGTGCAACGTCCCGCCTGGGGCAAAGATCAACCAAACAACTATAACGGCGAGCAAAACTGTGTGGTCTTGGATGGTGGGCGTGGGTGGTTGTGGAATGATGTAGGCTGCAATCTAGATTACTTACACTGGATTTGTCAGCATGGTAATGACACACTCACTGCTATTTTTATTATCTCCAAACCTTGATTTCTGCGATAGTTTAAGGAGCGTTCTAATAGCCGAAGGCTTTGAAATTTAATATTCATTAACCAGTTTGGGTTCTGGGAAGTTAATAATTAAGTGCATTTCCATAGTTCCCTCGTCTTGCGGGAGCCCCGATAAGCTGATAAACACCACTTTAACGGGCAGCGACTTTAGCTTAGGGGCCAGCATAAAATACAATTGCCCCGAGGGGCATATGTTGGTGGGGGGTAGCAATAGGACCTGCGGACCAGATGGGTTTTGGACCGGAATGGCTCCTACTTGCAAATGTATGCTTCATGCAACTATCGACTGTTAAGTATTATAGCAAAATTCTTCCAATATAGTTGTTGACTGCGGGGCTTTGCCCAACCTTGACCACGGCACAGTCACCCTCAAAGACCAGAGAACTACTCACGGAGCAAAAGCTGTGTATACTTGTCACGAAAACTACACTCTTATTGGTGAATATTGAGTGAGAGATTGCGGTATTTTGGCATAAAAATGGTCGAATTTAGGGCACGAAGTGCGCCTTTGTGGCAATGATGCTAAATGGACCAATTCTACTCCTCAATGCCTCTTCGATTGGTGTCCTGATCCACCAGACATTCATGGAGGAGTTGTCCATACATCTGGACATAGAGCGGGCGATACTGCCACTTATTCTTGTCAGTCTGGATACGTCATTGCAGGCGAAGGGGTAAGAGTACGCAATTCTTTTTACCACGGCAAAAACTGAGTTTCTAATGGTAAAAAGGTGCTCTCTTGCGGTCTTGGAGGGGATTGGTCCGGTAAAGCTCCCTCTTGCAAATACGTGGATTGCGGAGCACCTCCAAATATAGACTACGGGCGATATGAGCTACGAAATGGCACCACAACGGTGGAGAGCATTGTTGAGTACTTCTGCGAAGGGGATTATTGGCTGGACGGTCAGAAGGTGCAGAAATGCACTAAGGAGGGCAAGTGGTCGGCTGACGCTCCAGTCTGCGAGTGTAAGTTGTATCCTTGTTTCTAGAGCAAAATTAATTTTCTACTACCAAAATTTTTTTCCCCAGAAGTATAAATTTTCTAATTTTGATCCAATTTTTTTGACAACATTTCTTGCTAGTTTGGAACAGTTATAACAATTTTATTATCACTCCAATTTATAGTGATTACTTGCGATGAGCCTGAAGTACCCTCCGGGAGCTATGTGGTAGGGATAGACTTCAATGTCCACTCCAATATAGAATACCACTGTGAGGTGGGGCATGTTTTAAAAGGGGAGATTGCGCGTGTTTGTCAGAGGAATGGGGATTGGTCAGGAACGGCTCCAACATGTGAATGTAAGTAATTTTTGCTAAAAAAAATTATGAAATTT